>NW_028274815.1:139430883-139730883 GCF_037043125.1 Eumetopias jubatus
CAGGTGAGCCTTGAACACACCCTCCCTGTGCCCCTTTCCCCACCTACAAGACCTCCTAGTAAGCAAGCAACACCTTCAAAGCCAGCCCTGACTCCCCCACCCAGCCCACCTGTAATCCCTCAGCTCCCTCCCACTCCTGCTATCGGCAGATGGGCAAGGGCTCTCCCAAAGAGGTGAGCACCTGCTCTCTCTTGTGCCAGGACAGCAAGGGATGGGTGAGGTCCTGCCCTGCTGACCTGACTTTTGCTCTGTGGACCAGCTATTATTGATGTTTCTTTGAATCAACTCACCTGTTGTGTTCTGCTCCTGGTAAGCAATAAAACCTACAATTCCAAGGGTCGTGAGGCTCATTCTTGCTCAGGTGGACATTAGAGGCACAATGATATTCTGTGGTGAAGTGCCTCTCCTGCAGCAGAACCTGCCAGACTGGGGTGGAACCCAGGACATTGTCACACATGTCCTTATTAAGGACCACTTCACTCTCCTCCATACACACAGCAGGTGATTAGTAAGTGGCTCACATTTGCAGTGGAAACCTCGCTAGTCAAGTTTAGGTCCCGCCACAACTGCTCCCCTTCTCAAATCTTTTGCAAGTGCCCTCCACTTTGGGCAAGACACCACAGAATGAATGGTAGAGAAAGCGTTCCTGGACCTGTGCACCCCGTATATTTTTAGTCTCTGCCCTGCCCGGGCATTTGCCCCATGGCTATTGTCCTCAGGGAACCACCTACCTGCACACCAAGGTGTCTGGCAAGCTCCGAGAGGTCTCTGGAACTGCACCCCACCCTGGTCCTGAGGCTTCGGCTCTTTTCCCAAGACAGAATCAACTCCTGTTAGTAAAGAGTGCATCCCCACCTCCAACACAGAGAGGCTTGTAGCTCCAAAACCAGGATCTGGGAGGCAGAAAATCTGTGACGTTGGGCAAGTCATATTCCAGACCCAGAAAGTGGGGGGAAGGATGCCTCGGCTGCACAAGGGGGACAATCAGGAGACCTGGGGCAGCAGCTCCTCGGGACAGGTGCACCCCTGGGAAAGGCTGTGCTAAGGGAGAGTCCCATCTCACTTCTAGGAGCAGGACCCCCCATCCCCAGAGATCTCCCCTCGAGGGGCTAGACTAATTCCATGGCTGTGCTGCCCCCATTCTCCTCACCAGTGCAATTTTCCCATGTGCCAAGAATCAATTCTAGAATGTACAGGTACGTCTCGGCAGATGCATTCTGAAGACCTTTCCGCGTTTTCTGCTTCCTTGCTGCTCCCTTTTCTCAAAGCCATTACTGTTCTGGTCCTAGACGTGGCTGGGTGCTGGCAGGAGCCTGTCCCGTCCACAGCTCCTCTGCCCTGTGCGGGGTCTCAGCCCTCCTCTGTGAGAGGAGGGGAGTCAGATGCCTGGTCCGGGTGCTGGGTTATGTTCTCTGCAGTGGCTTTCATTCTTTTGTTCGGCACTCACGGTAAGAAACACATTTTACATCTTTTTTTTTTTCTTAAAGATTTCATTTATTTATTTGACAGAGAGAGAGAGACACAGCGAGAGAGGGAACACACGCAGGGGGAGCGGGAGAGGGAGAAGCAGACTCCCTGCTGAGCAGGGAGCCCGATGCGGGGCTCGATCCCAGGACCCTGGGATCATGACCTGAGCCGAAGGCAGACGCTCAACGACTGAGCCACCCAGGCGCCTCATTTTACATCCTGACCGAGTACCCACGTAAATATTCACACACGTTAGTGGCCTAAACACAAAGCAATACTCTCACTATGAGGGATGCTCTGGTATTTTCCATTTTATCCTGTTTCGTTTTTATAAAATGCTGGTCACCATCCACCAAGTTTCTTCCGTACCGGATCTGATGGGCCGGGTCAAGAGGGAGAGAGAGACAAAAAGCAAGCGCACACGTGCACGCTCGCAGTCGCTGACGGAGCTAAGTGCCGCGCCGGGGCAGTCGGGGAGGCCCCTCTCGGCCTCACACCCCGGACGCCCAGGACGCCTCCCGGCTGGAGCCGGGCGGGCCAGGCCAGGCGGGGCTTTGAGGCGCTGGTGGCGGGCTGGGATTTATTTTAAGGGACGTGAAGCTACCGCAGGTTTGGGGGAGGGGAGGGATTAAAGGAGAAGATGCGCTCAGCACTTTATATTTAGCGGCTGACGCGCCGGAAGCGCTCGTAACCCGCAGCCGCCACTGCGCCCTGCGCCCAGAGGGCAGGCCCCACCTCCACGTCGCGGTTAGGGACCCCGGCGCCCGCCTTCGCCTCCGGGGTCAGGGATTCTCGGTCCCCCGCCTCCACGTCGCGGGCAGGGACCCCGAACCCCGCCTCCACGCCGCCGCTAGGGACCCCAGCGCCAGCACCCCCTCTTCTCTCAGCGGGGTAGGGACTCCTGGCCCTCCGCCCCTACCTCCAGGACAGGGAACCCGAACCCCGCCTTCGCTCGGCGGGACAGGGACTCCCGGCCCCCCCCCCCGGCGCCTCCATGCCGCGGTTAGGGACCCCGGCCCCAGCACCTCATCTTTACCCAGCGGGATGGGAACTCCCGGCCCCCCGCCTGCACCTCGCGGGACAGGGACCCTGAACCCCGCAATCACCTCCTGGGACACGGACCCCGAACACCGCCTCCACGTCGCGGACAGGGACCCCCAAACCCCGCCTTCGCTCGGCGGGGCAGGGACTCCCGGCCCCCCCGCCTCCACGCTGCGTTAGGGACCCCGGCCTCAGCACCTCGCCTTCAGTCAGCGGGATAGGGACTCCCGGCTCCCCGCCTGAACCTCGCGGGACGGGGACCTCGAACCCCGCCTCCACGTCGCGGTTAGGGACCCCGGCCCTCGCCTTCCTCCCCGGGGCAGGGACTCCGGCCCGCGGGTGCTGGAGAAGGGGCGGGGCGCATCCCAGCCGGGCGGCCTTCCAGCCCAGAGCAGGGGAAGCTGTCCTGGTCTCTTCCACAGAGCGAGCGCCTAGCTGGGGGTACACGGCTCGCAGGCCCGCTGCACAGCGACCAGGGCAAGGCCAACGCGCTCCGCCCCCCAATCCCGCCCCTTTGCTCACCGGCCCCGCCCAGCCGGCACGCGCACGCGCGATCCGCCCCTCCCGATTCCCACCCCTTTCCCCCCTCACCCCCCTCGACCCCGGAGCCTGCCTGCCGGGTCTCGTGCTCCCACCCCGCGCGGGGCCCGCCGGGAGTTGGCTGAGGAGGGGGCGGAGAGCCAGGGAAAGCCCGCCCGGGCCCGCGGCGCTGGTTGCGCAGGCGTAGAGCGCGGGGCCCGCCCCTAGGCCAGCGGCGCGGCCATATTTAAAGGGAGGCCGGGGCGGCGAGCCAATGGGTGCCGAGCGTGCGGGGGCGGGGCGGGGCGGCGCGAGGCCCCGGATGTGGCTGCTGCGGCCCCTCCTCCCCCTCGCTCCCCTCAGAGCCCCTGGCCGCGCGCCGTCGCTCGCTCGCTGGTCCCAGCGCAGGCCCGTCGGGCGGCGGTGAGGAGGCGCCGAGGCGGAGGAGCGGGCGGCGGCGGCGGCGGCGAGGCGACCGCGCGGAGGCGAGCGGGCCGGGCCCAGCCGGGCGGCCGCCGCCATGAGCGGCTCCTCGGGCACCCCGTACCTGGGCAGCAAGATCAGCCTCATCTCCAAGGCGCAGATCCGCTACGAGGGCATCCTCTACACCATCGACACGGACAACTCCACCGTGGCGCTCGCCAAAGGTAGCGGCCCCGCGGCCGCCCCAACCGCCCCGGCCCCCGCCCGCCAACAGCCCGCGGCCGCCCCCCGCCCCTCGCGGCGCCCCCCGCGGGGCCCGGCCCCGGCAGCGGCTCATTGTGCGCGGCCGGCGCGCCCAGCCTGAGGGAGGGGAGGGGAGGTGGGGGCGGGTCCCGCTCCCGCCGCGCCGCCCCCTCCCCCGCGCAGCCCACCTCTGCAGGTGGGGGGCCGGTGGCGCCGGGCGCGCGCGGAGAGCGGGGCGCCTGCGGGGGGGGGGCGGGGCGGGGGGCCCGAGGCTCCCCGGGGCCTCCCCAGAACACCACTCCTGCGAGCCCTTCTGGAACCTATTAAGCAGCTGGGGCCTTGAGCCTGAGCAAATACCACGTCCTAATGGAACCTCCTGCCGGGATGGGGGCAGCGGTCGGCGGCTGGGTGCCGCCGCTTAGAACGCTCTCTTGCCCTGGTGCAGACGTTGCGGCCGCGCCGACGCCTCCGGGAGACTTAGGAGCGGAAAGGTGTACTGTGGCTCTAGAGGAGTCCAGAATCTTTTCCCCGCTTCTTGAGGCAGGAGGTGGCTCCAAAGTTTCTTTGTCTCCATGCTCCAGGGAAGATGGCGAGTGCCGTTCCCTTGCCTCTTAGAGAGAGGTGGTGAACACAGCCAGGTCTGCAGGAAGCCTGTCTGTTCGACGGGTCTTGCTAGGCCTTTACGGATCGGGGCTCAGCTTCCACGCTTGTTTTGTCGGAGCGAGCTCTAGGCCTTCAGGACGCCGTCCTTCCAAACTCTGGGAGTATCTCCTAAAGCGTAGCGCTCCCAAGTTCTGGGGCAGACCGTTTGCACTGCTCCAGGGGCGGATTCGGGGTTACAGACAAGGGTTTGTGCTGACGTGTACTCTCGGCACTCGAGTGTGTGTGACATGAGATCCCCATTGGAGAAACTGAGGTCCAGAGTCTCTGTCCTTGGCAGCAGTTGTGCTCATGTTAGGTAGAGGCTGCTTCAAGCCCAGCTCTGCCCCAGAGACCGAAGAGGGACAGACTTGGCGAGACTTTAATCTCTGCTGGTAAGGGTCCACAACCCCGAGAAGGCCTTCGGGCACACACAAGCTGGTGCTGTGGGTCCAGGTTCTGGGCCCGCTCCTGCCCGTGTTTCTGTAATAGCTCCTCCCCAGGCAGGTTGTGGGAGGGTGAGGGTAACAAGCTCCAGGCTTCTCTCCTAGCAAAACAAACTCCCAGGGGTGACGACGTGGGGTGAGGCTTCAGGCAAAAAGCAGCTGTCGGGCTGCTTAATCTTTGAAGTCAGGTGCGAACAGGGGTGCTCTGCAAAGCCGACCTGGTTTGCTGGGGACACTGGGCTTCCCGTGTTCACACTCGAGAATGTTACATTTCACGGGATCGTCAGGCTCGGACGTCGTTAACCTGTCTTTGTGACCTAGAACCTTTTGGAGCATTGCCAACTGGGGTCTTGTAGGTGTTGGCCATTGGAAATTGGGGGGTGTAGGGTAGTTGTCGGAAGGTGAACGAGTGCTCTGCTGTGGATGGTGTGCGGGGCAGGGCCGGTCGTGGAAGGCTTGAGAGCAGCAGTGGAGAGGGTGGATGGAACGCCCTTGGCCGAGGACAATAACCTAACGGTTCTTTCTTTCAACTCCAAAGTGAGGTCTTTTGGTACTGAAGACCGTCCCACAGATAGGCCGGCCCCCCCAAGAGAGGAAATCTATGAGTACATCATTTTCCGGGGAAGCGATATCAAAGATATTACTGTGTGTGAACCTCCGAAAGCTCAGCACACACTCCCTCAGGATCCTGCTATTGTTCAAGTAAGTGTGTTGCCCTGCTTTGCTGTGGCACGGTTTCTGAGAGGCTCTGGTTTCCAAATGGAACTTGGTGTCATCTGTTTGGCGGGAGCGCTCAACTCGAGGAATAGCCTTTTAGTGAAAAGTAGTTTAATTTCTGTCTAGGCCGTGGTGTTCCTACGAAATGTCTTAATCTCAGCATGCGGTAGTGTGTGCTGTGGAGTGAGACTCTCTGTGTGAGAAGGGGGTGGTGGTCTAGTCTTGTCCGGGGTGTTTGGGGAATTCTGTTTGTTTTCACATTTGGGTTGGGACAGCAGGACTTGCTCTCTTGACACTGTCTAGATTTTAAATTCCAGTGTTGTGGGACAGTGAATTTGCAATTCTTAGACCATACACCTGCTTGCTGTGTTAAGGCATAACTTTTTTAAAATTTTTGTTTATTTTTTAAAGATCTTATTTATTTAAAAAATTATTATTTTTTAAAGATCTTATTATTTGGCCCGAGGGAGGAGGGTGGGCAATGGGGAGAGGGAGAAGAAGACACCCCAGTGAACAGGGAGCCAGATGCGGGACAGATCCCAGGACCCAGAGATCATGACCTGAGCCGAAGGCAGTTGCTTAACTGAGTGAGCCACCCAGGTGCTCCCATTAAGGCATAATTTGCCTAGGATTACCAGGGAGCCTCAGTTAATATTCTCTTGATTTAAAACTTAAAGATTCCCTGGCTCCTCGGAGGTTCATACTATGGGAGGTGCTCCCTGGAAGATAGGAGCATGTGTGGGGGATTCTGGGACGTGTGGAGGAGTCCCAGGCCAGACTTAGGAGAGGTTTGCAGCGAGAGTTCTCAGGGACTTCGGAAGAGGCAAGTACCTGAGCCAGGCCTCGAGGGACAAAGGGGCCTTTTGGAAGCAATAGGCAGCAGTGTCCCTGAAGGTGTGGGGACCAGAGAAAGGGTGCTTGTCTGGGAACCTCACGGCTGTGCTCCCGTGTGTTGGAACAGGGCCAAATCGAGGATGGCACACCCACACAGAGGCTTAACTGCTTGATGACAGTGAGGCGTCATTACAGGGCTTGAGTTAGGGGAAATTGAGGTTCGGGTACCTGGACAAGCAGTGCTGGGTATGGAATGTGGGAAAGGCAGCTTTGAGCTTCCTTAGATCATCCTGGAAACGTAACCTGCACCCCCCAGCCTCCAGGAATACAAGCTGACAAATCAGGCTGCCTTTCTCTGTCTGAGCAGTGCTTTCCAGGCGGGTAATGGGAGGGCCTTGTGCTGCTCTCATTTGTGTGTCTCGTTGCTCAGTCTTCCTTGGGCTCGGGCTCGGCCTCCTCCTTCCAGCCACACGTGCCTTACAGCCCCTTCAGAGGGATGCCACCCTACAGCCAGCTGGCTGCCAGCTCTCTGCTTAGCCAGCAGTATGCCGCTTCCTTGGGCCTAGGTGAGTAACCTGGTTTCTATCTGGTAAACTGCTGGTACTGTGACCTCCAGGAAGCGGGGCCACAGACCCTGATAGTGGGGACACTGTTCTTGTGATATTCAGTTTGTATCACATGCTTAGTGCATTACTCAGTGCAATTTCAACTAGTTAGAATGCTTAGTAATTAATTGAGAGTGAAAGAGTCTGAATTTTGGAACAGATGAATCAAATCAAAATTTATTTGCAATGTCGGTCTGGGTGTAAGTCATGATACATTTGCTTTCAATAAGAAACAAGTGTTATGTGCGATTACAGATGAGTTCTAACTATTGGCGCGTCTGTAAACCTGTAAATACGAAAGTTGAATCAACATCTTATCTATTGTAATCGTTTGTCATTGCTTTGCTCAAAAGTTATTTCCCCAAAGGTGAACTAACTCTGGAATGAGGTTCTCTTCCGCACGTGTAGAGTGAGAGTCTACCTGGCCCTGGAAGCAGCTTTGCAATGTGTTCAAACCCTGGAGTTGGCAGGCTCCTATTCAAGCGTAGGGCTGTGAGCAGGCCCTGTAGACCGGTTCTTAGGTCACTTTTTAATCAACTTGTCTTGATTGCTGCTCCTAGTGTGGGTGCCCTTGTCAGCCTGGCTCACTGTGTTTCTAGAGTAGGTTTGTGTGAGCCACTGTCCTACGAGGGACTGCTTGGCTCCTTCCAAGCTTGCTAGACACAGGACGAGTGTCTCGTTACTTATTTGTGTACTTTCTCTTTTGCTCTTCTCTCCTCTGTCTTCTTTTAGAGAAGCTGGTGAGCCCTCCAGCCTCGGCCGCAGCTTCCAGCCCTAGTTCCTCTCCATCTCCACAGCCCGCCTCAGAGCTTGACATGTCCTCAGAGCCACATCAGCTCACTTCCAAGGGTAACCGCAGTTTGGGAGAGCTGCATGCTGTCTTGCCATCCTGAGAACAAGGGGGTAAACCAGTAGCCCAGAGTGACAGTAGCTGTAGCCAAGCCCGCGGGTCAATTAAGCTGTTCCCATTCGATTCAATACATAGTCATGATTTATTAATGAACTCCCAGAGTTTTAAAGAAGGGATTGGAAAGAATTGACCAAGCACTTGTTCACTCTCCCTGGGCCCAGGGTCAGTTTTGACCAATACTGAGACTACCAAACATGGGAACTTTTCCTCTGTACAGAGAGCCTTTCCCTGGGGTTTCTGCTGGTCCCAGATGTGTTCTAGATTGCTGGGTGAGACTGCAGGAGAGCGTCTCTAAGAAATTCATGTGTTGTTCTGGGATCTCTGTGCCACATTTGTCAGTCATCCCAGGGGCCTCAGGTGTCTTTATAATGTGAAGCCCCTTTAAAATTGGGAGACTGGCTCGAGCTGTTGACCAGGTGGGTGGTGTGGGCCTAATGACAGCTTGTTAATGCTGGTGTGTACCACCTGTCTCAGCTGTGCTGTGGCACCTCTTGGGGCTTCTTGACCTTTCCTGATGTTCTCATTGGAGAGGTGAGATTCATGTGCCTGACTGAGAGCACAGGAGCTCTGCCCTCACCACTGCAGAGGCTGGGTCCAAGATCGCACCTGGAGCTTCCACTGTGGCACACAACTACTGTCAGTCTGTTATTTTGCACGTGTCGCTTTCTGCTCCTGCGTGGATGCCGGTGTGTCCAAGTTGTAGAAGCAGTAATGTGTTTTCCCAGTTAAAACTTATATTAAACAGGTCATCTTTCTTTGGATCGTTTGCATGGAATTGCTACTAAGGCAAGATGGTTTAACTGGTTTGGTTTTTATCAGAAGCAAAGGAGCCTGAGAGTCTTGCCCCCTCAAGTTAGAGTGTGACAGGAGCAATCTGGCTGCGTCTCTGGGAAGGCCCTGCTGGGCACGGTGGCAGGCCGGGGAGGGTGCTCTAGCATGATGCCTGTTGAGTGCGCCTGCGGGTGCCAGGATGCAAGGCCAGGAGTAGCTTCTGTGCTGGTCATAAGGGATTTTTCACAGTCATTGCCTTAGTGTCTGTGCCACATGGACAGTAAGAAAGGTGAAAGAGCCAGTCTTGACATGTGACGGGCTGCCTCTCATAGTTACGTCTGCGGTTAGGGCTCAGTTTTTCTGTGTCAAAGCTCTGGACCTCCACCCAGCACCGCCCCCCCCGCCCCCCCCCCCGCCACTTAGACTGTGCAGGGAGGGGAGGAGAGGAGATGGGCCAGTGTGGGTGGCATGTCCCCTCCCTTTCCCTGCCTCAGAGGACACCTTGGGAGCTGAGACCTCCTCCAAGGCTTGGCTTCTGAGCTCGCAGCTGCTGTGCTCAGGGCTGGGGGCTGCAGTGTTGTAGGAACAGACTTCACGCGGCCCGCCTCCAGGGCCAGCCTGGGAGCCTTCGTTTCTTCCGGATGTGTTACTTTTCTGTAGTCGGCTTTTATTACAGCACCCTTTTCGATGTCATTCCTCAAGCAGACACAACAGTGTTCTAGAATTTAAAGAGTGATCACTGTATTTACTACAAGATCCTGGACTGGGATGGTTCTTGTCCAGCGTGGACTGGAACGAAATAAATTCTCAGACCGTGAATTTGCCAGCATCTTGGAACCCATGGAGCCCCCTTGGGGTTAGAGCTTCTGTGGTTTTTGGAAAGCTTTGTTTGTTTGTTCGTTTATTTTCTGTGTCCCCCTCCCCACTCTGGAAAGCTGTTTCTGAACCACCTGGGAGGTGTTCATTTTTGGCAGAGTGTTTTTCTCTCCTCGGTGTTCCCTAGCTTGGGGATCCTGGGGCTCAGGGCTCCCGGATGAACTGGCCTTGTTACCACCTGGCTAGACAAGTGGGGGTGGTCTGGGAGGTTTGGTGGGGATTGGGAGAGTCTTGAGGCGGTAACCTTCAACTGCCTGGCATGACACCCAGAAGGAATGGCTGGAGGGGCATGAGGTTCTCTCCTCTCTGGTTTTAAGCCCTCCTTCCCCTCCCATCTCAGGAGCTGGTTTTCCATCCGTCCCAGTCGGCAAGAGCCCCATGGTGGAGCAGGCTGTCCAGACTGGTTCTGTTGATAACCTGAACGCCAAAAAGCTGTTACCTGGCAAGGGCCCAGCGGGGATGCAGCTCAACGGGCGCCCCGCCCCGCCAAGCAGCAAGACCAGCAGCGGTACTAGAACACTTCGTTCTCTGGAGTTTGCTTCATGTTCTCAGGGCGGCATGCTGCTTCCTGGGGTTCTTTTTCTTTTTCTCTTTTTTTTTTTTTTTTTCCATTAAAAAGCACTGATCCCTGCCCCCACCCTAAACACCATGTGCTTGGCAGGGCCCCCCTTGCTGCATGTCCCCCGCGGGGGCGCCCCCCCTGCTTCACTGCTGGGCTCTGCTTCCCTAGGCGCTTGCCTTACTCTTACCTTTTGCGCCTTAGATGTAGTTCAGCCGGCAGCTGTGCAAAGTCAAGGGCAGGTGAATGACGAGAACAGAAGACCTCAGAGGAGGAGATCAGGTAACAGCTGTTGCCACTTGAGTTCTTGAGTTCTGGGGAGCCTCGAACTGTCCAGATGTGCTCTGCTTGCCCCTCCCCGCCTTGTCTCTGTGGGTGACGGTTTTAGGGAGTACTGGGGCTCAGTGTCTGTTTCTGTGTGCTCTGTTTCCTCCTTGTCATCCTCCATCTCACTGAGTAATGTCAGGTTGGTGGCTTACCAGCCATGGCTTTCCTTTCTTACAGGGAACAGACGAACAAGGAATCGCTCCAGAGGGCAAAACCGCCCGACTAATGTCAAAGAAAACACAATCAAGTTTGAAGGCGACTTTGATTTTGAGAGCGCCAATGCCCAGTTCAACAGAGAGGAGCTGGACAAAGAGTTTAAGAAGAAACTGAATTTTAAAGGTGTTTGTCGTTATTCGGAAATTGCCCTCTCTGCCAAGGAGTATCTGTAGAAGCAGGTCAAGGAAGGACGGGCGGGGGGGAGGGGGTGGGCAGTTGGGCCAGTGGCCGGTGTGGAAGCAGCGCCCCCTAAGGAGTTCCTGAATGAGGAGGAGCCTTGGGGCCCTGTGCAAACTGCTCGGGAGTTTGTGTGCCTGGCTCATGCTGGGTGGCAGAGGAGGAGCAGACCACGTGGCCCCAGGGTGGACAGGACTGGTTAGGATTCAAGGAGGGGGTTCCACTAACACTGAAGACCCCCCCCCCCCCCCCCCGCAGCACTTCTGAGCCTGGAGGACAGCTGCCAAGAGGGCCCACTCTGGTAGAAGCGGTGCTTGGTTTGCTTCTTGGCATATCCCAGTGTGTTGTTCTCCACACAGACGACAGAGCTGAGAAGGGGGACGAGAAGGACCCAGCAGTGGTGACCCAGAGTGATGAGGCTCCTGCGGAGGAAGACCACCTGGGGCCCAACTGCTACTACGACAAGTCCAAGTCCTTCTTTGACAACATCTCCTCTGAGCTCAAGACCAGGTCAGGGGCTGGGAGGGCACTGGGCTCGGGGCTCCTGAGGCCTGGATGAGCTGGCAGGCCCAGACCCTCATTCTGCCTCGGACCTCCTGAGACCAGGGCATGCTCTCTTTGAAGACCAGCCTGAGCCCTAAGTTCAGGCTCAATCTAGGATCCTACTCACGTTTTTGCCACGTGGGTACATCGGGCCTAGTGGCGCCAGCAGGTGGCAATGTGGAAACCCCCAGCAGTCACAGGCACCTGAGGGGTCTGACCAAGGTCCAGCCCTGACTTCCGTCTTGGCTTTGTGGCCCCTTTGTCCATTAAGGCTGGGCTGGGCACTACCCTCCGAAGCTGAGCAGCTGCATCGTTCAGTTCCACAGCACCTCGTCCTGGCCCGCTCCTGGGTCCCCGTGGACTCTGGGGGCCTGAGGCCCTTGCTACTCGCAGCAGCTGGCCCGTGTTCAGTTTGGGGTGTTCTTTCATCTGACTCCTGGCAGCTGGGGACCCTGTCGTGCATTTTTAGTGCCTCGCAGCTGGTGCTCACGTGCTGCCGTGTGAACAAGCTGGACGATAAGTGGAGTCTGTAGAGTGGGCACAGCTTGGAAATCCAGACGCATTCGTTCCGCACTAGGAGTGCCAGACATTGCTGGGTGTCAAGGGCACAGCACGGAGCAAGCTGGGAGTTCCTGCTTGCCCACGTCTCTATTCTGGCAGGGGAAGAAAACGATAAAAACGTGCACATCCAGGATGGAAGTGCTTCCGGGAACGGGACCGGGGGAGGCCGGGCAGTGGGAGCGTAAAGGTAAATTGAGTGTGTAGGTCTCACACCATGTGGTGTTTGGGAGTCAGCGTGTAGGGGAATGAAGGAAGCTTCTGCAGACAGGCTGCTGGGGGGCAAGGCAGGCAGTATGCATCTGCCACGGGCTGGAGCAGAGTCCAGGAGAGTCGGCCTGGGATGAAGGGGGATGTGTGCGTGTGGGGCTTAGTAGTAGGTCACAGTGACGACCAGCTCATGTGCTGAGAGCCATGGGCAGCTGTCAGGGTCGGAGCCAAGGAACTATGCCATCTGACACCTCAGCTGTTTCTGTTGAACATGCTGAAGGTGGGCAAGCGTGAGGCTGGGTGGCCCATCTGGAGGCTTTCGCAGTAGTCTGGGTGTTTGGGAATAGGGTGGAAAGTGGTGGGTAGAGGAGAGAGCTTGGCTTGTGAATGCACTTTGAAGGGGGAGCAGACAGGGTTTGCTGACTGGATGTGGGGAGAACCGGCACAACTCTCTGGGTTGTTGGCCTGGGCAGCTGAAGGGTGCAGCTGCTGGTTCTTTTAAGTGAGGCCTGTGGGGGCCGTAGAACAGAAGCTCAGTGCTGGGTGTGTGGCCTGTGAGCTGCCTGTGAACAGACTTGGGGGTTCTCCCCTGCGCTACAGAGGTGGGTGTTGGCAGCATCCTCAGTATGAAGGGTGCTGGGGCAGCGTGCATGTCCCCACTCCTCCCAGAGCATTAGCATCACATTCTTGGAGACCCTGTTCCATCCAGCCCAAGCCCCTCTTCACATCCTAAAAACTTGTCTGAAGGGGTCCATGGTCTGCTCCGGGTCTTGGAACCCACATGGGCACTGCCTCGTGTCACGTGCTCGCCTTTGTTGATAAAGGCGTGAGAGTTGATGCTGAGCAGCCTAGCCCAGTGAGAAACAGACCTGGTTGGAGATGTGGCTGGGAGCACCTGCGGTGTTGGCTCTCTGGCTACAGGGTCGGGACTGGGTCACCCCCCTGCTGGCTCCAGCAGCAGTCACTCCCTGCCTGGTTTTCCTTCCTCCTGTGCTATGTGAGGCTGGGGCCTGGCTCAGAAAGTGGTGAGCAGGTCCTGCTGCCTTTGGCCTCATGCACCTATCTGTGCTTCAGTTCCAGGCGGACTACATGGGCTGAGGAACGGAAGCTCAACACAGAGACCTTTGGGGTGTCAGGAAGGTTTCTTCGTGGCCGTAGCTTCAGGGGTGGATTTCGAGGGGGCAGGGGCAACGGTACAACCCGCCGCAACCCAACCTCCCACAGAGCTGGGACTGGCAGGGTGTAAGGATGCAGCCCGAGGTGAGTGAGGGAAGGAAGCTTCTGGGTCCTCTGGTGGGAGGGCGTTGGGGTGGGAGGGCCTGATAACCAGCCTCTGCAGGAAGAGCTTAGGAGCTGGAGACGGCTGGCTCTGGTTTCCAGTAAGAGGGGAAGCCTCCAGGAATCCAGGCCAAGATGAGGGCCCGGACCCTCCCAGTCACACGCAGGTGGCTCCTGGGGAGGGCAGGCCCTGGCGTTCTCAGTGTGGTCAGCAAGAACAGCTTGGCCCAAGCCAGCCTCCCCGCCCCGGCCTGCAGGGACTCTGAGACTACATCAGCAAGGTCCCGGTGACTTGTGTCCCGTGGGTCTGGGCGGTGAATGGGTTGCAGGTGTGCCTGGTGCTGACCTGCCCCAGCCAGGTGGGCCCTGGGGCTTCTTCCCTGTCCCCCGTGTGTACAGAGATGATTTCCATCGTTGGTTGTGATTGCAAAGTCTGGGGAGCCTGGGCCTGATTGAAGTGTGAGGGGGGCTGAGCATCCCTGTTCTCCCTGGGAAGTGTGTGTGCCTGGCTCATGCTGGGTGGCAGCCTGGCGGAACGTGCTGAGCGTACTCACTTGGTGTCCTGTCCCCTTCTTGCAGGCGCCTGTGGAAGTCGCACCGAAACAAAGCTGTGTCTGAGGATATTGGAAAACACTGCACTTCCTGGGAAGACGTGGGTCACTTTGTTTACTGAGTTTGGAAAATTCCCGTACTACTACTTATGTTTTGGACTTAACTGAACTTGGACGTGGTCTGAGTTAGAACCACTTGTTTTGGGGGAAGTATTTGTGGGTAACCTCTTTGAGGTATCTTGGCCTGTCTTTCCTCTTTAGTTGCGCACAGCCTAATTCTAAGGTTTTGGTATTTTGGAAGGTTTCTAGAGCAAAAGCTTGATCCTCACTTGTGGCTTGTTTTTTGTGACAGCTTTGACTTTTTTAAAGTGGAACCAAATTTCATTTGGCCAGTGTGGCAGCCAAGCTTCTCTATAACCCAGCTGGCCTCTGGTGCTGCTGGCCTGACACCCCCGTGGGCACAGGTGGGGTCTCAGGAGCCAGGCAGGGCCAGCATGGGAGTGTGTGTGTATGGGGGTGGGCCTTAGGGCAGGGAAAGTGGGGTGTCCCACGGATCATGTTGTATAAGCAAACCAGACAACCCTTACATCCAGTGGCGATGTCAAGGTTGAGGGCTGGTGGGGGTGGGGGGGGAGGCGGGGCAGGGAAGAGGGAGAATCCTGGAGGCTTAGGAAGGGGTCCTGAACATGAGCTAGGAACTGTCGCTCAGAGCCTGACTTCCATAGGAATCGGGGTTGGGGGCCAAAGCCCAGGGCAAGCCCCCCTGTGGGGTACCTGTCCTTCCTGCCCTGCCCCTGCCCTCCTCAGACCCAGGCCAGTCAGTGTTGGACTCTGGCCACTGTTCAGTGTCTCATCCACTTGGAAATGAGCCAGTCTTTTTTGCAAGGTCAGTTGACCAAGAACATATTTCTTCTCAATTGTAAATAGTTGTGTTTTTGTTTTACCGTGGGTGGAGGGTGGGTGGGGAATATAAATTTGTTGCATGAGTAAATGGGTCAGACCTTTAGTGTAAGCATGCGCCCTTCTGCTGGAGAGGGCATTGTGTTGAACATAAGCACCTTGGTAACTAAACCCCTTTAAATAGCTATAAAGGTTTTAGTTCTGTATTGATTCAGTTACTGTAAAAGCTTGGGTTTATTTTTCTAGGACTTAATGGCTAAGAATTAGAACATAGCAATGGGCTGCTCTGTTGGAGTAATGTAAATTGTAATTATAAATAAACATGCAAACCTTTAAAACTTTTTTTCTTCACTGCTCTGAAAGTAAATAGTTCTGTTGATTCTGCTGCCTGAGTCACCTCATGTCTGACACGCCCGTCCTGGGGCATGTTCCGGCCTCAGGCTGGTAGGATCCTGGGGGACATCTGTTCGAGTGAGACTGCCCTGGCTGCTCTGGAGAAAGGGCATGGGTCAGCCCAACTTCACAGCGGGCCACCTCCCTGGAATGAGTGGCTCTGCTTTCCAGACACTTGGGACACAAACTAGTTTTAAAAAATTCAGTTCACAGATAAACCTGCTTCAGAAGTGGTCCCTTTGTTGCTTTCCTACAACCTCCAAGCTCCCCAGAGCTTGTGCATCTTTGGTACCGTCAGGCCTGTTACGGGCCTGGACCCCAGCACCAGTACCATGCATGAAAGCAGCCCATTTCGCCGTCGTGGGTTTGGCTGACTCTGAAAGCAGTGTCAGACGACATAAGGCCCATCCCGTCCGTGTCGCCTCTCCCTCCGTGCCTACCCAGAGCAGGACCAGGCAGCAGGGGAGTCAGCCTGCAACATCAGGGCCCCATTGTCACTTTCAAAATTTCAACAAATTCTTGGCAACCTTCCTTTGCGGGGGTGGGTACGGCAAGGCACATCCGTGGCCAAGAAGAAATGAAAATCTTTTATAGCGTACGTGCTAGATGCAGGTAGCCGGGGCGCTGATTCTAAACTAAGTAGGTGACTCAGCAGTGGCACTAGACAGGTATTTCTGCTAGCAAATCTAAATATAGTCAAGTCAGATTACCACTATGACTAACTTTGCTATTAAAATTTTAAACTGACATTTTAATAATCACATATTTTATGGTGAACTTAAAATCCACCTGGGCCTTTTTATTCCTTTTTAGAAGATAGAATGTGTACGCGCCATTCAGTGAGAACTCAGCAAGAGAAGCTACAGACTGAGTGGGAAGCAGAGCCCTTTGTGCCACGTCCTCGGGGCACAGGGAGACAGAAGGGGATTCCGTCAGCAGCCCTGGTAGCAGAGCCTCCCGTGAAGCAGCAAAGCTGCGGGCGAAGGGGGTTAAGAGTCTCCTGTGGAGACCTAGCTGAGGGCCAGGACTGAGGCTGAACGAAAGCAGGGCAGCCACTGGCTAGAGCAAGAGTGAGCAGGGGGCCGTCAGCACCAGGAACCTTGCAGGAGAGGACGGCGATGTTAAGACTTGATCTACTACAAACCGGAAATACAGGACTTGTTCACAGCAGCTGCTCTGCAGAATTTTGCATTCAAACACTTAATTGAGTGCTGCTCGTGCTTGTGTCCTTCATGTTCTGTGTGAATTAGGAACTTGCGTGAGCGTCTATAAGGAACAAGGTCGGTCTAGTTAGAACCTCTAAAGGAGGGAAACGGGAGTTTTCTGTGTCCATGTGAAGTGCTACGCGCCTCCGTCTACAGAAGCCATCACACTCTGCATGCCCTCGTAGAGTGGCTTGGACTCACAAACCAGTAAGGTGGACACGCCCTGCCCGCCACCAGTGGCTAGTCTCAGAGCCTGGTGACGAGGAACATGAAGGAGAGCTCCCACTAAGGACAGCACTCCCGAGACGCAAGGTGAGGGGAAGACTCCGCTCTACGGAGCTGTCATAATTCCACCGAGACACAGATCCTCTTAAGAAAAGGTTAACAAATACGGAAATTTATTGCAGGACACGTGGACAGTAAATGGAATGGAAATGCCTACATATCGTTTTGAGAATCATCCATGATCTGAATTTGAAAATCACTAAGATTTCATCATCATGATGCTTTCTTTTGTTTCTTCTTTTCGTTTTCTTCTTTCTCTTTTTCGATCTCAGCAACATATTTTTCAATTTCTTCAGGATTTAAAATCTACCGAAGAAAGTTTACAGTTAGCCCCCAAGCCACACAAGGTGCCCCAGAGCACCAGTGCCGCCTTTGGGGAGGGAACTCCCCTTTGGGGAGGCTCGGGCCAGACTGCACCTCACAGCTGCTTCTACAGGAAAACCAGGCTGGGTGCACCTGATCCAGGTGACAACAGTCTGAGCCTGCCTGTAGGCAACAGAAAAGCAGAAGCATATCTGCTGGGCTGCTGACAGCTTTTCAGTGTGTCAAGAGCACATCATTTGTGGGGGGCCTTGGGAAAACCTCTCTCCTAGCACTGAAGCTGCAGGACAAGGGTCCCTGCCCCCCCCCCCCCCCAACCACCAGGAATGCTCCAGAGTGAAAGACAGCAAATAAACTTGGTGATTACCTTGAGGGGTTGATCTCGCCTCATGACAGCCAGTTCAATGTTTTTGCCGCCAGACTGAACCACCTTGGAAGGAAGAGAATAACATCAGACATGGCCACACAGCTCTGACAAATACCTCAAATACTGCCCTTTAAGGGGAGAGGGTGGGACACCCTGCAGCCCCAGCCCCTTCTTCCACAGAGCAGCTATGCTCACAGCCCTCCCTACCACTAAGCCCCAAAAGCTGGAGCCTAGCCTGGCCTTCTGACACCCCCTCTGCCTCTTTGGCTTTACCTGCCAGCACCTCTGAAGTGCTGGCGCAGCCCAAGGCCTCATGACTCCCAGGCACCGTTTTCCGTTCTAATTCCCCAACCTCAGCAGCAGCAGGAACCTCAGCAAGGCTGGGCGGGCTCTGAGTGGCAGAGTCCACCCCTGGTGGTTCCTGTCCTGCGTCTGCTTCTCCTCACCTGTGTGCTCTCAGACCTGGTCCCTGATCGCTCTGGCCGCGGGAAGGAGCTGCGAGAGCACCGGGGCAGCGTCCAGTCAGAGCACGCCCTCAGGGGCCCAGCGTCACCGCCCACACTCTCAGCGCCTCCCCTCCTGCTGCCTGTGCACCAGCTGCCCGCTTCTGTGCCCTCCGTCCTGCCTAGCCCAAGCACCAGGTGTTCCAATGCAAACGCACTTCCAGGAGGGCCTTGATAACCAGCTTAATGGTCAGGTCGTCCGTCTCAATGGCTTCATCAGTATAATTCTTCTCTAGAAATTCACGCACAGATTTGGCGCCCCGGCCTATGGCATTGGCCTGAAACAAAAATGTGTCATGTGGTATAAGGCACGACAATCCAGAGCCAGCCCAAGAACGTGGCCATGGCTGCCGAGGCCAGCCATGGGTCTCAGTGAGAGGGAGCCTGGCGGCAGGTAGATTCCAGGCCCTGCTCCGTGGCTTCCTTTCCCAAAGGGCTTTTTGGAATTGGTGCTGATCCTCACCAAGAGTGGGATTCTTTCTCATGAATGAAAACACCTGTGCAATTTGACTTTATGCCACGTATCCCCACGCCTCACTGTGGCTTGGACTTTGTCTCAAAGAGCAAGCGTCATGACGTCTTTGCTCCCATTACCAGCAGAAATATCGTGGAGCAGACAGGTGGTGTGTACATGTGCACAGGAACTGGGAAGACAAGGCCACCTTGAGCCACCAGCTTGGCCTCTGCAACCTCCTTCACTGGCAAGACCACCCGAAGACCCTCTGTCTGGTCAGGGACTCACCTTCCAGGCATGGTATGTCCCTGAAGGGTCAGTCTGATAGAGTCTGGGGGTGCCGTCAAAGTCAAAACCCACAATAAGGGCAGAGATGCCAAACGGCCTGCGCCCGTTGCTCTGTGTATAGCGCTGGTGGGAAAAGGAACATGTTAATGCTACCTTCTCATCATGAAAAGGCCCCCGGAACCCACCCTAAGCAACACACACGGCGTTCAGAAGAGCTGTGGTTTCACTGAGAGGATGGAGATGCTCTCGGGTTATCTGCAACGCAAATGACGAATGAGCCGAGGCCACGGCGCTCAGTCCTCCTGCCCTCTGTGCGTTCTCGCTCAGAAAGAGGGGAAAGCTAGACCTGTGAGCGGAACTGTGTCACAGAGCACAACCAAGGCCACTGGAACTACTCTTGACAACAAACACACTTCTCGCTACACTTGGTTTTAAAATGACTAGCGTTTCACCATAAGGTGGGGGTGGCTTTCAGCATCTCCCAAGTGCTGGCTAGCCAGTCACATGGGACATCAAGACAAAAACTACCGTCTCCCTCCAGGACTGTCCCATGCCACTAAATGAGAATAATGCCACCGAAGTGGGTAAGCTGTAGAAAGTTACACTTGTACGAATAAAGAGCAGGACTGTGCACGAAGTCAGGGCAGTCTAATTCCCCTGAAGTGATACGTGCAAACACACACACACAGTAACGTGAACTGCTGGGGCAGGGCCCTCTGCGGCACAGCAGTGACGGCTCTGTAGGCAGGGCCGAGGCCCAGGCGGGGGCCCACCTGCTTCAGACTGGCGACGTAGCGGGTGATGTACTCCACGGTAACTGGGTCCTCCACTGTCAGCCGGTGGCTCTGGCACTCCACCCGGGCCCTGTTGATGACTATCCTCGCGTCAGCAGTGAGCCCTGCAAGAGCAGAGAACACCCCCTGACGCACGCCTCACCCCCCACTGAGGATGGCCCGGGCCCCGTGGCCAGACAGAAGTTGCACTCGAACCATTCCTCTGACACCTGGCTCTGTGGTCATCTGGGTGCAACGATCGGCCTGTGTGAGCAGCTCAGACAAAGCAAGTCAATCCCTAGTTTAGCTCAGGTGAACTGGGATCCTCCTACAGTGGACCTGCAGGGAGGAGTGCAGGAAGCCACGTAAACGGCAAGAGCACCCTGCACACCCCCACAGCAGGGTGCCATGGCCATGGAAAGCCAAACCTGTCTCGAGACTCTAACTACGATCCAGTCACGCGCTGGCAACAGCACAGGCCTTGGTCCAGAGGGCACCCCGAGAAAGCATGGTGAAGCCTTTTTTTTGTTTCCACAAGTCCAAATCTACTGTTTTTAAAACAATTTTTAGTTTACCAATTTCCGTATCTTCCAAGAGCAAACCCACCAAGATAGCCTCCAAAGGGCTGATCGTTACTGACCTCTGAAAAATAGGGCACCGGCCTCAGACTCACCTGCGAATGCCATGCAGACGTTGTCATCCAACGCACAGATCTTGCGCACAGTTCTCTCATCCTGCAGCTTGGCCACTGACTTCTTCTCTACGCCCAGAACAACAATGTCCTTTCCCCGCACGCCAACCTTCAATAAAAGTCAACACGGTACTTAAGAAAGTAACAAGAGTTTCTCCCAGGAGGCACAGAACACTAAGCAGATGGTAACCTGGTCCTGGGAACACCCTGGGGCTGGACACCACACCTGCAGATCACAGATGCTGATCCGTTTCTGGCAGAGCTAGCCCAGGTGTCATGACCGGGGTGCCCAGTCCTCTGCCTTGAACATACTGATACACAGTTTCAATTACAATATAAGTAACTACTGTATCAAAGAGTCACATACAAGGTTTTTAAGCCCGAAACCCTGACGTTCAAGTCAAATGCTCTGAAGGCAGTGTTTTTGTAGCTGTGAAATTGTACTAAAACCCACCCCACTCCCTCCTACACGATGACACACTGATGTGCACAGCTGTGGGGAAGGCCTGATTTGCTATCAGGCGGCAGGAGAACCGTAACAACTCCTCCTGGGAACTCAACTGCTGTCTGTGATTAGCAGACACTGCAGATGTAAGAGGGGTGTTTTAAAAACGTGGAAAAATCCCCACTGGCCAGTTCACTGTCCCTCATCAGGGCAGGAGCAGATACGAACGGGACAACACTCAGAAGACTAACAAGACTTAGCTGAGAGCAGATTTTCCAACCAGGGTACTATGGGCATTGGGGCTGGCTGATTCTTTGAGGTGGCACTGCCTCCCCACCTGTACCCCTAAAGGTCAGCCAGTAGCACTTCACAGTCTAGGGCAAAGAAAAATGTCTCCACCCACTGCCAAATGCCCCTTGGGGTGCAAAATCATGCCCCCCCCCCGCCCCCGTGCAGTTGAGAAGTACTGGTTTGCAGTGTTTCAGATTTTGAGGCTGGCTCTCCTGTCTTAAATTCCCTGGGGGGGGGGGGGCGGGGGGAGACCAGGCCCAGAGACACTGGGAGGATTAAGCAAAGCCAGCCACCCTGGCTGGCCTGAGGGAGTACGAGGGGATGGGGGAACGTCCCAAGCAGCTTCCAGTACTCTTTAACTTAAGATAGGTCACAAGATGGATTTTGGACCTTAATTTCACAAAAGATTCAGTAAGCAAAAACACTTTACGATTCAGAGTTATGGATACTTTCTCTCTGTTCTGACTCAAATCTCTGAAACAACAGGTGATAAAAAAAAAAAATAACCAACAAAGACCATCATACAGTTTGACCAGTAAGCAAACCGACAGGTGTCTCAAAGACATCCCGAATTTAAATTTCACATGGTGGTCAAAATGGCAAGTTTGTGCTCAGATGCCAACAGGAAAATGCATCAACACACCGCCCAACACGGTGGAGGGCTCCCTGCGGCACCGCCGATACACAGAACCCGCTTCCCTTGGTTCCTGAAGCCCACCCGGACCTTGAGGACAGTCCTTTCCCTAGCGCGGGAAGTCCTTAAGTGGGAACCTCACGGGTGCGGTTCCCCTAAGTTGCTCACATAAAGGACTCACTGAGCCCGCCACGAGCCGGCCCTGCTGCTCGGTGCCCAGCACCCGGGCCTCTCTGCTGCCCGAGGTGCACGGGCAGGGCCCAGAGCCGTGCACGGGTGACCCACCAAAATGGCCGTCCCCTAGGCCGCTCCCACACACTCTGAACTACCCGAGGAAGAAAAGCACCGCTCCTCCGCAGCTCAGCACGCACCCTGAAACCGCTGGCCAGCACACGTCCACCGCAGCCGCCCTCGGGTGAGAGGCCGCCGCCCGGCGGGCAGCGCCAGCAGGCTTCCCTGGGCCCAGCACCCGCGGCTCATAAACGCGCCCCCTCCCGTTCCCTGCAGCACCACCACCGGCTCCCGGGTCCCACTAACGCCGCTGTGCCCACCCCACAAAGCCACCCGAGCCGAACGCACCCCTGCGACAAAAGGGGGCCGTCGGCACGGCCGTCCCCAGGCTCCCCCCCGCCCCGCATCCGCCACCGCGACGCCGGGCCCGTGCGCCAGGCCCCGCCGGCCGCCGCTCACCGCGGTCGAGCCCTTCTTCACGGCCTCCTGCGCGTACTCCACTTGGAAGAGGTGGCCGTCGGGCGAGAAGACGGTGATGGCGCGGTCGTAGCTCATGCCGGCGGCGCGCTGGGGCCCGGGAAAAGCGCACACTCACCGCCGCTAGGCCCGCGATTCACGACGCTTCTGCGCCCGCCCGCCCCCGCCGCTGCGCACTGCGCTGCGGGCCTACGGCGGCGTCGGGCGGCGTCGGGCGGCGTCGGGCGGCGTCAGGCGGCGTCGGGCGGACGTGCGCGCGCGCCGGGGCGGGGCCGGGCCGAACCACCGGCGGCCGGGAGCGGGGGGGACGGCGCGGCGGCGGGGGGGCCAGATGCGGGGCGCCGGGCGGCCGTCCGGGGGGTGCCTCCTGGGACTTGGCGGCGGGGGCGGGCGGCGCGCGGGATCGGCGGCGCGGCGGGCCCGGGGGCAGCGCGGGGGTACGCTGGGGCGGGCGAGCCCACGACGCGGCGCCCCCCGCGCCTCCTGCCCCGCCCCCCGGCCCCCCCCCCCCTCCTCGCGACTGCGGAGAATGAGCGCCCGGGGCCGCCGAGCGCCGCCGGAGCAGAAGCCCCGAGGATCTCGGGCTGATCCCGCGTGCGACCATGTCGGTGGCTTTCGCGTCCGCCCGGCCGCGAGGCAAAGGGGAGGTCACGCAGCAGACCATCCAGAAGGTGGGCCGGGGCGGGCGCGCGGGGCCGGGGCGTGCGGGGCCGGGGGGCGCGGGGTGGGCGCGGGGCGCGAACAAAGCCGGGGCGCAGCCGACGACCGCGACCCCGCCGGGCCCCCCGCCGCCCGCGCCCGCTCGCCGGGGGCCCGGGCCCGGGGCCCGCCTGGCTGGCGGCGGGGGGCCCGGGCGCTCGGGGTGGCGGGGGGAGGACCCCGGAGTGCCCGCCGCCGGGCCGAGGGGCCCGGACCTGCGAGGCCCCCGCGGGGGCGTGCGGGGGCCGCCGAGTCGGCGGCCCCCGAGCCCTTCCCGGAGCGCGCGGCGCCCCGGGGTCGACCTGCCGGCCACGCTTGGCGGCCCTCACGTGCGTGTCAAATTGTTTTTCAGCCTGACACCCCGGCCAGCCTCCTCACCTAACAGAAACTTTACCGATTCGCTTTACAGCCTTTCCCCGCGTCCTGTAAGTTTGGCCTTGTGGCTCTCCCGAGATAACTCTCACAGGGGTGTGGGGGCATCTTTCACAAGAGCCTGACGCTTTCAAGTCGAGATTTTAAATTTTCTCTGTTTCTCCGTAGAAGACAAGTTCAGAAGGAAATTGGTGTTAGCCATTCCCGTTTGAATTTTCCCATCGTCTTTGGTAGCTGCCCTGATTTCTCCTTCGCCCTCCGGATTCTTGGGTCGCGATGCGCCCTGGTTCTCACTAGCTTCTCCCCCCCTCCCAGGGGGGTCACCTTGATGACCGCGGGCCCCCCTTCCTTAATGGCCCGCTAGGACCTTGTGTACTTTGTCCTCAGTCTCTTCTCTGTTTGGAGACTACGTTTGGTGCGGTTGGTATTTAACAATGAACCTCAGTAAGCTGTAAACCGTGAAGAGAGCACCTGAGAGAGGCAGAAACATAGACGGAGAAGTGAACCATGTTTTCTGTTTAGCGAACTCTTAAGTGGTGTGCTCTGCACACGGCACTGCTCAAGGGCTTTGCAGATCTCAACTCATTTAATTTTTTGTGGCAGTTACCATCATCTCTGGTTTACAGACAAGGAAACTGAGATATAGCGAAGCTAAGTGCTTTGCCGGGAGACAAGCCCAGTGGTCTTCTGGAGCCAAGACTTTTGATCCGGGAATGCTTGGCTAGGCAGAGGGTCAGGCGATCCGGCTCAGAGGCACACTTTGGCAATCCAAGGGGGTCCCCTGGCACCTTGGCTTTTTGGAGCTCAGTGTGATGAGCACAGTGACTGTTCCCGAAGCTACCTTTGGTCTAACAGTCATTTAGTTATTTGTACTTTGCACTCACCCTCTAGGATCGCTCTCCAAAGTCTCCAAGCAGAAGTGTGTGTGTCAGAGCACTGCTCCCAGACAACAGGTCAGAAAGAGGGAAACCTGCCGACCATTGAAAATGGGTCTTCGGTTCAGGCACTCATCTGATTTGACCTGATGGGGTTAGCAGTCCCTGTACTTGCCTTGGTGTGTTGGCAGCGCGTGGATGTAGCCAGGGCTCTTGTTGGCAGTCTAGGGCGTGCTCAGAGGTCCATGTCTTACACTCATGCTTAGAGGGTTGAGAGAAACCAGGGGGTTCCTTGGGCGCTAGCTTGGTAGTGACAGCGGGAAGTATACAACTTGTCCTTAGGGTGTATTTGAGCAGAAGTTTGTCTCCTCAGCCTTTAAGGTCCACTCAGGTGTTCCCTCCCTCATGCTCTTTTGACAGTAATGTGACGAGTGTCGCATTTTGACAAATTGCCTGGGCTCCTAAGTTTGCGAGTCACTGACTTATGCTTTGTTGCATGCTTTTCCTGGCACAATGCCTGGCACAGTTGGTGCTCAGTATGTACTAGAGCATCCACGATAGTGGTCTTGTCAGTGGAAGCGTCTGGGAAAGGCAGATGTGTGCGTTTTCTATGGCTGCCATAATGTCACAGTAAACTTGGTGGTTTAAAACAGCAGAAATTTATTTTCTCACAGCCTGGAGGCCAGATGTCCAAAATTAAGGTGTTGGCGGGGTTGGTGACTTTCTGGGGCTCTCAGGGAGGATCTGCTGTATATTTTTTCTCTGAGCTCCTGGTGCTCCTGGCTTGTAGACGCATCACCCCCATCTCTGCTTTGGTCTTCATGTGGTGGTCTCCTCTGTGTCCAAATTTCTCCTCTTTTCTCAAGGTTGCTAGTCAGAGTGTTTAGGGCCCACTTTTCTTCAGTCTGATCTCACCTTAACTTGATCATATCTGCAAAGACCATTATCTCCAAATAAGGCCACATTCGCAGGTACTGGGGATTAAGACCGGAACATGATATCTTGAGAAACACAATGTAACCCATAACAGAGAGCGTGCGGGGTAGGGGTGTTCTAGAGAAGGAAAACCAAGGTGCAAGGGTAGGAAGGGTCTAGAAGATCGAGGGAATTGCAGGTGGTTCCACACGTGGCCTGCGTAGAAGGGTATGGAAGATTGAAGGAGTTAAGGGTGGTCTCACCGGTGGTCTGCATGGAGCAGATCACGGGACCAAAACGGGAAGGGCTGGGAGAGCCAGCCTGCTTTGGGGAGCTGGGGCTGTGTGCCGACGTGGTTTCTCTCATAGTGAGCAAACACCGTTTCGGTGCATGGGAGACGTAGGCAGAACTGCCCTTCTGTGAGAACCACAGGGAATGTGACTTTGCCAGGGCCCCTGAGGTGGAGATGGGCGGTGTATCCCAGCAAACTCCACTGGTCCCTGTACCCGGCTAGGTGGCCTGCAGGCTGGGAGCCGCCCTGGCCACTCTCCCCTGGTTGGGGACCAGGGATTCCCCGCTGGCCAGAGCTGTGCCCCCACTGCCGCAGGAGGGGTGGGATTGTGGTCATCTCTGTGGGCCGTGTGGCTGGGCTTGGGCACACCGGAGGAGGCCCTGCACACCGGGGCTTGGCTGGTATGCAGACCCCTCCTTGTTGCTTGGCACACGTGGTTGCTTAATAAATGTAAGTTTTATTGTTACTGCTTGTGTTGCTTTTCTTAATCCGTTTTCTTGGCTAGAGGGTGGGCACAGCGTCTCGTGTCAGTGCCCCCAGCACGCTGTGCAGCGGGGAGACAGGCGCTGTGGGAGTGGGGTGGAGCTGGTAGACATTTGGGCACCTGGGCTGTCTGCCAGTGCAGGTCCAGTCTAGGAAAGTGAGACCCGCGAGGGCAGGTGCCATGCCTGGGGTCTGAGTCAGGGGCCCCTTTGTCCTCCAGGGCTGGGGGGTCGGGGGCACAGAGGTGAGGGATGGCCATCTAGGTTGGGTGTGGTTGCCATATGCTCTCTCAGACCTGGAATTTGTCTTAAAGAATGGGGGCTAAGTTGGTAAAGATGGTAAACTGGCCATTTTTAACATTACCTGTTGCCCAACTGCAAATGGCTTGTGGATGCCAAGCCCCGCCTTGGCTAATTGACTGTCCTAGGCAGCTGTCACTGAAAGCCTTCTCCCCACTGAGCAGAGCCCCGATCAAGGGAACCACCAGACCTGTTTTCCCATCCTCAGGGACAGGAGGGGGTGGTGTGGGTCGGAGCACAGCCCTGGGGCGGGCGGGAGCCAGGGCCTGGGGTGCTGTTGGTTGGCTTTGTGTGAGGGTGCTGCTCCATGATGCCCTGAGTCAGCCCCTGTGGGGGAAGCGTAAGGAAGCACATTCCCAAGAAGGGAACAGGCCCGTGTTCTCTGCCTGTAAAGCATGGCAACGAGCCCCCCTGCCCCGTGCTCCTCCAGAGACAGCGTTTGCCCTGCCTGCTGCCTGGGCCCCACAGAGCCCCTCAGGCCTGGAGGCTGAGGAAGCATTTGAGGGAAGTGCAGTGGTCGCCGCCGCCAGCATGCATTGGTTTGCCTCATAGTAGCTGTGTTTGCAGCTTCCAGACAGAGGGAGGGGGCGGCAGCCGGGGTTTGCCGCGTGACACTAACGGGTGGTCCCCACTGGCATTCTCGTGGCCCTGGCCCTCTGCCCCTAACCTGTTCCCCAGCCAGCGGGTCCGGGCCTGAGCACCTGCCCTGCACGCTCGGGGGTCAGAGGGCAGCGGTCCTGGGATCCCCAGGCTGTGAACAAGGAACTGGCACCCCCAGCTCCACAGGTGCGGGAGTTGGGGCGGCCCGGCACTGATGTCCCCAAGTCCTGCAGGACCTGTAGAGGGGTCAGGCCAGTCCTTCCTGCCTCATCTGCTGTGTGCATCCTCACTGCTCACCCTGCCACGTGAACCATGACACGTCAAAAGCTCCAGGGAGAAGGTGCTGGATGTTGGTGCAGAGAGGGCTCCTGTAACTCGGTCCCGTTCCACTTGGCCAACATGTTTCCTGTGTAGAACTCACAGCTTTGATGGATGTTTCTGTTCCTTTTCAGCTAGAGGTTGCTGGGAGGTGGGGGAACAGGCCCTTGGGTTGAGGGTGAGGATGGGACCCTGTGGAGCTGCAGGGGTCAGGGGAGCCTCCTGGACTCAAATTCTTCCTCACCTGATAGATACCCGGGCTTAACCTTTCTGTGCCTCAGTTTCCTCACTTTATATGTGGATGATGTTGTGAGTTCCTCACAGGCTGTGCTTTTGGCTAAGTAAGGTGACCTGGCACAGGAAGGCGGTTGGCATCCTAACTGAGGGTCTTCAGCCTTTTGAGCAGACACTTGACCAGAATTTATCAGTGGCATTCTGAAAAGGATGTGAGAGGTCCATCCCAGAGGGCAGGTAACCATGGCAAGTCCAGGGTCATACCGAGAAGAGCATGTGGCTGCTGCATGCGCAAGACCCGAGCGAACATCGCGCATTTGAGAGAACACACACCTCTTCCTTCCGCATGGAAGCTCTCACAGAAGCCAAGTGGTCTTGCTGCCTGTGATGGGCATTTGTAAGCGCTTCCAGCCCTGAAGACAGGAAGGGACTCCTGCGTGCCCTAAGGAAGATAAAAGTGCGTTTGCTATTGCATTAATGTTAGGCGTGTTTTACTGTGCCTTTAGAATTTTTGGCAATTGGACGTGTGCGTCAAACACAGAGCTAGGAACACAAGGCAGGGGCCGGCTCCTCCCAAGGACACTTTGCATGTGGGCTTTGTGTTTTGTTTTTTTTTTTTAACCCACACACCTAATTCATGTATTCTGCAGTTGGGTCCCATTGGCTTTCCTCAGTCGAGTCTGACACCACTTGCTGACCTCTCATGTATTCCCTGGTGGCTGCCTGTGTGCTAGGAGGGTAGACTGGGAGCCCTGATCCATGAGCAATGTAGCTGCCCTGAGATGGAGTGGGAAGAGGCAGCAGAAGTGCCAAGTGCTGGTTCAGCCACCTGGTGATGCTTAACCAGCTATCCGGTTAGCCAGGGTTCTTCCCTCTTACACCTCAGCCCGCTCCTAGGAACTTCCCTCGTGCGTCCATCCACCGCATGTCGTGGGAGGCAAGCATTGTGGCCCTGTTTGTAGCAGCAGAAGGTCTGAGCCCGAGTGAATCCCATGTGGGATTCTTAGGAAACTTGGGAGCTTTGGGGACAATGAGGTAGGATTTTATATGCTGATATAGAAGAATCTCCAAGATGTCAGAGCAGAAAAGGACCAACGTAGACCAGAAGGAAGAAACTGCTCCACCTGTAGGGAGGAGGGAGTCATATGTCCAAAAAGGAGCAGAGGCTGGCTCACCCTGGTGGCTTTGGGTGGGAAGACCAGAGGGGCAGAAATGAGAGAGACACTCAGACGAGGACCTCTCACCACCACTCATCAGTCATAACTCGATGTTGACCTCTGGCTCCTCCAGATGGTGTTACCAAGCTCTTGGGTCATCTCTCCTCAGAAGGCCCCCCTTCCCCTCGGGATTGGTCATCTTTCCTTAGGAAGCCTTGCTTCTGGATCAGGTCATCCCTCCTCAGAAAGTCTTGCTTGGGATTCGTCATGTCTCTTTAGGAGGGTCCCCCTTGGGATCAGTCCTCTCTCCTCAGAAAGTATTGCTCAGGATCGGTCATCTCTCCTCAGGAAGCCTCCCCTTGGGATCAGTCATTTCTCCTCAGGAAGTCTCGCTCAGGATTGGCCATCTCCTCAGGAAGCCTTGCTCAGAATTGGTTATGTCTTCTCAGGAAGTCTCCCCTCAGTATTGGTCATCTCTCTTCAGGAAGCCTCTCCTCAGGACTGGTCATCTCTCCTCAGAAAGTCTTACTCGGGATTGGTCATGTCTCCTCAGGAAGGCCCTCCTCGGGATTGGTCATCTCTCCTCAGAAAGTTTTGCTCAGGATCAGGTCATCCCTCCTCAGAAAGTCTCGCTCAGGATTGGTCATCTCTCTTCAGGAAGACCCCCCCCCACACACACACACATCTCAGGATAGGTAATTTCTCCTCAGGAAGTCTTGCTCCAGATTGGTTATCTCTTCTCAAGAAGCCTCCCCTCAGGATTGGTCATCTTTCCTCAGAAAGTCTTACTCAGGATTGGTCATCTCTCCTCAGGAAGCCTCTCCTCAGGATCAGGTCATCCCTCCTCAGAAAGTCTTGCTCAGGATTGGCCATCTCCTCAGGAAGCCTCCTCTTGAGATCAGGTCATCCCTCCTCAGAAAGTCTCGTTCAGGATTGGTCATCTCTCTTCAGGAAGACCCCCCACCCACCCACACATACCTAAGGATAGGTAATTTCTTCTCAGGAAGTCTTGCTCAGGATTGGTTCTCTCTCCTCGGGAAGCCTCCCCTCAGGATGGGTCATCTCTCTTCAGGAAACCTCCCCTCAGGATTGGTCATATCTCCTCAGAAAGTCTTACTCAGGATTGGTCATGTCTCAGGAAGCCTCGCTCAGGATGGGTCATCTCTCCTCAGGAAGCCTCCCCTCAGGATCAGGTCATCCCTCCTCAGAAAGTCTTGCTCAAGATTGGCCAACTCCTCAGGAAGCTGCCCCTTGAGATCGGGTCATCCCTCCTCAGAAAGTCTCACTCAGGATTAGTCATCTCTCTTCAGGAAGACACCCCCCCACACACACACACACACATACCTCAGGATAGGTAATTTCTCCTCAGGAAGTCTCGCTCAGGATTGGTTCTCTCGCCTCAGGAAACCTCCTCTCAGGATCGGGTCATGCCTTCTCAGAAAGTCTTGTTTGGGATTGGTCATGTCTCCTCAGGAAGGTCCCCCTCGGGATTGGTCATCTTTCCTCAGAAAGTCTTGCTCGGGGTCAGTCATCTCTTCTCAGGAAGCCTCCCCTCAGGATCAGTCATTTTTCCTCAGGAAGTCTCGCTCAGGATTGGCCATCTCCTCAGGAACCCTCCCCTTGAGATCGGGTCATCTCTCCTCAAAAAGTCTTACTCGGGATTGGTCATGTCTCCTCCGGAAGCCTCCCCTCTGGATTGAGTCATCCCTCCTCAGAAAGTCTTGCACAAGATTAGTCATGTCTCCTCAGGAAGGCCCCCCTCGGGATCGGTCATCTCTCAGAAAGTCTTGCTCAGGATCAGTCATTTCTCTTCAGGAAGTCTCACTCAGGATTGGCCATCTCCTCAGGAAGCCTCCTCTTGAGATCAGGTCATCCCTTCTCAGAAAGTCTCACTCGGGATTGGTCATCTCTCCAGGAAGACCCCACATACACACGCACACCTCAGGATAGGTAATTTCTCCTCAGAAAGTCTCACTTGGGATTGGTCATGTCTCCTCAGGAAGCCTCCCCTCCAGATCAGGCTATTGCTCCTCCACCATTTGCCAACTTCTGGCCTGTGTGGAGGAGCTCAATGCCGTGGTTTCTCAGTACATTCTTTGTTAGGATCTCTTTGTCCTCAATGTTTCTGGCAAAGCTGGCCCCTCGGAGAACATTCTAATCTGGAAATTCATATCCTTCAGTTCTGAGAAAACACATTGCAGATTTTTCTCTGTGTTCTCTTTCTGGATGTCCGGGAAGAATTGTTTCTTGCCACTTGGATTGTTTTTCTAATTTTATTGCCTTTTCTGTTTTTTACTTTAGTTTTTTTAATTTGCTTTCTAGGAGTTTTCCTCAACTTTATATTCCAAGCCGTCCATTGATTGTTTTTTGTTCTGGTGACTATAGAAATAACCCAGAGCTCTGTTTTGTTCTATCTCTGTTGTGTTTAATAGTGTCTTTTACTAACGTCATAATCTTTTTTGCTTCTGGGGACGTTAATAATATTTGTGCGCTTCTTTCTTCTTCTTTTTGTAAGTTTCTTTCTGGCATGGTCTTCATCTCCCCCAGGTAAGCCCTCTGTGTCCTTGGCTTGTCTAGATCGCAGGCTTCCCAGGAGCACTCTCGTTGAGGGCCTGGCCCGGGGCAGGGCTCACATGCTCAGGGTTGGTCTGTGGTGTCACTGGGGGCACTCTCTGGCCTTCAGTACCTTGGCCCTGCCTCATACCTATTCTTGTCGGCCTCCTGCCAGCCTCTGGGTTCCCATGTGGCTGTCTCACAGCTGGCGCCCTGGGGTCTGGTCTGCTCATTCACTTCTCACTTGTTTGCTGTCCTCCAGTTCTGGAACCCTGCTGCTGGCACTGCTGCCTCAGCCCTTCTCTGTTCACAGCCCTATTTTGTCCCTTACTCACAGGGGTCGCCAGGGTTCAGAGGTCAGGGCATCCAGTCCGCTGTCTTTCACCCACCTTGGCCTGGCCTCTGTTCCTGAGTGTTTTTAACTTAATGGAGATCGTGCCCTGTCCCTTGCTTTTTCCTCTTCTCACCCTTACGGTAGAATGTTTCCTCATGCTTATAAAAACTGTAGGAACGTTTACGATGGCTGGTTTGGCCCCAGTTTGTGTAAGTGACACTGTCATTCACCATTTAGCTTCTCCCCATGTTTGAGTGTTAAGAATGATGCTGAAGTGAGCATCCTGAGCATAAAACATTTCAGGTCAGCGGTGTGTGTCCTTGGAAGCAAATTCCTGCCCAGGAATTTCTGTCAGGGAAGCTGAAGCCTTATAAAGGTGCTTTTAGAGGAAAAGGAAGGTCTTTCATGGTTGTTTCCCTTAATCTGGGCCAAGAGTCGTAACGTGCCCTTTCGCGGTCAGTCCCCCCTGAACCTGCCCACAGGTGGCCGCTGGGCCCACGGTGCCACCCTCCGGTCCTCCCATCTGGGCAGGCTCCTCAGCCGGGGGGGAGTCACTGACCCCCATGCTCTCCGCAGTGGGGACAGGACAGAGCTCTAACTTAAAACAGCGAGAGAGACCGACCCCGGGGTCGCACAGGTCGCTTGCAGGGCCTCAGGATGGACTTGGCCTTGCAGCAGGGTGGGGCCAGGCCCTCTGCGCCTTGGTCTCCCCTCCATGGACAGGTTTGGGCCCCAAGCTCTGTAGGAGCAGGACTCTGAGGTCAGAGGGCAGTGAGGGGCTGACGGTGCCCAGGGAGGAAGGGTAGGTGCCCCTCGAGCGGGTGGTAAGCAGGTGGGCCCCTCCTCTCACTCAGGGGCCTGCAGAGCTGAGCTTGCCCAGAAGCACCTGCACCGCGGGGACCAGGCACAATTTGTGGAGGGCAGAACGCATAGATTTTTCTTTTAGCACAAGTTTCTGAATAAAGACCTCTTTGTGGAAAGCAGCGTTTGCCTTGGGCCCAGTTCTGCCTCTCCTTGCAGAGGGCAGAAGCTGGTTGCATGCACAGGTGGTGACTGAGCCGAATCTTCTCTTCACAGCCGGGTGGAGAAGGGTGTGCACTGTGCCCTCCCTAGTCCTGAGTGCTGACCAGACCCCAGGCCGCCAGGGTGGGCTGCCCAGGGCTGCCGGGTCCTACCCCCCACCTCCGCCGGCGCAGCCCTACTGTGCTTCCGCTCCTCCCGTTAGGCCCTCCTCCCTCTCGTACTTCTTCCTCATGTCCTCCTGGGTGTCCCCAGGCCATCGCAGGGGCTGCCCGCCAGGTGGCCAGCCTGAAAAGCCGGCTCTTTTGGGTCTTTGTGATGCTCTGCGGGGCTGTGAGCGGCCTCTCTCAGGAGGGGCTGCTTGTGTGGCCATGATGCGGGGCTCTCCAGACAGGAACTTAGCGCTCCAGGGCCCACCGTAGCTGGCAAATGCACTGTGGTCAGGGCCCTAGACAATGGGGAGTCCTGTGGGCTGTGGGTTTTCCTCTGCTGCGTGAGAGAACCTGGAACCTGCCCCTGGGTTTGTGGGGGGGACGGACCCTGACACGTGGGAGGCCATGCTTAGCACGAGGGTGTGGGAAATGTTCGGTCCTGCTGGCCAGGGCGATATGGAAGGGTTAGCGTTCTCTCTCTAGAACACCTGCACGCTGGTGACAGTTACCATTGCGCACCTGATGGAGTGACTCCGGCAGGCGCCCCGTTGTAACCCCCCGGCCCCCGGCTGGACACCGCAGACACATCTGTATCCTGTGTTCACGTCTGCTTCCCCTTCAGATGCTGGATGAGAACCACCACCTGATACAGTGTATCCTGGACTACCAGAGCAAGGGCAAGACGGCCGAGTGCACCCAGTAAGTGGCCGTCGGGCTATGGACGTCACCCTCAGAGGATGGCTCCCCAAGGAGGGGGAGAAGGTTTGGAGGGACATGAAAGTGTGGGAGGAGAGGGTACCACTGGTGGACACGCCGGGGCACAGTGAGCTCCTCCGGGTGGGACCTTGTGTGACCCCCGCCCCAGGGCTGGATGCAGAGTAGGGGCATGAGCCAGCTGTCTGAGGCCCCCAGAGGTGTGACGCGTGTGAGCAGCCACCACGTGCCTGGGGGCTGTCCCCACCCCACCCCCCGGCCTGTTTGGGGGAACCTCTTCAGGGGTGCGGAGGTTCCGAGTCCGCCTGGTGTCAGGGTCCGATGGAGGAGGCCTCGTTCTCTGGTAGCCCTTCCTGTGTCTCCCTCAGTCTCTGTCTTGGGCCTCCTCGTGCCTTCTGCCCCCCCCCCCCCATCCTCTGAACAGGTCTGCTGACACCTCTCCCTTGGCCACCACCTTGGGGTCTTTCAGCGTGTTGTCATCAGACAGGATCCCGCTCAGGACTCAGGCTGGACCCTGTTCCCTGCCTGGCCCTGTCCTGGACCACAGAGCACTCTTGCCTGCCCTGTCCCTGGGCATTGTCGGGGGTCCACATCCCCCGGGGGCTTGGCTGTAAGGCCAGGCTGCCCTGGGTGAACGTTGTCGGATGGGCCTGCAGCCTCCTCTGCCTCACCGTGTGCCCCCGAACTGCAGGTACCAGCAGATCCTGCACCGGAACCTGGTCTACCTGGCCACGATCGCGGACTCCAACCAGAACATGCAGTCCCTGCTCCCCGCCGTGAGTGCCCACACACGGGGGACAGTGGGCCCCACCCTTGCCCAGCACAGTCAGGCACGGCCTCAGACTGCCAGTTCGGGGAGCAGGTGTCTGAGCGCGTTACCTGGAGTAACCAAGTAACAGAGGCATGGGAAGGGGGCGGGAGGCCAGTCAGACAGAGTCTGAAGTGCACTGGTCAGAATCGTGACATCAGTTTCTTTAGCAAAGGGGGGTGACCCCGAGGAGCCAAACCTAGAAATGGTGGGAGGCGGGTCTCAGGAGGACAGGAAGTGGCGCAGGGGATTCTCGCTCTTTATCACGGGCCCTGTGAGCGATTGGAACGGTGGTGGCCCAGGAACGTATACTGCTCTGATTTAGCAGCAAAACTGTACCCAGTGCAGGGATACTTTCAATGTCAGTGTAAATGGTTTAGTGTCTAACTTTTTTAAATCCATTTTCCCCAAATCAAATTGCTGCAAAGGCAAGGTCCGGCAGTGGCTGCCTCCTGCCTGGAGAATAGGAAGGCACAGCCCCAAGAGGGCCCGGCCCGCGTTGACCGTGGTGGACACGGAGGTTTCAGGACAGACCTGTCACCGGGAACAGCTTATCTCTCGATGCCCCCAAGTCCCCTGGAAAGTGACAGCATAAGTGACAGGAAGTGTTTTGCTGATAAAATCGTTAAACCAACTTGATTGGCTATGAAATTGCGACTCCTCACCCTAGAGATACCAGTGGATCCTGGGGGGAACTTTGTTTTCTCAGCCGGGTCTAGGCAGCATATGTGTCCAACACGTCGGAGCTGCTGTTTGGTCTGGATCTAGGAGATGAGGGTGCAGGGGTCACTCAGTCCCGTCACCCTCCACATCCTGATCAGAGTTGGGCTTGCAGCAGCTGGCAGGGCACATGGAGATGAGGAGCAATGGGAATATGCCAATGCTAAGACACAGGGCAGTCAGTGCAAAGGCCCTTGGGCGTGGGGTGGTGTGGATGCGGGACACACAGAACCCTGGCCAGCTGAGGCCAAGGGGGAGGGGCAGGGCTGTGGAGTAAGATGAGGTAGATGCGGTCTGGTGGGCTGGCAAGGTGGCTCCCTGTAGCCCCAATAAAGAGGACCTATCTTTGAATCTCCAAGTTTGTGTTGATTTAAGTTCTGAACGTTCACACAAGAATGCTTGGTGTATCGTGTCCTTGGTCTGAGATGTTTGGGCCTAGTCATCCACAGTCATCTGATCAAATGTGAGAGCAGCAGGGGATTAGAGACCTTTGCCAAGCGGCCATGAAGTGGAGGGGTAGATCTCGTGGGCTGCCAAACCCCTGGAGGGCTTCAGGCGGTTGTTCTCTGGGTTAACCATCCTTCCTGTTTCCTCCCTGTTGCCTGTAGCCGCCAACCCAGAACATGAACCTGGGCCCCGGAGCGCTGTCCCAGAGCGGCTCCAGCCAGGGCCTACACTCCCAGGGCAGCCTCAGCGATGCCATTGGCACGGGCCTGCCCCCGTCCTCCCTCATGCAGGGCCAGATCGGTAACGGTGAGTAGCCCTGAGCCCTTTGGGGTGGGGGTTGGTTCCTGGCAGCGTGTCACCCACTCAGGCTTCCAGGTGACTGGCTGTCTCAGCAGGGTACCCCATGCCCTGCAGAGCTAAGTGTGGGACCTCTCTCCTCCCAGAGGTCCTGGCTGCTGGTCAGCTGCCATGCCCGGGTGCCCGAGCACGGGGCGGGGGGTAACGTGCAAAGGGAATAAAGCACTCTAGATCCTCTACTCTGCTTTGACACGGCCCAATTATGGCCACCTCAAATCGACGTGTGGGGTTCCATGTGGATTTTTTAAACAAGAACAGAAAGGTTACCTTTGGAGCGAGAACTATCAGTAGCCGGTGGGATAGCGAACGGGCGAGACCTCTACATGGTTGGCATGTGTGCTTGTTTCTTTGTTCATCACTTACTCGTTTACTTCATTTGTGGTGCTGTTGACCATGGGTTAGCCTCCCTCCCCACGATCACGTGAAGGAACTCGGGATATCTAGCAACAAGGCTGGTCTTCCATGGAGTCAAGGCCCTCCTTGTGCTCCTGGCAGGTCCAAACCACGTATCCATGCAGCAGACAGCTCAGAGCACACTGCCCACCACCTCCATGAGTATGTCAGGCAGCGGCCACGGCTCAGGGCCTGGCTACAGCCACTCGGGACCCGCCTCGCAGAGTGTGCCCCTGCAGGGCCAGGGCGCCATCGGCAACTACGTGTCACGGGCCAACATCAACATGCAGTCCAACCCAGGTACCACCCTGTCCACCCTAGGGCACCCCCCCCAGCCCCCAGGACTCCTACCCAACCCCGGGACGGTCCCTGGGGCCCTCTGAAATGTGTGCAGGCTGTGTACAAGGTGCTAGGGGCTTCTGAAGTGCTGCGGACCCTGGGTCTGGCTCTGGAGGGATTCCCACTGTTCCCTATGGCAGCTCCAGGGAAGGCTCTGCCGAGGGGACAGAGCCAGGCTCACCCAGGATGGGGGGCGGCATAGGCAGGGTACGGGACCGCAGATGCTGGGGCACGGGGTCCCCGCGGGCCAGGCACGGGGCGCTGAGCGCCGGGTAGCATCGGGCCCAAATGGAGATGTCCCAGAGTGTCAGGCACCGGAGTTCAAAGGCTTAATACAGAAAAGGGAGAACACGCAGCATGTCTTCCGTTTATTTTTACAATCAGTTATATACCGAAAACGAGGATATTTTGGATATAATGAGTCAAATAAAATATATTACTAAAATAGATTTCACCTGTTTCCTTCTATTTTTTGATATGGTTCTCCTCCCATCCCATCGGATAATGCTGCTCTAGTGGGTTCTGAGCAGGGGCGGCACGACTGGACAGGCCAAGGGGCAGAGGCCGCCCACCAAGAGCCTTAGAGGCCCAAGTCTTGGGGGCGGGCCCAGGCCTCGCTCCTCCGGGACCAGCCTTGGGGATTTGGGAGGACAGGACTCATGTTTTTCCCGTGCGCGGAGGAGGCCTGGGAGAAGGGTGCCGTCGGGGTCTGGGGTGAGGGGTGCGGGTGCCCACCTGGGGAGCTTCTCGGGGTTATTCGGGTCTGTCATGTCGCCCAGTGTCCATGATGCACCAGCAGGCAGCCTCGTCCCACTACAACTCGGCACAGGGCGGGAGCCAGCACTACCAGGGCCAGTCGTCCATCGCCATGATGGGCCAGAGCGGCCAGGGAAGCAGCATGATGGGACAGCGGCCCATGGCGCCCTATCGGCCCTCCCAGCAAGGTAATGCCCGTGCCGTGCCGTTCTCCCTGAGAAGCTGCACATTCCTTAGTATTGAACGAGAAGACTGGGGGTCCGGAGCCAGATGGGGCTCACGGAACATGGAGGGTTGAAAGCCAGTGCTGCTCCTGGAGGCGGGCCAGGCTCGAGCCGCCGTAGGGGGCGGAGTCGGGCGCTGTAGGGGCTGGGGCGGTCGTGTTTGTAAGTACCAAGTCCAGGGTACCCGGGGCTGGACGTGGGAGAGAATTTCCGGGGGGGGGGGCGTCGAGGGGGTCCTCCTGAAACAGAAGAATGTCCTGAGTTAACGTCCCATGTGCGCTGCCTGCCCCCAGGGTCGTCCCAGCAGTACCTGGGCCAGGAGGAGTACTACGGTGGCGAGCAGTATGGCCACAGCCAGGCCGCCTCGGAGCCCATGAGCCAGCAGTACTACCCTGACGGTGAGGCCCGCGCCCGCGCTGGTGGGCAACAGCAGGGTCACGGAGGCTACTGACCACTGCTCTCCGCGCACTGCCATTCAGACCTGCCGCCCTGACTTCTGCCAGCACAGCCTCCAGAGTCCCCGCACCCGAGTGTGTTTGGGGATGAGGGTGAGGGCTGGTCTGGCAGCGGGCCGGGGCTGGTCTCTGCCAAGAGAAGCTTCTGGCTTAGGCCACAGCTGCTCACAGACTTGAGGCTCCTCGCCTCCCTTCCAAAGGGCAGTAGGGGTTACAGCTGGGATGAATAGGTGCATAAAACTGTTTCAAAAGAGGGACCCAAGCGTCATTGTGAAACGCCTTCAGGAAGGGGACAAAGCTGAGCTGGCTGTTTGTAGCTGCTGCTCAGTCTCTGCAGATGGTTTTCCTTCGACGCTCACCTTTCAGTCATTTTAAATCGTCTCAGGGTTTGTGGAGGTGGTATAGAGGATGGGTGGGATTTGGGGAGGGGGGGCGACACTAGCCAGGGAGCATATGTGAGGTGGGGGGGCTGAGGCCAGCACAGGGCTGCCCCCCCATGGAACAGCGGCAAAGTCCTCCTGAGGGTGCACGGCGCCCCCCAGCAGACCCCCCGGGAGCCGGCAGCCCCCCAGCAGACCCCCCGGGAGCCGGCAGCGGATGGCAGTGCAGGCGGAGCTTGTCATGTGTTGGGCACTGGATACACCCTCCCTGCGTACTCCGTGACTGATGGACTCCTCGTGCTCACCCCACAAGTAGGGTGGTGGTTTGCATCTTAAAGGGAGGAACGGAGGCCAGGAGGTGGTAGGAAGCTTCTTCGTGGGCGTAGTGCAGGGAAAATGGATCCAGGTCCAGGTCTGGACGTTCCTGAGCCGACAGCATTGCCCGTTCAGTTTACGGCTGTCTGGGCCTCCGCTGACTGCACGTGGCCTCTGTTTGCCTGCAGGACACGGCGACTACGCCTACCAGCAGTCATCCTACACGGAGCAGAGCTACGACCGGTCCTTTGAGGAGCCCGCACAGCACTACTATGAGGGCGGTAAGGAGCGCAAGGGCCGCGCGGCGAGCTCCGAGTCAGACACACACCCGCAACAGGTGGCGCAGGGCTGTGTGGGGCCGCACATACTCGCGGAGGCGGCAAATGCAGGCCACAGAACGCATCCCCGTTCATGACGCAGGTGGGCGGAGGGGGCTTGACAGGCCGCATGGGGGTCGCAGGGGCCCAGACTCCACCATCGGGCTCGGCTGGGCAGCTTGGGGCTTGTGAGCTCGGCTGAATGCCCTCAGGAGCTCCAGACTCGGTCGGGGCGGCTCAGGCGCCGCGCGCCCCTCCTGAGCCAGCCGGGCAGTGCCCATGGACTGTGTAGCTTCCTTGGGTTCAGCCCGGGCATTTCTTCCAACACCTGCTGGCCAGATAAAGCCTGCAGCAGCCGCCACCCCTACCCCGGCATTCCTCAGTGGTGCTGCCCTGGGGGCTGTCCGGCAGAGGTGGCGTGAGGCAGTGAGGAGAGAGGCCGGCCGTAGCAACAGAAGGCCCGTGACTGGCACGCACCTGTTTCCCCCGCTGCAAAGACTCCCACCTGTGCCACCGTCCGGCCTCCAGCGTGAGGTCAGCACACACAACTGGGGAGAAATCTGCACATCCGCTTCTCGGCGGGGTCCCTGGAGAGCAAAGGTACTTCCCCCTGTCCTTGGGAGACCCCAAGAGAAGAGAAAACCTTAAAGTCACAGGCAGCGGGCTCAGCCCTGGCTTCCCGGTCCGGGCGTCAGAAGTGGGCACGGTGTGAGGGTTGGTAGCAGGGCCCCCGGGGAAGGAAACACGAGCAAGGTACATGAGATGGGCAGGCAGCTTGTGAATCCACGTGTTTTGGGTGGCTTTTTAAAAGAGTTACACTAAAAATACAACAAAGTTTGCCATTGAAACCATTTCTGAGTGTATAGTTGAGTAGCATGAAATGCATCCACATCGTCCGTCTCCAGAACTCGCCCCCGTCAGACCCTGGCTCCCGGGCCGCCCCCAGCACCCACTGCTCTCCTGTCTGTCCCTGCATGTGATGAGCCTAGGTCCTTACGTAAGTGGGACCCTACATGTTTGTCATTCTGACCGGCCTGTGTCGCTGGGGCGTGACATCCTTGAGTTCGTGTGTGTGGTAGCAGGTGTCAGGACTCCCTTTTCGAGGCAGAATTGTACTCTGTTGTGTGGATGCACCATGGTTTGCTCAGCCATTCAACTGTCAACGGACACTTTTGAGTCACTTCTATCTCTTGGCTGTTGTGAATCCTGCTGCTGGCAGCGTGGGTGTGCAGATCTGTCTTTGAGTCCCTGCTTTCATTTCCTTTGTGTTAACGCCCAGGAGTAGAGTTATGGATCATAGGGTGATTCTGTGCTTAATTATTTGAAGAACTGCCATGTGGTTTTAAACGCACAGTTTTGTTTTTTAGTTGCAATGTTAGGAGATTATAGGACATTTGGAGACTACAGGAGAATCGCCCAGAAGGCTGTGCTGGGGTCATTTACAAGTGTTTCCCAGCAATGGTTTCCCATGTCCCCACGTTTGGGTACCACTCGCTGACATGGCTCAGACCCAGCCTTCTTGTCGCGGGGAGTCTGGCTCTGAGACCCCGAGATGGCCTGTGTCTGGTGCAGTCACCCAGTGAGGCAGGTCTTCCCCCGACCCCAGCAGCTGCCTATGTTGGCCCCTCCTGTTCCCAAAGCTGGTGCAGTGACCTGGCTGTCACCCCTGGCTGGATTTGAAGCCTGATAATGGGTATAGAACGAGAGAACCAAAACATACCAGCCATCTCAAAGTGAAATTATTTGTGGGTAATTCGATGTTCCTTATTATTCTTAGGAACTGATTAAGTGTTGGCCACTTGTAGTGAACAGGTGACGCTTTCTTCCCGCCTTCTCAGTCACCACACCTTTCCTTGCTCTTGCTTTCTGTTGACGACCACAGTAAACTCTGACCCCACCTGTGACCACCTTGGCCCTTCCCCCATCCACACGGTTACCCCAAATACTGTTCTTCTCCAGTCAAACCTAGGCTGCTTTCCATCTCAGCGTCCACTGTGGAAGACGGGTGTCAGCAAACATTCTCTGTGTGCATCACATCCCCTCCCCTCGGACCGTTCCCGAGACAGGACACTGGCCTGATGGCAACTTTGCGGTGCTTGACTGTGCTGGCCGGCCCATGTTACTGACATGCGTACAGGAGGTTCAAGGGACCTCAGACTGATGTGATGTGCCCGTGCCGGGCAGCAGAACCCAAGCAGCCTCCCTGGATGGTGCTTGGACAGGGCGCGTGAGGGGGCGCCCCTCGCAGCGGGAGACCTGTGGAGAGGCTGCGGCCAGGGGCCACGCGCCAGAGGGGACATCCCGGGGGGAGTGCTCCTGTGCTGGGGAGAGCACTCAGCAGCCTGGCTCCGGCCCAGCGGCCCATTGCTGCAGGGCACTGACCCGCCGCCTGTAGCTAGCAGCTGCTGGTGACATTTAACCAGGTACACCAAGCAGGGGAGCCCTACGTGGCTAAAAACCTGTGTGTCTGGGCCATTTTAAATACAATTCAGTGTGTAAAAGGTAGAGTTTGGCGTGCTCAGGTGTCTGCACTGCTGTTCTCAGCCTACCGGGAAGAGGTGCACCACCCCGGGGCCATCTGGAGCTTCTCCCTACAAGTGCTCCTCCATCAGCCCTGCCCTCTCCCCCCCTCCCTGGATGCCAGTGCTCAGCCTTCCCCACCAGGAGGGGCCTCTGCTTACCTCCAGCACTGCTTTGTCCAAGTGAGGGTCCGAGGCAGAAACCATTGCCCCGAAGACAAGCTCAGGATGTGCCTTTTGAACTTCGAAGTGCACATTTTTATACCTTCATTTTTGGGTTACACGTTCTTGCCTTCCGTGATTGATGGAAAGTTTGCCAGAACACTTAGTAACCTCTTCTAAGGCAAGTGTGGCAGATGGCATGGTTTCCTCCTGAATCTGGAAGCGTTTTGTTCCATCTTGATAATTGGACCCCTACTTGGGACTCCCCAAACTTGTGTTACGAGGCCAGGTCACCCCACAGTGGGTGGCACTGCCAGGTCTTGTGTGAGAGGTGGATGGTGGTGTGCTTTGAGAAGACAGATGTGCATAAGTGGCCTGTGGCCCCGCGGAGGTGGAGGGTGTCGAGTGGAAACAATGAGGGGATGGAAGGAAGCCAGAATAAAGACGTGTCCAGGAATCACGTTAATCCCACAGCAGGATGTGGAGCCTTGTGGAGCACAGGTGGCTGGTGCTGGGGTTTTCACGGGAGGTGGCATCTGACAGGAGCCCTGTGTGGTCCCCCGGAATGAGAGGGCGCTGGCGTACAGAGGGCCGGTGCCAAGAAGGGGCCAGGGCACAGTAGGCCAAGCCGGGCAGGATCAGGGAATGAGGGGCCGACTGAGCCAGACAGACCCAGGTCGCCGTCAGGGGCCCTGCTGAGCACGCCGTGGACGCTTGGGCATCCTGTTGCACTTCGTCACTGTGAGGTTTGCAGTAGCAAAGACTGGACGGAGCCTGCATCCGCCGTGACGTGCCCACCGGTCACTGTGTCTGTTAAAAGCAGCAGAGCTCCCTGTGGGCTGCTGTGGCCGATTCTCCTGGATTGTGCCAGGTGCTCAGGCCAGGTGCCGAGGACCAGGGTGTCAGGGGTGCTGCCTGTGTGTGAGACCATACCTGTTTGCACGTGCACCCCCTAAACAAATTCTGGAAAGATTCCCAGGACACCAGTAGGAATGGCAGTGGGTGGGGGACAGGGCTGGGGACCCGGCAGGGCTGGAGGTAGCCTTCTTCCCTGAACCTCTTGAAGGGGGGGCTGCATTCACTTTTACATTTCTCAGTCACATGAACCTATCTGCCTGTGCAGAAGTTAAATTTAAAAATATTAAACATTACTGGCTGTCCCTGAAAATCCAAGTAGCCTGACCTTGTGGCCGTGCAGACCATCCATGCCCCCGAGCCCCGTGGTCACAGCGCTGTCGTCTTGGGTGTCCCCAGGGTCTTGCCCCATGAGACCGGTTCCCCACCTGTGGGTGAACATTCAGAAAAGCAGGGACAGCGACTCTTCCTGGATCAGCCCGCACGTGTCCCTGAGGCACATCCTTGTTTCGAGAAGTAGTTTTTATCGAATGCGTCTGTGAACCGATAGGTCGCTGGTTCCCGTGACTGTTTTGTGTCCACGTTCCTCATGCGGGCCCCCTTTCTACTGGGTTTGACTCTGGCGAAGGGAAGGTTTTCCGTGGTATGTGGGAGCAGAGCTTTGGTTCTCAGAGGCATCCTCGCTAACATTGACTGCACACCTACTGTGTGCCAGGCTGCAGCTGGGCAGGTGCATGTGAATGAACTCCTTTATTGATTACCATATAAAAAGCAAAAGGGGCTAGAAGGCTGAGAATACTCAGACTGGAACATCTGAAGCCCTGGAGAACCCCACCGTGTCTCTGCCACCCTCGTCAGCTAAGATACACACCATGCACCGGGGTCCGCGCCGCCCTGCGGCAACTGCACCGGCTGGAAGGAAGGGCTGGGAGGAAGGAGCCCTCAGAGCTCAGGGCCTCCCGGGGCGGGGAGCAAGGAGCACCTGCGGAGACGCGGTGGGTGTGCAGGATCCGCAGGGGGGGCTCGCCCTGGAGTCAGAGTGCTGGTGCACTTGCTCTTCCTCGTGGCTGCAGTTCAAGTCCCCGTGGAGGGTACAAGCCTTTACAGCAAACCCATAGCTCTCGGTAAGGCTGCTCCTTAAAAACTACGTCTCCAGGATCTGCTTGTGTGTGTGTGGTTTTTAAGATTTTATTTATTTGACAGAGAGACAGCGAGAGAGGGAACACAAGCAGGGGGAGCAGCAGAGGGAGAGGGAAAGCAGGCTTCCCACCGAGCAGGGAGCCAGATGTGGGGCTCGATCCCAGGACACTGAGATCATGACCTGAGCCGAAGGCAGACGCTTAACGACTGAGCCACCCAGGCTCTGGGACAAGTTTTGATTAAAAGAAAGAAAGAGCCAGCTGTAAGTCCCCTCCCCCATTCTCAGTCTGGCTTCCCGCAGTCTCAGCGACAGGGTCCCCCTGGCGCAGGGTCAGAAGGTCAGGGGCACCCCCGCGCCACGTCACCCGCCCGCGTCGCTCACGTGGCTTCATCCCATCCTCACCTGTCACGGGAGGGTGAGCACAGGACGAGAAGCTGTTTTCCGAGCCAGAGGCCACATTCACACAACTTTCATCACCGACACAGCCTGATAGCTGTCCTGTGTCCTCCGCGGTTACCAACACTCCCTGGCTGTGCCCAGGTCATCACTGACCCTGGACCACGGGTGCGTGCGTGTGTGCGTGCGGAGGAGAGCACACGGTGCGTGCAGGCTGTGGCTCTGCCCTCGGCCTCGGGGTCCACGGGGTCTGCGATGGATTCCCCACAGAGAAGGGGGTTGCCATTTCTGGACCGGCCATTCGTCTGCTGTGGGGTGTTGCAGGCGAGTGAAGGCCCCTGGTCCCCCCCACACCCCTCCTGCTGGAGAACTGGGTCTTTCACAGATTCAGGACTGAACTTACGACAAATTAAAGCCGGTGCACTTGGCACAGTTGAGGAACAAAGGCCTTTTCAAAAGAAAATGAAACTAGACTTAAGTTGGTCTTTTTGTAAAGGTGTTTTGAAAACCGTGAGTGGAACTTAATACCCACACCGCGTGTAAAACGGCAGCTCTTGAGACCTGCATCAAGACAACTTTGTAGGAAGACTTGAGAGTGGTTGTTAGTACTGCCGTTAACACTCGGTGCTGATGCGGTGATGCCCTCACTGCTCTCCTCAACCAGGTTTCTTACTGTCAGCTTTCTTCCAAAATGAGGCTTTGGGCATGGATGCTGGCTGGCTAGATTTTTGGAAATAAGAATTAAGGCATTTTGGGGATGCCTCACCGGCTAGTCGGTGGAACGTGTGGCTCTTGATCTTGGGGCCGTGACTTCGAGCCCCATGTTGGCTGTAGAAATTTCTTAAATAAGTAAACTTTTAAAATATATGTGGGTAAACATATGCCTTTAAAAAAAAATCCTTTGTGGCACCGGTTTCCTAAAGTCAAAGGAAAAGCCTGGTACGGGTCTGAGCTGGAACCTTGTACCTGGCGTGCACGTTTGCCACTAAAATGAGTGTGTCCTGAAACTTCCGGAGTCCTTCCGAGCTGTGTGGACACATGAGCTTAGAGTAAGTGGTCTCTGAGGAGTGTCCTGGTAGCTGCCGCTCACCTCAGCGTGTCCATCAGCCACGGGACTGAAACGTCCCTCAGTTTCCCTTCTGGAGGCCCTGGGGCCGTCCTGGGCTGTTGGCCTCCGGGTTTGAGTGCTGGCCGCTGGGCAGCCAGGTGGTGCGCCTCAGTGTCCCCCATCTGTACAGTGGGTGCACAGCAGTGCTTATCTCACAGTGGTAAGGGAAGTGCACGGGGTACTCGTCACCTGCTTGGGACGCACGGGGGCCTGCTGTCACGGTCCAGAACTGCAGCTACGGTTATCCTTACTAGTGAGACCGTATTTCTTACCAGTTCACCTACCAGCCTATCGGTAGAATAAATCTGCAGGAGTAAACACCAAGAGGGTGCGCATGTAGAACATACTGGGGGTCACTGATCTGTACTGATTCTCAATCCAGGACCCTAAGGGTGTCTCCGTTCCCTCTCCCACACTGCATGATGCCCTTTAGCTCCATTTTCAGTGGTGTGTTTTTAGCTGTCTACAGGTTCTGTTACTGTGTTCTTTTCGCAAGTAAAACCATTGTTGATCAGAGGCTGAAACGTGCTTCCTTCAGAGTTGCTGCTTTGGGCCTGCTTCACGGCCGTCCTGGGGCCTAGGGCTGTGTGGAAGGTGTCGCAGATGGGGGCGCTGAGTGCAACAGAAATCAGTCTCTCGGCTCTGGAGGCCAGAGGTCTGAGCTCCAAGCGTCAGCAGGGTTGGTCCTTCTGGGGGCTCAGCTGGATGGTCCGCCCCAGACCCCTCTCCCAGCTTCTGGTAGCCCCAGCGGTCCTGGTGTCCTTGGCTCGTAGGCACGTTACTTTACTCTCTGCTTCGGTTGTCATGTGGCTTTCTCGCCGTGTCTGTGTCCAAATGTCCCTCTTCTGATAAGAAGGCTCATTCTAGTCCAGTACAACGTGCTCTGAACCATTTGCATCTGCAAAGACCCTATTCTAAATAAGACCACATGCACAGGTATGTGAGGTGTGGACTTCAGCGTACCTTTCTGGGGGGCACAGTTCAACCCAAAACTCTTGTATTAGCCTTAAATTGTATTAACTGTTTCATTTTGGCTGTATCTTCATATTCGATTTGTTGCGGAAAAGAGACGATCCCGAAGCAATTGAGCTGGTCCAGGGGTTTTCCAAGGGATCCACGTCGTGAGGAGCTGTCTCCGTCTCCAGAGACGCACCATGTGTCTCCTTCCCTCCACAGGAAACTCGCAGTACAGCCAGCAGCAGGCGGGGTACCAGCAGGGCACAGCCCAGCAGCAGGCGGGGTACCAGCAGCAGTACCCCAACCAGCAGAGCTACCCCGGGCAGCAGCAAGGCTACGGTAAGGGGGAGGCGCCTTCCCGCACAGGGCCCCACACACGGTCACACTGCCGTTCGTGCTGAGGGCGCTTAGTACACTTAATTTTCCAGCAGAGCTGTGTGGACAGCACCTCATCCCACCACAGTGCCGTCGTCCCAATTCAGAGACTAACAGCGGCACGCTGCCGGGGGCTGAACTCACAGTTTACTCAGATCTCACTTGCGTGCCCTGAGTGTCCTTTTCTGTCCCAGGACCCACCTGGGGTCCCCCATGACATTTAGTTTCACATCTTAGGCTCCCCTGGGCTGGGACCACCTCTGGGAAATCCTTGTCCTTCTGGACCTTGGCGGTCGTCAGCAAGACCGGGCAGGTGCTTTGTAGGACATCCTCAGGTTGGACTTGTCTGAGGTTTTTCTCAGGATGAGACTGGGCTGTGGGCTTTGGAAAGACCACGTGGGGGGCGTGTTCTTCTCATCCCACATCAACATGACTTACCCGTGATGTTGACCCTGACTGGTGCCCCCACCATCAAGTTATCCCTTCTTCCTCTTCTTTCCTAATCTTTGGAAACCAGCCGCTGAGTGCAGCCCACACTCAAGCAGGAATTGTCTACGTAGACTGTTTGGAATTCTCTGTAAGGCAGAGTAATTAATTAGTGATAAGTTATTAATCACTTATTAATATGTATTGATAGATCTTAATTTTACACATTGGGTTATATTTCCAACTTCTCTGTTTGGTTCACATTGTCCAGCTTTGCCTCTTGGGAGCTGGAGCTCTTCCAGGCCCTTTGACATGCTCGCGTCCTTTTGTTTTTGAGCATTTCCTTATTCTCTGGGACGATGATGCTCTCCATGCTCTAGCCCTAGAAGCAGCATGTCTCACAGGACCTCTGGGTTCTCCGATGGGGGCACTGCATTAGGGACCAAGAGCTGGGTGCGGGTGGGCGTTTTCTGAGCCATTCCCACACGGTCACTTGAGACGGTTCACGTATGGGTTAGTCTGGCAGCAGCTTCCAGAAGGGCTGGCCCACTCGCTGGCTTTTGTTCACCCCATGAGGATTCCCTAAAGTGCGAAGGGGCCAGCAGGCCTTCACAGACTCTGCCGTGGAGCCCGCCAACAAGCATTGTTCTCCAGGCCCATCGGACAGAGAAGTGGACAGAGGGAGCTTTTTGGGCTCTAGCAAGCAACAAGGGGAGAGCCCCGTCCACTGGAGATTTGGCAGAATGCAGGCTCAGGATAGTAGCCTGCACATCTGCCCAGTCCTCTGTGGGCCTCATCCCCCTAGGCAGGTCCACCTGAAACAGTGCAGCCCCGACCCCTGGCCTGTGGGTCGTGTCTGCTGAGAGCCCAGACCACACGAGGCTCTCCCCGAGTCCTAACCCGCTCCTGAGATGCACGTGGGCTGCGCTCCCCAGAACCCAAGGTGCCCCCCGGGGGGGGGGGAGCGGTGTGCTTCTAGATGCTGCCGTCACAGGAGGACAGCTGCCTAAGGTTGCCGCCACATGATGGCCTGGCAGACGGCTAGCATTCAGAATACACGGTAGAAACCGTTCTTATGACCTGAATGAGTATGGGATTAGTTCATCAAAGGAGTGAGTTCTGGGAGTGTTCATAGAACATCCGTGTGTCTGTACCTGAAACAGTTGAATGTAAGTATAAACCTACATTCACTCACCTATGCAGAGCTGGGCCCCGTTCCTTCCATAAGCCGCATGCCCCTCTGCAGGAGCTTGTCGGGGGCAGCAGGGCTCTGCCTTCGTACCTCAGGACCACCTGGGAGGCTTTTGAAAAAATAAGGTGGCAGGCTGGGCGCCCCCAAGACACGTGAGGTGTCTTGCTGAGCTCACTGGGGACGGTGGTACATAGGAGGAAGGAAAGCCACAGTTTAAGATTCTTGTTCAACCCGTTGCAACCATGACTCATTAAATAGCATTGTTTGAAAAATTATTTGGCCTTTATCAGTTCTTTCCAAGGCCTTCACCTTAGTTTCCACAGGAATGCCCACCGCCTCTCTCCCGCACGCGAGCAGCAGCTGCTGTGATGCTTAACTCACGGGTTTGCAGCGACCATCGTGGCGGACACGCCGCTGCCAGGAAGCCAGCGCAGGTGTGCTGGAGACCGGCCCGGGCCAGACGGGACCCGCGGGCAGCCTTGCCCACACACTCGCTGTGCTTGCGCTGCGTGGACCGCAGGTTGAGGAGGACCGGGGTGGGTGCTTCAGGCACTCCCGGAGGGCCGGGGGACGCCGTGGGTGCTTCTCACGGTGCTGCTGTGTGTCCTCAGGGCCTGCCCAGGGAGCCGCCTCGCAGTACTCCGGCTACCAGCAAGGACAAGGCCAGCAGTACGGAAGCTACAGAGCATCTCAGACAGGCCCGTCGGCCCAGCAGCAGCGGCCTTATGGCTATGAGCAGGCAAGACCCAGCATGTCTGTGGAGACATGACAAAGGTTTCTCTCGGGGTCACTCGGAGTAATGCGTGAACGAATGGGCTGCCAGGCTCCCTTCCAGAATGTTAGTTCTCTGAGCCGGTGAGGCTTTTAGAAATTACCTCTACACGTTTGCTCACCTGGGTCAGACATGGCTGGCTGAGTGGCTCTGACCTCAGGGTCCCAGCCCGAGTTTGTGTCCACCCCTGCTGCTGACCCCTTGGGGGGCCTTACTGGGAGGAGCTGGTGAGGGGCCTCGCTGACCTTCTGATCTCAGTCAGCCACAGGCTTGGACGGATGGCCTTCAGAAACCCAGGGGGAAGAGCTGTTTGCTTGCTTGCTTTTCATACCTCCTTCCATCCCTAATCCTGGGTTTGGTGGGGAGGGGTCCGTCTTACACTTTTACTCGTGATTGTGGAAGCGTAACACGTGTTTTGGTCTCTTGCAGGGCCAGTATGGAAATTACCAGCAGTAAGGAAAAAGCGCTCTTCTTAGAGCCTTGCGGTGGCATATGTCCCTCCAGGGCTGGTCGGGCTGGTGATAGTTCTGATGAACTCTGACCTCTTGGTTGCCCTTCGGCCCCAGACAGCGTCTGCATGTGAAGCGTGCACATTTCATGCTGGGTATGATGCCAAGCATGCACTGCTGGCGAGAGACAGCGCATTGATGGTGTGACATATCTGGTGCTGTGTATAGTATTGTATGTCCATACAATGGGGAGGTTGTCTTTTTTTTGTCCCCCTCCTTGATGTTTCTAGCTAGTTTTAGGGGTCCTCTTGTCATCAGAGTATTCTGTGCCCAGGAATGGGACACAGCTACAAGATGCCATAGTCCGTGTGTTCACATAAATGGGCCTCAGGTCTGACTCTCCTCACACACTTGTCGGAATGTGGGTTGTAAACTTGTCTTTTTCTGGCTACACCGCAGCTGGACACACGCCACAGCCCCTGGATGGCTGCCTCTTCCTGTGCCTCCATGGGGGGAAGCCATCTTCTATGTTTTGGGTCAGTTTCTGTTACACAATGAAAGGGATAAATGTGTTTCATTCGGAGAGGCTGTGAACAGTCATTCCCAGAGCTCGCACATTACCTGTGTCTCTCGCCAATTATGTTTATCCAAAATGTCCTATGTGTTTGTACTAAAAAGTAAAGAGGGATCAATTATTATATTCCAAATAAACATACAATTAGCCTAATCCAAGGAAGGAAAGAGGGTAGTTCTCTGAAATGGCTGCCGTTGGCCCTTGTTTATCTGATGGTCACTTACGGGATTTGGATATTTGATATGCCCAATTCTAAATTGATAACTTAAAATATTTATACCAAGTTTTCCAAACAGTTGGCAAGTTGTTTGTTTTATATTATTTCTTCCAGGACCTACTTGTTCAGATCTCCAAGCAAGCGTTCCTTTTCTTTTAGAGATATCTGAAATTCAGATCTTATTTTTAAAAAGAATCCCACAAATTTTACTGTGTTCTTCCTAATGAAAAGGAAAGGTTTTATATGGGAAAATTTGAGTAAATTTACATTCCTAGGACATTAAATCCCATTTAAATGCTACACAAACATTAAAGACAGCTCACTTGGGAAAGTATAGTCAAAGGAAAAACTCTGTATTTCACTAATTAGTAATACAGACATTCTTTCAACTTCTCCCTGGACAGTAATACCCACATGAATACTTTAAACACATCTTTGGATAAATGCTGACATGCTTCTAAGAACAACCAAGAAAATAAATAAAAAATCCAATTCTTGATATATCGGGTCTACTGAAGATGATTTTTTAAATTGATAAGTTTCAGAAATGTTTTAAAAGTCTAAAGTAGTTCTTTATCCAGAGCTGTTGAATAGTTTACAGTTTATGAGGTATTTTATGTTGTTTTTGTTTTGTTGCTTGAATGAATCCTGACAGTGCACACTGGGAAATATGGGGGCAATTACTGTTCCCATTTTACTGATGAAGAACCGAGGCTCAGATTAAAGATTGCCCCAGACTAGTACCAGTTCTATTCTAGGATATTTTCCCCTCTTCTGTGGGGACAGAATCACACAAGCACTGGGATAGGAGTGTTTATCTTAGAGGCATATGGGTTTTAAAAACTCTTGACACTGGTAAGGGCTTAAAAATACGTATCTATATTAAATTCTGAAATGAGAGTTCTTAATTGCTAAATGACATAGACATTAGCTATTTCATTTAGGGAGGTGTCTCCCTCGCTTCTGTTCTTTCTTGGCAGTTTTCATAGAGCTAATTTGCAAACTCATCAGGGGACTAAAATTCCCCATTGAAAATGTTAAACATTTTAGATAACTGTGAAAGTCGTTTTATTCCTTGCCAATCTGCAAATATGCCTTTTGTGTGTGTGTGTGTGGTTTTTTTAAGTGCTGTATTAATACTTTTTGAAAGAAAAGGACACTTGAACTTATCCCAAAACTTCAATCTGAAATGTCTTACATTAAGAATTTCTTGAATGTTGTGTATATATTTTAAAAAGCACTTTGTGAAATAGTTTGTACATTTATTTCCTAATTTATACATGATTTTTGGTATTAATATATTTAATGATTAATAACAGAATGTTTATTTAACGTGTTGTCCATTTTTATGTAATGTTGTGGGGGAAAAGTGATGCCAGCAATTCTTCTTCATTAAAGATATTATATCTTCTCTTCTGTAATATGTTTGCAAAAGCTTAGGCTAAAGTGAGTTGTTTGTGCAGTGTGGTCGATGGTGCTTTGTTTTCTATGACTGCTTCCACAGAAGGCCAGTGGACGTGCAAAGAAGACCTGGACGTTGGCGCTCATTCTTCCTGAGATGTCCCTGACCGCCAGCAGGTCGTGGATTTGAGACATGCCCATGGTGTCCAGAAGTGCTGACAAACTCACAGCGGCTGCAGAGCCTTGCCCTGGTGCGTGGTGGACTGGGACTCGGGCTGCCGGATGGCCCCTGGTGCTCGCGGCCCCCGGTCCTGCCAGTGTTTGTGCGAGCAGGTGCTCCGAGTGTGGCACCGCTGCTGCTGTTCCCCTTTAGATTTGTGGAGCTCTTCCTTCATTTCTATTAATTGAACAGGTCAGATTCGTCTTATTTGTGAGCACAGTACATTTCCTGAAAAACATCCTATCAGTTCATTTTTTTCCAGTCAGAGTTTGGCGCCCATAAATTGCTTATGATTTGGTGTAATGTATGAATAAACCGGTTCTTCAAAACCACCCTAACTAGGGAGTTTCTGTGCTTTGTGTTCAGACCAGTGGACCAGCAGCTGATCATGGAGGGGGCAGCGGGCGTCCATCTGATGGGGGAGGCGGGTGCTGACCGGGGACAGCCAGTGTCTGACGGGGGAGGTGGGTGTCTATCCGCGGGGGGCAGCAGCTATCTGATGGCGGAGGTAGGTGTGTGTCTGACGATGGTGGTGACTGACAGGGACAGCTGGTGTCTGATGGGGGAGGCGGCTATCTGATGCGGGCCGCAGGTGTGTCTGACGAGGGCTGCAGGTGTCTTGGGGACAGCCAGCGTCTGGCAGGGGAGGTGGGTGTGTGTCTGACGACAGTGACAGCTGTCCGACGGACAGCCGGTGTCTGATGGGGGAGGCAGGTGTCCGACAGGGACAGCCGGTGTCTGATGGGGGAGGCAGGTGTCTGTCCGACAGGGGCAGCCGGTGTCTGATGGGGGAGGCAGGTGTCCGACAGGGGCAGCCGGTGTCTGATGGGGGAGGCAGGTGTCTGTCCGACAGGGGCAGCCGGTGTCTGATGGGGGAGGCAGGTGTCTGTCCGACAGGGGCAGCCGGTGTCTGATGGGGGAGGCAGGTGTCCGACAGGGGCAGCCGGTGTCTGATGGGGGAGGCAGGTGTCTGTCCGACAGGGGCAGCCGGTGTCTGATGGGGGAGGCAGGTGTCTGTCCGACAGGGGCAGCCGGTGTCTGATGGGGGAGGCAGGTGTCCGACAGGGGCAGCCGGTGTCTGATGGGGGAGGCAGGTGTCCGACAGGGGCAGCCGGTGTCTGATGGGGGAGGCAGGTGTCTGTCCGACAGGGGCAGCCGGTGTCTGATGGGGGAGGCAGCTGTCTGTCCGACAGGGGCAGCCGGTGTCTGATGGGGGAGGCAGGTGACTGTCCGACAGGGGCAGCCGGTGTCTGATGGGGGAGGCAGCTGTCTGTCCGACAGGGGCAGCCGGTGTCTGATGGGGGAGGCAGCTGTCTGTCCGACAGGGGCAGCCGGTGTCTGATGGGGGAGGCAGGTGTCTGTCCGACAGGGGCAGCCGGTGTCTGATGGGGGAGGCAGGTGTCTGTCCGACAGGGGCAGCCGGTGTCTGATGGGGGAGGCAGGTGTCTGTCCGACAGGGGCAGCCGGTGTCTGATGGGGGAGGCAGGTGTCCGACAGGGACAGCCGGTGTCTGATGGGGGAGGCAGGTGTCTGTCCGACAGGGGCAGCCGGTGTCTGATGGGGGAGGCAGGTGTCTGTCCGACAGGGGCAGCCGGTGTCTGATGGGGGAGGCAGGTGTCTGTCCGACAGGGGCAGCTGGTGTCTGATGGGGGAGGCAGGTGTCCGTCTGATGGGTGCCGCAGCTGACCAGGCTGCGGGTGTCTGTCCAACAGGGGCAGCCGGTGTCTGATGGGGGAGGCAGGTGTCTGTCCGACAGGGGCAGCCGGTGTCTGATGGGGGAGGCAGGTGTCTGTCCGACAGGGGCAGCCGGTGTCTGATGGGGGAGGCAGGTGTCCGACAGGGACAGCCGGTGTCTGATGGGGGAGGCAGGTGTCTGTCCGACAGGGGCAGCCGGTGTCTGATGGGGGAGGCAGGTGTCCGACAGGGGCAGCCGGTGTCTGATGGGGGAGGCAGGTGTCTGTCCGACAGGGGCAGCCGGTGTCTGATGGGGGAGGCAGGTGTCTGTCCGACAGGGGCAGCCGGTGTCTGATGGGGGAGGCAGGTGTCTGTCCGACAGGGGCAGCCGGTGTCTGATGGGGGAGGCAGCTGTTTGTCCGACAGGGGCAGCCGGTGTCTGATGGGGGAGGCAGGTGTCTATCCGACAGGGGCAGCCGGTGTCTGATGGGGGAGGCAGGTGTCCGTCTGATGGGTGCCGCAGCTGACCAGGCTGCGGGTGTCTGTCCGACAGGGGCAGCCGGTGTCTGATGGGGGAGGCAGGTGTCCGACAGGGACAGCCGGTGTCTGATGGGGGAGGCAGGTGTCTGTCCGACAGGGGCAGCCGGTGTCTGATGGGGGAGGCAGGTGTCCGACAGGGGCAGCCGGTGTCTGATGGGGGAGGCAGCTGTCTGTCCGACAGGGGCAGCCGGTGTCTGATGGGGGAGGCAGCTGTCTGTCCGACAGGGGCAGCCGGTGTCTGATGGGGGAGGCAGCTGTCTGTCCGACAGGGGCAGCCGGTGTCTGACGGGGGAGGCAGGTGTCCGACAGGGACAGCCGGTGTCTGATGGGGGAGGCAGGTGTTCGTCTGATGGGTGCCGCAGCTGACCAGGCTGCGGGTGTCTGTCCGACAGGGGCAGCCGGTGTCTGATGGGGGAGGCAGGTGTCCGACAGGGGCAGCCGGTGTCTGATGGGGGAGGCAGGTGTCTGTCCGACAGGGGCAGCCGGTGTCTGATGGGGGAGGCAGGTGTCCGACAGGGGCAGCCGGTGTCTGATGGGGGAGGCAGGTGTCTGTCCGACAGGGGCAGCCGGTGTCTGATGGGGGAGGCAGGTGTCTGTCCGACAGGGGCAGCCGGTGTCTGATGGGGGAGGCAGCTGTCTGTCCGACAGGGGCAGCCGGTGTCTGATGGGGGAGGCAGCTGTCTGTCCGACAGGGGCAGCCGGTGTCTGATGGGGGAGGCAGCTGTCTGTCCGACAGGGGCAGCCGGTGTCTGATGGGGGAGGCAGCTGTCTGTCCGACAGGGGCAGCCGGTGTCTGATGGGGGAGGCAGGTGTCCGACAGGGGCAGCCGGTGTCTGATGGGGGAGGCAGGTGTCCGACAGGGACAGCCGGTGTCTGATGGGGGAGGCAGGTGTCTGTCCGACAGGGGCAGCCGGTGTCTGATGGGGGAGGCAGGTGTCTGTCCGACAGGGGCAGCCGGTGTCTGATGGGGGAGGCAGCTGTCTGTCCGACAGGGGCAGCCGGTGTCTGATGGGGGAGGCAGGTGTCTGTCCGACAGGGGCAGCCGGTGTCTGATGGGGGAGGCAGCTGTCTGTCCGACAGGGGCAGCCGGTGTCTGATGGGGGAGGCAGCTGTCTGTCCGACAGGGGCAGCCGGTGTCTGATGGGGGAGGCAGCTGTCTGTCCGACAGGGGCAGCCGGTGTCTGATGGGGGAGGCAGCTGTCTGTCCGACAGGGGCAGCCGGTGTCTGATGGGGGAGGCAGGTGGCCGTCTGACCCGGCTACGCTGTCTGTCTGATGGGGGAGGCGGCTGTCTGACGGGGCGGGGCGAGAGCTGCGGGTATCTGTCTCATGGGGGCGGCCGGTGTCTGACGGCGGAGGCGGTTGCCTGACCCGCGTGGCGGGCGTCTGTCTGACCGAGGGGACCAGGGCCTCCAAAGCGGCACCTCCTCGCAGGGGGAGCCAGTTACCCGGACGGGGCCGATGGCGTGGGCGGGGCCTTGGCCGCGTCTTCCGCTCCCGCGGTCTGGGCGGGCCCTGCGCAGGCGCGGCCGCGCGCCCCGGAAGTGATCTGGTGGCCCGGTCCAGGCCCCGGAAGGGACGTATCCTTGCGAAGGGGTGCGTGCGGGCGAGGGCGCCGCGGCTCGGGGTGCGGGAGGGCGTCGGGCCCGCTGAGGAGGGGGCCGGCGCGCGGCCCTGTGAGCGCCGCGGGTGGGCTCGGCGCAGGGGGCGGGGCAGCGGCGTGCGGCCTGGCGCGCCCCGCCTCGGGGGCCGCTCGCTGCACGGCAATGAGGTCTTGTTGGCGGCGGCGGCGTGCGCGCGAGGCGGGCTTGCTCCCGGCCGGCTGCGGCTTGCGCACGCGGCGGCGGACGCAGCGGGACGCGGCCCGGGGCCCGCGACGGTCCCTGCGGCCTGCCCTCCGGCCGCGTCTCGAGGGGGCACGTTCCGCTGCGCGGGAGGCCGGCTGTGCAGGTGCGGGCGTGCCGCGGGCAGGGCTGTTGGAGCGGAGCGGAGCGCGGCTCTCCTCCCGACCCTCCGAGCCCCGGTGCCGCCCCGCCGGACAGGCCCGCGGGCGCTGCGGTCTGACCCGAGTCGTCGGCCACGCCGCCCCAAAGTGGGGGTTCAGAAAAAAGGGAAGGGTCGGGAGTCAGACGGCACCGTCCCCCGACGAAGGCACGGCTTAAGAGGGAGGATGCAGGCCAGCAACTGACTCGGTGCTTTCGCTGGGAGCTGGTGATGGCGGAGTTGCCTGCACCCCTGCGTAGGGGAGGACACGGAGGGGAGGGTGCGGTAGCGAGCGGTTCCTCCCCTGCAGGGACCTCAGGGCAGCCCTCCGGCTCCTCCCTCCAGGCTTGGCCAGAGGGTGGTTCTCCAGGGCGGGCTGCTGCACCCCAGCAGGGTGGAAGGCGGTCTGCAAGAGCAAACACACATACCCGCTCCCGGGTGGTTGTAAGGAATAAATTTTACGATTTAGAAGAGGTTCCTGGCAAATAGTAACGTCTGCGGACCAGTGGGATGGAGCTTAACCCTTTATAGAGCAAAGAAATACTGTCTAAAGTGGAGCCGTGCCCTGTGCCGAGTGCCTTTCCAGCATTTTTATTTATTATATATTTATTTACTTTAAGGTAGGTTTACACACCAGCGTGGAGCCCATTGTGGGGCTTGAACTCACGACCCTGAGACCAAGACTTGAGCTGTGATCAAGAATCGGACGCTTAACCGACCGAGCCGCCCGGGCGCCCCCTTCCCAGCATTTTTAAACGCCCCATCCTGTAACTGTGAGGTCCGCTGGACCCTGGACCCCAGACCCTGGGCTTTCACCGCTCTCTGGCCTTTGTATCTGCTGAACGGGCCCCGTAGACGGATGCTCCCAGGAGGAATTTGAGCTCACTTTTCTGAGTTGACGGTATAGACCAGTGCTGTCCAATAGGACTTTCTGCAGTGGTGGAAATGGCATGTCCAGTATGGGACCCAATGGCCACATGGGACTGTGAACACTTGAAACCGGGCTTGTGTAACTGAGGAACAGGATTTTTACATTTTCAAATTTTTAGTGAATTTAAACTTAGCCCCATGTGGCTAGGGGCTGCCTCACAGGGCAGCGCAGGCATGGCATTAGAAGGAAAACAGACCAAGCAGCAGTGTGACTCAAAGTCAAGCTTGTTTGCTTGGCAGGGGGAGGGCCCTGTCACTCGGCCCTGCCTTCAGCCTTCAGCCGGCTTTTCCACACACACACAAGGGTGGGAAGAAGGAAGTACTCCCACTTGGGCAGGATTCAGAGCTTTGGTCTCTGGCTGGCCCTACAGGGGTGACCTGTGCGATGGACTGTCCTCCAGTTTCATGTCACTGGTGCCCTGTGCCTGGTGTCCACGCGGTTGGGTGGGCAGCGTGGCTCTGCAGCGGGCTGAGCCGTGGGTGTGTTGGTAGCAATGATGGCTGAGTTTACTTGTTTCACACTCCACTCCTGCCGCCTCCCGTCTGATAGCTCAGGCCTCGGGTGAGTCACTTCACCTCCTCACCTGCAGAGTGGGAGAAATATAAGTACTTCCTTTACACAGTTCTTATGAGGACCTGAGGTAATCCCTAAAAAATATTCAGGTCAGCAGCATTTTGCAGGTAATGAGGCAGAGGTCTTGATTGTTTTCTTAATTTCATTTTCTAGTTGTTTGCTGGGAGTGTATAAGAATGCAAGTGATTTTCGTGTATTAACCTTGTAACCTGCAACCTTGGTTAATCCATTTATTAATTTTAATCATTGTTTTATAGATTTTCCTGGGATTTTCTGTGGAAACAATCCTATCTTCTGCCTACCTCCCCCCCCCCCTTTTTTTTTTCAATTCCTACTGCAGTGTTTCCAAGACCGGGTTGCATAGAGTGGGGAGCATAGCCATCCTTTCTCCATCTCGGGATGGAGAACAGTTCAGTCTCCAGGCAGTGTCGGCCTTCTGTGGATGCCCTGTATCTTTGGAGATGTGCCCGCCCGTTCCTCGTCTGCTGCAGCATCTCATTTTCCTGATAGTGAATGGCTTCTGGCGCTTGTCAGACGTGCATGATCGCCCATGGGAGGTGGGGTGGGACCTGCGAGAAAGCCTGTCTTCCAAGAGTCTTCTCCTTGGCCCTGGCATGGCACAGGCCCAGCTGGACACTGTTTTGTGAAGGACTCTTTGCATCTGTATACACCAGGGATGTCGGACTGTGATTTTCTTGGTCAGCAATAACAGGTTTTGGTTTGGGGTCTCATGAGCCTTATACAGTGAGTTGGGTAGTAACCTCACTTCCGTTTTCTGAAGAAGTTTCTGTAAGATTGCTGCTATTTTTTCCTTGAATGCTCTTTAGAATCTGCAGGGGAAATAGTGTGAGTCCAGAGTCGTCTTTTGGGAAATATTCTCTCATAAGAAGTTTCACTTTTGGGGCGCCTGGGTGGCTCAGTCGTTAAGCGTCTGCCTTCGGCTCAGGTCATGGTCCCGGGGTCCTGGGATCGAGCCTCACATCGGGCTCCCTGCTCCGCGGGAAGCCTGCTTCTCCCCCTGCCCCTCCCCCTGCTTGTGTTCCCTCTCTCGCTGTCTCTTTCTCTGTCAAATAAATCTTTTAAAAAAAAAAGTTCACTTTTTTTAGTAGATACAGTGCTGTTTGGGCTTTCTTTTTGTGTCTATTTGGTAAGTTGGCGTTTTTCAAGAAATTTGTCCATTTCACACAAGTTGTTGAATTTGTTGGCAAAACGTTCATGGCGTTCTCTTACCCATTTCACATCTGTACGGTTTGTTCTGAAAACTTTTAAATTCTTGACACTGGTGATGTGTGTTCACTATTTTCTTGATCAGGCTGACCCAAGGTTTGTCCGCTCTGTGTATCTTTCCAGCGGGTCTTTTCCATCCCTGTTAGTGTTGGGTCCTGTTTATTTCTGCTCTATATTATTTCCTTCCTTCTGCTTTGCTCTTCGTTCTCTGGTTTCCTGATCTCAGCTCCCTGAGGTTAGGTCTTCCTTCTTGGCTGGTGTGCGCCCTCAGAGCCCCAGGAGCTGTGGTCCCTGTGCGCTCCTTCCTGTGCCGTTCAAGATATTCTCTCGTTTCTTGTTTGATGTCAGATTATTCAGAACAGTGTTGTTTAATTTCCATGTAATTGGGGTTTCCTTAGGTTCTTGATCCTTACCCACTGCAGTGCTGGTGTAGTTAGAGGACACACTCTGTGATAATCATCCTCACACCTGGCAGTGACTCTTACTTGACACGAATGGGCACACTGTTCTGTGAATGTCAGGTCCAGACTGTGGGTATGATTGTTCAGACTTTCTGCATTTTTACTGCTTTCGGTTGTTTGCTTGTTTGGTTTTCAGCTACTTTTTTGTCACTTCCTGAGGGAGCGGCACTGAAATCCCTCCTGTCCTTGTGGAATGGTCTGTTTCTCCCGTTAATTCTGTCACATTTTGCTTGATGTACTTTGAAGTGCCCGCCGTGCGCGTCTGTAGCTGCTCGGTCTTCCTGATGAGCTGCTGCTGTGTCTTCCCTCGCCTGGTTCACTCAGGGGACGCTACGGTACTGTTTGTGTTCTGTTTGTCCCGTCCTTCTGAAGTGCGAGCGTGGCTTCCAAGCGTCCCCCGTCCCCTGTTCACTGCTCTCTGGCTGACTCTGCTGCGTGGCCGTGGTGCTCTGGAGCTTACAGCGCGCCCGCCCCGCAGCCTGTCTTCACCCGCTGAGCTGAGACCGTGCCACGCCGCGGGCCACTGGCCCCCACGCCGTCCCTTTAATCTCCTGATCTTACGTGTTCACGTGGAGGACCTCTGCCTGCGTTGAAGACCCACTGGACAATATTATAAATCAGTCTTTCTTGCTATAATCTTACATAATTTAACTCTTGGGGCATCTGGGTGGCTCAGTGGGTTAAGCGTCCGACTCCTGATTTCGGCTCAGGTCCTGATCTCAGGGTCATGGGATTGGGCATCAGGCTCTGTACTCAGCGGGGAGTCTGCTTGAGATTCTCTCTCTCCGTCAGCCACCCCCCCCCCCCGTGCGTGCTCACTCCCTCTCTTAAATAAATAAATAAGTCTTTAAAAAAAATAAGCTCTTGCCAGAAAAATAGGTAGTCCTGTGCATTTACCATTTCTGTTGCTGTCCTCCATTGCTAAAGATCTTGGTTTCCTTCTGGTGCCATTTTTCTTCACCTGAAGAACTTTCTCGAGCATTTCTTGTAGAGCCGGTAGATTGGTGACGACATCTGCTTTTCCACCATCTGAGCTTGTCGTGTTTTGCCTCCCTTCCTGAAGGGTATTCTCACTGGGTGTGTGATGCTGGGCGCAGGGCTCTTTCAGGAGATTAAAGACAGCATTCCAGGATGGCTTAATGCAATGTGGGAGCCTGGATCTGGCTCTGGAAAAGAGAGAGAGATGTTAGTGGGGAAACTGGTGAAATTCAAACGCCATCTGGAGTTTAATGAAAGTACCAAAGCTGTTTTTTTAGTTTTGACAAATGTACCCAGGTCATGGAAGATGCTGATATTAGGGGAAACTGGCTAAGAGGTATATGGGAATATCTTTCACCTTTTTTGTAAATCCAAAGTCATTACCAAATAGGGGCGCCTGGGTGGCTCAGTCAGGTAAGCTCCGACTCTTGGTTTTGGCTCAGGTCATGATCTCGGGGTCTTGAGAGCAAGTCCTGCGTCAGGCTCCACGCTGGCACCTGCTTGGGATTCTCTCCCTCTGCCCCGCCCTTGCACACATGCACATGCTTGCTCTCTCTCTCTCTCTCTCAAAAATAAATAAATAATTCCCAAATAAAAGTTTACTTTAAAACAATACATTTACAGAAAGATAACGGGAGGGTTTCCCCACAGAGGGGCAGCCAGCATGGCGCTGGGAGGAGAGCACCTGTGTGGAGGAAGGTTTGGCTACTTGTGGGGACTGAGCCAATAAACAAACATGTCGAAGATGTTGGAAGCCAGGATTCTGGCAGTCAGAATGGGGTTGTCAAGACAGAAAGAGAAAATTAGCATGAATCCTGTGGTGTGGAATTGGGCACATAGGTAGGAACTCATGGTTTTCGACAGATGCTGCTCTCTCGTTGTGGGTGGACGGGCGTAGCAGTGACGGTGGGGGTGAATATTGTGTGTAGGTGTGTGTACCTTTGTCTGCTCTCTGGGTCCCCACTGAGCCTGCAAGCAGCGACACCCCAGGAGCCCAGAGCATGCCCAGCACATAGAGGGGCTTCTGAATCCCATAAAGGCTGATGTCAGGGTCACCTGGGGAGAGTACAAAGTGAGCCCAGAACATTTTGTGTCACGAAGCAGGGAAATGCTCTGAGATTGATGGGCTGCCACTGGCCAAACTGGAGACCATTTGAACATCAAAAATAAGTAAATAACAGAGTGAGGCTCACTGAATAAAGAAGCACAAGCCCATGGGAATGAATAAATGGGAAGCTTAGGGGGAAGGGGGAAACAAGCAGGGACCCCGAGGGTTGGAGCTCAGAGCATCAGGAAGGGACCAAGGAAACCCAGCCTGGGTGGGGCTGTGGGACATTCTTGTCATGAGGGGAGGGGACATCAGTCAAATGGGGACACAGACGTGCTGCAAGACGCCTGGCCTGTGGCCTTGCAGGTGTCACGCGCACGAGAGCCAAGGAAAGGCTGAAGAATGTTCCAGGCTAAGGAGGCTGAAGAGCCACGCGGAGGGGCTGTGAGCGTGGCTGGCAGCCTGCTTTGCAGAGGTCGCCCGGCTGCTCCGTAGGGGACGCCCTTGGGCGCAGGGAGCACACATGGGGTGTTCGGGGTGGGGCGCGGGGAGTCAGGTTGGCAGCTTCCCTGCAGGTGATTGGGGAAGAAGAGAGCCCTGCACCCCGTACTCCTGCTTTTCCATAACTGCGACTGTTTCCAGCGCAACTTTTTAGTGCCTTACTAAGAGAAAAATTCCCACCAAGGATGTGTTTCCCTTCCAAGTGGAGCACAGGATGTGGAGCAGAGACACACATGAGGGACTTCTAAGGAAAAAGCAAATTCTGTTTTTTTTCCTGCTGTGTTACACACATGGTGGCCTCAAATGATTTTTTTAAATTTGTATTTATAATGATTTTTTAAACATTACGTATACATTTATATTCCTACCTGCATATACATTTCATACCCAGAAATGGGAGGAAAGCCTACCTAGTTTCCTTTGTGGGGCACACGTGTGCCCACACAGCGGGGGCATCTGAGAGTGGGTAGGTATGAGGCGCTCACAGCAAAGGGAGAAGGGCTGTCACCCCCCTGGAGGGCCAGGTCCCGGACTGCCTCCCGTCTGCCCTTGGCGCCTGCAGGGTGTGTAGCTGTTACGGGCTGTTGAATGAATAGGTAACGGTGTGAGCATCTCCTAGTCAAGGAGAAGTGGCTCACATTCACTCAGCATGCCCACGGGCGGCCTGTTCATGGGGATTAACTGGCCCTGTCCTCCCAGCCCTGTCCCTCTGACGAATGCGCAGAGTGGGGCCGCACGTGGAAGGGTGCCCCCTGGCTTACACTGGGGATGAGGGGCAAAGGGGGCATAACCACCACACTCCATACTCAGTATTCTCACCACCTTCCAGTTAGACTAGTTTTAAATGGCACAAACTAACCCATTAACATTTGAGTAACTGGATGTTTTAAGAAATTTTTATTGGAGGCTCAGATTTTCTTGTTAATGTTTTCATCGGTCAGATATTTGAAAAGCCACAGAAGAGCATATCCAGTGTTAGAGGAATTTAACGGCTTAACTTCTCTTTACACACATCTTGCTCCCAAGTGACACAGAGGCTGATGAGAGCAGGTGAGCCTTGCTGGCTCGGAGCTGAAAGTGGTGCGTGCCAGAAGGAAGTCCTGGTCATCGGTCCGTTTGTATGTTTGACAGCCACACCTAGAGACAGTGCAGTGCACGGGCCCCGTCCTTCGGTTTCTGTTTGACTGCAGGTTTAAACCAAGTGTCTGATTTTGCCAATTTGATTTTTGTTAGGGAGCCATGGTGCCTTCAAGGCTTCTCTCGGTAGGACCGCGGATGGTGCTGGGGGGCGTGGGTCGCTGGACTCGGGTCCGCCTGTGGCCCACTCCTCCCAGGCTGCTGTCAGCCAGCTGTGCAGACTGCGCCAAGCACCAGGAACCCCCCAGGAAGAAACTGCTCTCCGAGAAAAAACTGGTGAGGTTTCTGACCTTGAAGGACACCTGCCCCCATTCCCCCCTCAGAAGACACAGGGCGTTGTTTTGAACAGCATCCTGTTCATTCATTCTGAGTGTGTGATGGAAGGGATGGAATGGGACAAGGGCCTGTGTGTGCCGAGCCCCCAGCACTCGTGAACCCCGCGAAGACCAGGGAGGGCGCCGGGGGCTCCAGAGGCACCAGCCAGGTACCTTCCCTTGAGCTGGGAGGGGCGCGTGTGTGCTTCTTTATCACTCGCCCACGTGTCTGACATGGGCGCCAGGTACGTTCTTAAGTATGTATGAATATTTCTTAATTTAAAACATCCGGGGAGGGGAGGGCTAGGCCTTTAGTTTCATAGTTCTTTAAGCCTTACCCACTTTTTGTTCTGTTTATCAAAACCTTGTATTGAAAACATGAATGATCTTTGATTAAATTCAAGAAAATAAGTGTATATGACCCACTTCACTTTCTCCTGTGTGTGGGGGGGTGTCCAGCTCAGCATTATCAGGGCAAACAGTGTCGCCCTGTGGGCACTTCGCTGCTCACAGTGGCGGTCTCTGCCGGCCACGTGGCTTAACGTTCCATGGGGGTCCTGTCTCTCCCCCAGATGGTAAAAATTCGATCCAAGTTTTTCCTCCCCTAGAATGCTCACCAGTTGTGCTTTTTTCCCATCAGGTTGATGTCGATGAAGTTGGCATATAGCAAAATTAGACATTGAGTTTTTGAAATAATAATTCATGGTTTTTCCATGTGGTGGTGCCAGAGAATCTTAAAATACTTGTGTATTTAAAAAAAAAAAAAAGATCTGCTTATGGAGTAATGGATAGAAATGCAGACGCGCTGGGTCCTGGCAGAGGGGCTGTCTGTGCCCACGCATGCAGCAGGCGGGTGGGCTCCTTGCTAGCGGTCGCACACCAGCCCCTGGAACCCCAGCGCCTCGGAGAGCTGACCTTGTAGGATGAGCTTAGTTTATTAAATGTGAACCTACTTGGTCAGTCCTCATTCTGTAGCTACAGTATGCCTCCCTGAGGGGCCCAGAGAGAAACTTCCTCTGAGACCAGGGGTTCTATCCGCATTGCTGTTGTGAACACAGCCCTCTTCAGTCACTTCCTGAGTCGGAAGCCTCATGGCCCACCGAGGACTCCCATTCATTATTGCGTCTTTCCAGGAGCGAGGACCTGGTGTTTCAGTAACGTGTTTCTATTTGAGAAAAGATGGAAAGATTCTTTATTTAAGGAGCATTTACTAAAACAGCTCCTGTTTTCTTTCGGTTGCCTTTCTTATCCAAGCATGTGTTCCACACTGACCACTTTTCACATCCAGCTTGTTGACTGACGCTTGTCTACAAACATTAGTGGCTTGTGGGTACTCTTTCTTACACTTGTAGGCGAGATTAGCAACTTAGTATCACTAACTTCTCGTTTTAAAACCTGTCATAGATACAAAAGGTACATGTCACATGGCTGCTTGGTCCCTGAAAGGACTGCGGTGTGGGTGATGACCAGGCGCGCTGTGCTCTCTGCAGAAAAGACATTTTGTGGACCATCGCCGAGTGCTCGTCCGCGGGGGCCGTGGAGGCGACGGGGTGAGCTGTTTCCACAGTGAGCCCCGGAAGGAGTTCGGAGGCCCAGACGGCGGTGACGGAGGCAACGGTGGCCACGTCGTCCTGAGAGGCACGTGCTGCAAGGGGCGGCTGGGGGAGGAGCGCTGTCTGCTCGCCTTTGGGGCGGGGACTTTCCCTCTTCTCGTGGGAATTTGAATTCAGAAATCAATGGATAGACATCATTTTTATTAAATTATATGGATGTTCACATTTAAATAACGCCCCTAAACCAACTTCCGTGGTGGGTTTTGTTAAGTTTCAGGAACACAAAAGCTCGTTTACGCTCAGGGACTCCAGCGTTCTAGGCCAGTGTGCAGAGGGCAGGGTCCGTGTTCCTCTCCCCATGCGCGCTGGGGGGCTGTTGGTCACACTGAACACTTGGGGCACAAGTGCTAGGTAAACCGGCAAACGCAGTCAACAGTCACAACACGATAAAGTAGAACTGTTGTTACATTGGTGATGGCATGGTGGGTTTGACTTTTTCAGAAATTGTATTTTCTTAAAATGAGAACTTCGCTTTTAAAAAATCACGTTGCCAGTTGGGTCACTTGTGCCGTGACTTCACGCCATGTTTCCCTGTGCGTTCCCCGTGTCCTTAAATGGACAGCGCACAGGCAGTTCTGCTTTTAACCCAAGGAGGGTGAAGGTCCTTGCTCTAACTCGCAGCTGACCAGCAAGTCAAGTCGCTGTCCTCAGTGCTGTCGCGGTACCAGGGCTCCCACGGAGAGGCCGGCGGCAGGAAGAACTGCTCCGGGCGCAGTGGTGCCCTCTTCTACATCCGGGTGAGCTGAAGGCTGCAGAGCCCACTACAGCCTGCTTCCCAGGTACTGGGGTGCCTGGCTTGGCCACGCAGCCACCCTCCATGAAGCAAAGCCCCGGGGTGACACTTGGTGCTCATTTTATCCCGTGTACATGTATGACCTGTTCAAAAATAATGAAATCATTGTATTTAAAAAGCGGGACCCCAGGGGCCCGCTGTTTCTCTGTCCTAACCCTCTCGGGGCATCTCTGGGAGTGGAGACTCTGCTCCTCTCAGACTATCCCAAGTGTTTTCCAAATGCTTCTGTCCACCCTAATGTTTGAGAAACGCTATTTGGAAAAGCCATTTATGCAGGTTGCAGGGAGTGTCACAGCCCCATGAAGTCCCTTTGAAGACCAGGACCTTTCTCCTCGTGCTTCGTAGCTCTGTGAAGGGGGAGCCTGGTGGCGCCCCTCCCCTCTGCTCCGCGCCCTTCTTCCCAACGCGGATACCAGCACTGGGTCCACTCTGCTCCACATGTCTGCTCTGCTGTAAGCCCCTTATTATTTTCAGGTTCCCGTGGGCACATTAGTGAAGGAGGGAAGGGAAGTCGTGGCTGACCTATGGTGCCCGGGCAAGGAGTACATCGCTGCGCTGGGCGGGGCAGGAGGAAAAGGTAACCGCTTTTTCCTGGCCAATGATAACCGCGCACCTGTGACTTGCACCCCCGGACAGCCTGGTCAGGAACGCGTCCTCTTCCTGGAGCTCAAGACGGTGGCCCACGCTGGGATGGTGGGTATCATCTGGCGGGGGGAGGAAGGAGGTGGCATTTTTAGGGCAGAGCTATAGAAAATCCGGCCCTGGTGCCGAAGCGTGCCTCCAGCCTGGATGTGAGCCACAGCTTGGTGGCACCGTTCCTCCCAGGGAGGCCCCTGTGCGCGCACTTAGGAGCCTGTGCTCTCGTGCGTCCCTGCTCCCCGACCTTGGCCAGGCCCAGGCGCTCCAAGGTGGCAAGGTGTGTTTACCTTTCCTCCAGGTGGGGTTCCCCAATGCAGGGAAGTCCTCGCTTCTCCGGGCCATTTCGAACGCGAGACCTGCTGTGGCTTCCTACCCGTTCACAACCTTAAAGCCCCACGTGGGGATTGTTCACTGTGAGGACCACCAGCAAATAGCAGGTAGAACTTCCATGATTCTCTCCAAAGGTTGGCCTGAGATGGCGTCAGAACAGGAATTATGTAACTGTTGAAGAGCTTCCCACCCAAAATGGAGCATTGTAGTTCTGTATGAAAATTAGGTTCTAGACTCGCTTCCCGCCCCAGCCCCAGGCCTCTGTTGGCTGGGTTCAGGAACTGATGTGTCAGTTTCAAACCAGAGGAAGTCCTGCCTCCTCTGGTCTCTTCCCGCTCCCGGTCTCTGTCCTGGAGATGACATGTGACTTGAAAAGCTTCCCTGTACCATTTTGAGAGAAGAAAACTTTTTCCCAGAAGATAATGTACCCATTAAAAATAGTAAGCCTGCTGCTGATGCTGCTCATATAGCACTTTATATTTGCAGAGTACTCTGTAATAATTTCCATCAGTAATCCAGTTTTTAAGTTTACAGGAAACCACTTTCCCCTTTTCTGAACCATTTTTAAAGCCAGAGGCCAGCCCATGATAAATATTCCTTATTAGGCCGGCCGGCCAGCAAGCCTGTCACCCACATCCTTCAGAGCCTCTGCAAAGCTGAGGGCAGAAGTGCCCGGGGTGGCGGGTGGCCTGACGGCGTCCCTTTCAAGGTGCTCCTTGCAAACCTCGGAGCTCAGCACCCGGGCCCACAGGGAGCCAGGCCTGCCCTCCCAGTCCCTGTGCTCTGTCTCCCCTGCAGTGGCCGACATCCCAGGCATCATCCGGGGTGCGCACCAGAACCGGGGCCTGGGGAGCACCTTCCTCAGGCACATCGAGCGCTGCCGCTTCCTCTTGTTCGTCGTGGATCTTTCGGAGCCGGAACCGTGGACTCAGGTGGAGGACCTGAAGTCCGAGCTCGAGAAGTACGAAGCCGGCCTGTCCGAGCGACCCCATGTGGTCGTGGCAAATAAGATCGACCTCCCTCAGGCCAGAGCCGCTCTGCCCCAGCTGCGGGCCCGCCTGGGCCAGAGCGTCGTCGCCCTGTCGGCCGCCACCAGGGAGAACTTGGAGGAGCTGCTGCTGCGCCTGCAGGAGCTCCACGGCCAGCACGTGGCCCCCGAGCTCAGGTGGTAGCGGCCAGGCTGCCCCCCCCGAGGATGACCGACTCGGAACGTCACTGGCTCTGGGTGGAGACGAGAAAGTAGCCTGAAAAGAATCGGCGGCGTTGCTGCTTTGCCTTCTGCCGTCCCTGGCGCTCACCCCCCAGCACCCGGGCCAGGACCTCGGACGTGCGCGCCTCTCGGCGGTCTGCTCCCCAGGGCCTCCCACACCCTCCAGCGTGCTAACAGGCTGAGCTGGGCTCCCCACCCTTCATTAGCACTCCTGATGGGCGAGGACCCCGCGGCCATCAGATGCGGCTGAGCCACCCGACTTGGGTGAGCCAAATCCGAATCTGCACATGGGTCCCCTAGCAGGAGGCGCAGACTCAGGATCCCTGACACTGTCACCTCCAGAGCTAGCCGTGGTCCCGTCCTACGGAGGGAACATGAGGGCGCGGGGACAGGTAGCGTTCACAGCCGCAAGGCTCTTCTCAAATGCCCCCGTCGGAGAAATGCCTCCCCTGTTCCCAGACCCAGCTGGCTGTGCGGGAGCCGTTTGCTTCACGACTGAATGCACCCAATATCCGACCCGGGGCCGCGCGGTTTCTGACTCCCAGCAGCTGTGGGTTATTAACTGAAGGCGCAGACTTGTGCCCCCACATAAAGTCTGAGGCTTCGGGCATGTCCCCAGGGGCCCTTAAGGGACGAAGTGGTTGGGGACCAGGGGTAATCAGGGGAAGGGGCCCTGGACTCTTTGTGGATTCGACCTGGGGTCCTAGCCGCCAGCTGCCGGGGTGCTGGGGGCTGGGCCTGCCTCAGACAATAAACTTGAGCCTGAGCTTTCAGGAGCAATTCTGTTTTTGATCTACTGTCAAATCTGCAACTAGAACAAGAGTCCTTTGCCAGAAGCTTTATTTTAATGTCTTATAATTTCCGAGGTCCTTGTGTTTTGGAAACCAGAGATGGGTTTTGCAATCTCTGCTTTCTCGGGGGCCACCACAAAGGATTTCGTAGAACCGTGTTAATGATTGTGGCCTTTCATCTCCGGCTGGGCCCGCGCCGGTGGCTGGTGCTGCATGCAGGGGCAACACTGGTGGCCTCCCTGCATGTGTCCTGCATTCGCCTGTGCTCCTGGCACCCTCAGGACCTGACCCAGCAGAGGCGCTACTAAATATTTATGGAATGAAGAAAGCGGTGTCTGATGTGTACGCGTTAAGTTTCTTTTAGTAAAAGGCGCGTGGTTGGCGGGCAGCCTGAGCGGCGAGGCCCTGGTGCCGCCTCCCCTCCCATCCCAGCCCCATCAGGACTGCTGCTTCCAGCCATGTCCCCAGGTGCCACCCGGGCCTCCACGCTGTTCAGCCCTTGCTTCATGCATCAGTTTGGGGCACCACCTGTTGACACCACCCATGGATCAGGGACTCCGCTCTCTCACCACCACGCCGGTCGTCAGGGACCCACATGTCAGGCTGGCAGAGCAGGTGTCCAGCCCCTCGCCTTTCTTGGAGCTGACCTCTACCCTGGTCTACTTGCCTCATTTTCTCTCCACCCCTGGATATTTGTTTCTGTCCCGACGTCTGTCCCTCCCTATCGGTTCCATCTTGCAGACACTCTGGCTCTGGTGGGCATTTCCTCCCCTGTGCCCTCCAGTCTCCCATGCCCACGTGGCCCGTGCAGGCCGCCCCCCAGTGTCTCCACCTTGCTTTACCTCCCTCCTGTCAAGGCAGCTGGCACCTGCTTCCTCATGGCCTTTCTGGAAGCGGGTCTGAGGATGGGGGCCTGAGCTGCAGGATGGAGCGTTTCCCACATTCCCCCATTTTTAGCCCTAAGGCCTGGCACCCCCATTTCCAGAGCTCCTGCACCCACTTGCTCCAGAGAACAAGCCTCTAGGCTCCTGCATAGTTCCTGAGAGTGCAGGGGGTGCCTGGGGTGCATTTACCAGCCCTGCCCTCAGCCCTGTCCCCACCCCACCCGAGAGGTTGGCCCTGCCCTGCTGGCCTCCCTTTGTCTTTGTAGAGGCTCAGCCCCTCCTGTGCCTTTCCTAGTGTGCTGGTAGGGCTCCTGGTAGGAGCAGATGGACACCCCTGTTTCCCGGTGCAGTCAAGCCCTGGGAAAATGGGCGCGCCGCCCACCCTGAGCTGGAAACCAAACGTGGAAAGCACGTGTCAATACGGCAGCAAGCGGAAGGCCAGACCACACGGTTGTGTGGCCATAGGGGACCCCAGCTCTGCTCCCCGGCCTGCTGTGTCTTGTGAGAGTTGGGGTCCGTCCCTGCCGTCAGCCTGGGCTGACCTGCAGAATGTGGGGACTGGACCCCCTCACCCCCCCCCAGTGCCCTGCATGTGACCAAGCCCCAGTTGGCGTGCTGGCGGGCAACGGGCACCACCGAGGCAAAAACAAGTCACCCACAGCGCCCATCCACAGGCCTGAGCCACACACTGGTTGCTTCACGCCAGAAATGTGGAGTGGCTTGTGGGAGGGAGTGCGCACTGGTGTGTCACTTAGGTGCAGAATGAGCCCTCCGCGGGCCTTCTCCGTCCAGGTGCCTTGAGACGCTGATCTCTTTGGCGCCATCTCGGGAACGGGCTGGGGGGCACCGTGGGCGGTGTTAGTGATCAGCTTTAGAGTGGAGTTTTATCAAATCTGTGTTCGTGTACTCAGGTTGCCATGATGAAGGCCACACACAGGGGGCTTGAAACAGCAGAACCTCTTTGTGTCCCAGCTCTGGAGGCCTAGGGTCGAATCCTCCTGGCTTCCTTCCGGTGGTCCCAGGCCAGGATCCCTCTGGTCTGCCTCCGTGGTCCCGTGGCTCCTCCTCTCTGTCCCCTCATCTTAAAAGGACACCAGTCATTGGACTTAAGGCCCACGCTAAGCCAGGATGACCTCATTTTGAGACCTGTAATTCCATCTGCAAAGACCCTATTTCCCAATACAGTCCCACCCCGAGGTTCCGGTGTATGTGAGTGTGGGGGGTGCCAGTTACACCAGTAGAGCGCCCTTCTTAATTCTGACGTTTTGTATGTCTCATAAGGTGCCTGGGTTCCTTGCTCTTCCCTGCACACCACAGACCCTCCCTCCACCCACGCTGGGCCACCGTCTCCCTCGGGGCAGAGCCCCCCCCCCCCCCCCGGCTGGGCCACACTGAGAACACCGAGGACGCTGGTTGTTGGGCAGCTCCCGGGAGCCCGATGCCCTTCCCCAGGTAAACGTCCTCCACGAGCCCGGGGAGGCCTTCCCATCCACCCGACCAAAACCAGCGCTTCCACACGGGACCCACCGTGGGCCCTGCCGGCGCGTCTCCACTTGTGAGGCTGCCCGGTGTTGTGCGGCCACTCCTGTCCTCACGTAGCTTCCTTGACAACAGACATGTCTTTGGTCTGGGCCGCGTGTCACGGCCGGGCTGGCGCCAGTGCCCAGAGGTGTGAGGGCACAGACGCCGGGCAGATGTTGGTTCAGGTAAACACACGTGCGAGTGTTGGGGCCCGAGATCATAGACTGCAGAGTGGAGAGTTCTGCTCAGCGACACAGGCGACCTGGACGCTGGGCCCTCCACCCAGGGCCACGTGCAAGGTTGCACTTCGACAGCGCTCCGGGAGCCCCATGGAGGTGGGGCCGGGCCACTGGTGCTCGGGGCGCTACGGCTGGCACGGGGCCCTAGTGACGGCTGTCCTGCCTCGGCTGTGAGCACACGAATCTGCACAGGTGGCAGGATCTCAAAGAACTGAACGTTTAACGGGTGACGGACTTCAGTTTGGGAAAATGAAGTTGTGGAGCTGGATGGCAGTGACGAGTGCACAGCGCGAGTGTGGTTGGCATCACCAAGCCGCACACTTAGAAATGGGTAAAATGCCCATTTTATGTGCATTTGACCACAATAACAAAATTAACTAGCCCCACCCCCCCACACGTGCCATTGCACACTCACACGCACACGAGTGCAGGTGACGTGGGAGTCCGTGGATGGCGGCGATGCCCACGTCCTGGCGTGGTCCGGCCCAGCCGCTCTGCGCGGCGCCCATGCGGAAACTGGCTGAAGGGCACGTGCGACCTCTCTGTTGTTTCCACAGTTGCGTGTGAATCTACAACAACCTCAAAAGGGAACGAAAAACAAAACACTTGGGGAAGCCGCTGTTCTCCGACGAACTCCGTGGAGACTGCGGGATCAGGCCTCTGCGTTGTCCCCTCTGTGTACGGGACTGCCACCATGCCTGGCACGCCTCATAAATGCTTGTCGAAAGCAGACACACATAAGGTGAAAAGAACACACATAACGAATCAGTTTGCAGCTCGCACACCCCTTGGCGTCAGGCTTCTGCAGCGAATGTCCTTCCCGAATCCAGGACACCACGCACGCGCACCGTGAGGGTAAATGGGTCCATGCAGGGGTCCTCGGGGCGTGCCCCGGCCCTCTGCCCCCGCCATTCGTATTCTCATTACTGCCGCGTGGCCTCGGACGGTCAGCGCCACGCAAGGCTGCTTCTGAAAGGGCTGTATGGGGAAAGCCGATGGGACGGCGGATCCCAGGCCGCCTGGTCCGGTGTACGCAGTGCCGCACAGGCTATGGGGAGCCACAGCGACCTTGCCCACACGTACCTCATGATCCCACAATCCACAGGCCCCCACACTCACAGGGCACAGCCAGGGCTGCCTGGCGGCCACAGGGGCCCCAGACAGGGTGCTTGGGTGGTCTCCGGCTTACAATCATTTGGTTCCTGAAAGAGAAAGTCTTTGCGAACAACTGATGGGTACCAGTATTCCCCCAGGGCCATGGTCCGTCACTGTACCCGTGACACTCAGCCCTGGGAGTACGCGCAGCAACGCCCCTACTGGAGGTGGAGGGGGGGACTTGTGTTACCCCCACCCCCAGCCCGGGTTCCCTCATCTGTGCAGTGTTGGGGACAGTAAGGCCCAGGGCAGCAGGGTCACCACTGGCCTGGCCTGCGGGTCTTAAGCTTGTTCACTTCGGCCCCACCCAGGGTACTCCAGGGAGCACATCAAGGGTCCAGGCCGCCGGCCGACACCCCTCCAGCCCTCCCCCCAACCACGCAGTCCTTTCCGCGGAGCTGGGTGTCTCCTCAGAGCCGAGCCCTCCCCTGCATCCCCTCCCCCACGTGTCCGTGAGAAGGACAGGGAGGGTTGCCAGATGCGATTTGAATTTCAGATTCGCAACAAAGAGCTCTACAATACGTTTGTTGAGAATCTGAGATCCAGATAACAGGGCTCCTGCCTTTTATCTGCTTGCCCCAAGTGAAGGGTTGTGGCACGGGGGAGGGAGGAGGCCTGGAGGGCGGGCTGGAGGGCTGGGCCAGGGAGAGGGTGGCCCCGGGCCGCAGGGGAGCAGGGGCACCCCTGCAGTCTCCTCCACCCCTTGACCAAGGGCACTGCCTTCTCCCAACCCCTAGAGGGAAGCCCCCTGGCAGGCGGGAGGTTGGCGGCAGGCCGGTAGCCAGGGCCAGAGGCAGGTACGGACCCCCCATGCCATGCCCCATCCCGCTCCTGGCTTCCACACTGCCCGCACTGGCCGGGACCTGCCAAGCTCGCACTCTGCTGTCCCACTGTGGGGCCAGGAGGGCTCCCTCCTGCAGCCTCTGCCTGGCACGTCCTTCAGGGAGTCCCCTTGCAACCCCAGGGACAGGCCCTCGGCTTTCTTTGTCAGCTGAGGCTCTTCTCTGTCCCGCTCTGTCTCAGTCCCACCAATCCACTAATTCATACTAAAGTGTGACGGACTGACTCTTTCAGGGAAAAGTGGAGATTTACACTTCAACAGAGGGCAATCTTTAAGTCCAAGTAAGTCAAATCCTAATGCAGGTTTTTTTTTTTTTAAGATTTTATTTATTTATTTGACGGAGACACAGCAAGGGAGGGAACACAAGCAGGGGGAGTGGGAGAGGGAGAAGCAGGCCTCCCGCGGAGCAGGGAGCCCGATGCGGGGCTCGAGCCCCCAACCCTGAGATCATGGGAGGCCCCCAGGTAGGGAGGGTGGCCAGAAAATTCCAATAGGCCACGCCCCACCCCAGAAGCGCATGTTATAAGTTACTCCCCCACCCCACCTATGTCAGGACGGCCCCGGCTGGCCACTCCCAACCAGCTGCCCCCTGGTGTACTTGAGGTGGTCTCAGCGGCAGCTACCCCCTCCCAGGGATAGTGGACGCCTTCCCAAGTGACTCTGGGGAACCACCCTGGGCCTGCCCCAGGGCCAGCTGACCCACAGGAACCACTGAAGAATGTCTGGGGTCCACAGCTGACCAAAGGGGGCATCTCAAAGGGCCCAATTCTGATCCCAGGAAACATCCTTGTGACCCCAATAGGTCCCCATAGCCTGGTGACCCCCACAGGACCACTGCCCCACTGGGAGAGGGGGGCCTTCATCCAAGGACTCTGACCTCCCAGGTGGATAGATCTGGAATCCTTGGTGAAGTCAGTGTCTGGTTCAAGGCCCAGCAGGTAGCAGGAGCTCAGGAAAGTTCACTGACACTGTCCCTTAGGCCAGTCATTGTATGCTCCTCTCTGACATACCTGCATTGGGGGCGCCTGGGTGGCTCAAGAGTCTGCCTTCGGCTCAGGTCATGATCTCAAGGTCCTGGGATCGAGCCCCGCATCGGGCTCCCTGCTCCGCGGGAGGCCTGCTTCTCCCTCTCCCACTCCCCCTGCTTGTGTTCCCTCTCTGGCTGTGTCTCTCTCTGTCAAATAAATAAATAAAATCTTAAAACAAAAACAAAAAAAAACCCCTGCATTAGGATTTGACTCACTTGGACTTAAAGATTGCCCTCTGTTGAAGTGTAAATCTCCACTTTTCCCTGAAAGAGTCAGTCCGTCACACTTTAGTATGAATTAGTGGATTGGTGGGACTGAGACAGAGCGGGACAGAGAAGAGCCTCAGCTGACAAAGAAAGCCGATGGGCCCTGCGGGCACCAGGGAGAGGCCAGTGAGGAACCAGCTGGCCCACCTGCCCGCCCTCCTGGCTTCCCAGGAGTACGTAGTTCTGCCAAGCTGGGGAACCAGCCCAGGCTGCAGCCTCGCCTGGAGGGCAGAAGGCAGGCGCTTCCCCATCCGCTGAGCTGGCCCAGCTCCTACACCTCAGCTAGGAGCCAGGGTTTGCTGGACTCTCCAAAGATCATCATCATTTAAAGTGGAAGCATTTAAAGATCATGAAATTTGTCATGTTTGAATTTGGAAACTGGTGTGACTTTGGAGTGTCACAGATGAGTTTTCAGCTCAGTGCCGTTCGCCGCCTCCTCTCCTTACACCCAAAAGCGTCTTCTCCCTTCTCCCTTCTCCTTTTCTTTTGAAGGACACAACTGCGCCCCCTCACCCGCAGTCTCAGCGACGGGGTCCCCCTGGCGCAGGGTCAGAAGGCCAGGGGCACCCCCGCACCGCGTCACCCGCCCGCGTCGCTCACGTGGCTTCATCCCGTCCTCACCTGTCACGGGAGGGTGAGCACAGGACGAGAAGCTGTTTTCCGAGCCAGAGGCCACATTCACACAACTTTCATCACCGACACAGCCTGATAGCTGTCCTGTGTCCTCCGCGGTTACCGACACTCCCTGGCTGTGCCCAGGTCATCACTGACCCTGGACCACGGGTGCGTGCGTGGGTGCGTGCGGAGGAGAGCACACGGCGCGTGCAGGCTGTGGCTCTGCCCTCGGCCTCGGGGTCCACGGGGTCTGCGATGGATCCCCCACAGATACGTACGTATGTTTGTGCCCCTCTGAGAAATTCCTATCAGACAGATTTCACAGTGAGCTGCCTGCTTCCCTGGGGGCAGGATGCTGAGTGCCGTCTGGGTGCCCTGGTGAATAGCTCTAAGGCCAAGCAGAGGGCCAGGTCAGGTCCCTGCATGGCACCCTGTGAACAGGAAGGACATCACAGGCAGGTGGCCTTTTCTACCCTCAGAGCCCAGTGTGTTGAAAGATTGCTTCCTGACCCATAACCATTACAAACAACTAATTACTATGTTACTAAGTAACTCACTTCCCCCTTTTTCTTATTAATCAGAGACACAAGCTTCCCATGAGCAGGAATGATCTGTTGCCCCCGAGACAGAGGGATGCTGACCTGGGCCAAGTATTGCTGGACAAGACATTTTCCATCACACTGCAAAACCCCATTTTGTGTCAGCTGTAGGAAGGAAAGGGTGTTTGGTGACTCATGAAACAGAAAGGCCCAGGTGCTAGCTTTAGGCAAGGCTGGATCCAGACCGCTCAGACAATGGCACCAGGAAGCTGCCTCTTCCCAGCTTTTGATGAGGCTTCCCTCTGCCTTGGCCGCACCAGCTGTGCTCCCTCCAGGGGGCAGGCTCGGAGGGGACAGCCTTGGAGGCTACCAGGCCAGCCACCCCTGGCACAGGAAGGAGAGAGGGCTAGGTGTTTCCATAGGATACCTGGCTTCAGTCCCAGCCTCCCCCCGGACCCGCTGGGCAGGCTGGGGCAGTCCCCTTCCCCAGGCCTCCTGCCTGACCTGGCAATTGGGCACTGGGACTTCCAACTCCACAGCCCACCTTGCCTCCTCTCCCTCCTCTCCCCTACTTGCTGGCTCAGCAAGGGTGACCTTCCCAGCTCCTCGTGCACAGCACAGCAGAGAGCAGACGGTGGATGTTCGGTACACGCTTTGTGCTGAGATCAACAGAGCTGAGGTCCGGCCCCAGGGCTCCCAGGACCCCTTCCAGACAACACTGTCCCCGTGGTGCCCAGGGGAGAACCCAGTGGAATGGGAGGGCTGGAGTCCTAGCCCCTACTGCCTGCTGGGTTTAGGGTCAGTCTCCCAGCCTCTGGAGCCCTGGTTCCCGCATCTGCCGAGTGGAGAATGTGAGCACCCCTCGTGGGCTGGCTGTGAGGACAGAGGGTACTCCAGCAAATGTTGGTGGAAAGGTTCTTCGCACCCATCAGCCCAGCTATGAGCGTAAGCATGGGATGGGGGCGGGAGAGGACAGACAGCCTCGTGGCTGCCCCACATGGCAGGGCTCCAGAGCCCTGCCTGAGAGGCCCTGGCCATCCCTTGTCGTGCCCCTGGCTCCTCAAAGGAAACACTGGGTAACCTGGTCTTTTGCAGAAAGATGGGGGTGCCTGCATGGCTCCCTGAAGACATGGGGTCTTCATCCCAGCACCCACACCCAGAACCTGTTCCCAGGGGCACCGCTTCTTCTGCGGGCTCTCCCTCCAGTCCCCAGGCTTGGTCCCCCTGCCTCACGAAGCGCCCCGCCACTGGGGTCAGCGAATGTCCGCAAGATGAACGAGTGAAACGTCACTTCCTCACACAGGCTCCCCATCCCCCTGCCTAATGAGCCAGAGCACCCCTGCTCTCCACCCACTGCCCCACTGATGTCCCCGTGGGAGGGGCCCTGCTCATCGGCTGGTTGTTGATCTGCCTCCCAGGGCCTGGCACACCTCCCAGGGCCTGGCACACAGTAGGTGCTTAGTAAACAGCAGCTGCTGGTGTGGGCAGACCCCTGCAGAGGCCGCCGCTCCTGCCCTGGGCCCGCCGGCTTTGTCTCCCCCCCAGCGCGGCCAGTCCAAGGAGAGAGGCCCCCTCGGCGTGTTTGTTTGCGGCAGGACTCAGGCCCAATGGACTCAGTGTCTTTCCTGTCTCCTCCCCCGTCCCCACGCAGGAGCTCGGGGAGCAGCAGTTTCCAGAGATTGAAGACAAAATTGCTTGAAAGCCTGCGCTTTTATCCTCCAATTTGTAGCCATTTAGCAGGGCTGGGTGGAGGGGCAGCCGGGGGCTCTGGCTGTGCAGTGGGCACAGTGGCGCCCACCACTGCGGAGAACAGCTTCTTTGTCCTTCCCCAGACAGCTCTGGGCTGCAGGGACGGACACCCGCCGGGGGGGGGGGGGGGTGCCGGGCCAGGTCCCGCGGGGCCAGCAGGGCAGCCACCGGCTAGCTGCTGGCGGTGCCACAGGGCGCGCCTGAGCTCCGGGCCCCGCGGACGGTGGCCTCCGCGGCCTCTGCCACCACCTCTCCTGCTGCCCCCACTGTAGCCTCTGCTCATGACGGCACCCAGCCCCTCCGGCCACCAAGGAGGGGGACCAGAAGAGCACCCTGACCAGAGGGGTCCCCGGTGGTGCAGGGAAAATGGGTGCCAGCTTAGGATTCTGGAGGAAGTTTTCTGGGGTGTTTGGGAAATGAAGGTGCAGCTACATCTGTGGGGTGCGAGGTGCCTGGAGGAGGAAGGCTTTTGCACGTGGGTGCGAACAGCTTCGCTCTGCAGTGGTGAGCAGCAGAGTTTTTGGACCTGTGTCCGGAGGGGGAGATGGTGGCGTCTGGCTGTCAGAGAGCATCACCAGACAGGTTCTGTCTGAAGTCCTGTGGGAGCAGGGCCAACACGGTGGGGAGAGAACATGAAGTCAGGGAGGGAGGGCTCTAGCGGCTGGAAAGGAAGGAAGGCTTCCGGGAGGAGGTGGCTTCTGACCCACCCAAGTTTGCATCTCCCCTAAGTTGTGCTGGTCTCTTCCCCTCTCTGAGTGGACTCTGAGCACCTGGGGTGGGAGCAGTGTCTGCCCCCTCCGTGGAGGCTGCAGGGACGGATTGTTTATTGGACCCGTGCTCACCCGGCACCACCCTCTCCTTCTCCCTGTCCCTATCTGCTGCCCTCAGTCTGGCCTCCAGGCCTCTGCCCAGGACAGCTCTTCTGACCAAGGTGCCTCCCCTCCTTGGGCCCATCCCTCTTCCCCTCCACCCCTTGAGCTCAGCTCTAGTCCCCACACCTCCTGGAAGCTCCCCAGGTGGAAGATCATGGCCAAGACAGATGAGAACCCCGGTCCTGGGTGGGGGGGGAACGGGTTGCACCGGGCCAGGGGGGGGGGGCTGTGGGTCATATTCTCCAGGCTGGAGCGAGCCGCTCCTAGCACCATGCCACCCTCTTGAACAGGTGTGCATGGTGGGGGCACTGCTGGGGCACATGTCCCTGATCAGGATCAAACCTAGTGTGACCCGCCAGCCAGCCTTTGCCCCCTTTACCTGCTCCTCATGCCCTGCTGGGTGGTCTCATATCTCCCTGGGGTCCCGACTGAAGTACAGGAGCTCAGCCCATACCCCCCCAAAACGAGTTCTCAGAAATCAGCACCAATAAAAAAATACACTTTACTGTGGACCTCAAAGTCTGCAGGGTAGTGCAGTGGGCACGCGGGGAGCGGAGCATGCAGAGCGCCGACAAGGTGCACGGCACATGGCGAACGGCCCCACCCCTGGGCACCCCCCGGGGCCCTGGTCTCCTCGGGCTGCCCCTGCAAGCCTCAGGACCCTCAGGGCACGGCCAGTGCCCCCCCTACCCGTCAGCCCAAGGAAGCTGGTTGAGCAGATGGAGCAGGAGGGGCAGCCTTCTGGATAAGCAGGCGTCCGGCACTCCGGCCGCTCTCAGAGCTGCCCATCAGGGCCCCGCACCCCGAGCCCGGGGGCGGGGTGGGCAGAAGCAGCTGGTGCAGCTCAGCCGGAAGCAGCAGCGTGAGGAAGGAGGGCGTGGGAGCCCACACCTGCCAATCCAGCCCTGAGCTCCTCAGCAATTTTGTCTCTCTTGATTAAACAGCCAAGGAACATGGAGTTCACGGACGTGTTTTCTTCTTCGTCTTCCTGAAACACCCAGAATGGAAGAGCAGAGAACGGCCGCGAGGTTCCTGGGGGGCACTTGACACTTTGGGGGCAGAGGGAGTTGGAGGGAAAAGGGATGTAGGAGCAGGCGCCTGGGCCTAAGCAAGGGACAGACAGCAGAGCCAATGGCCCAGGCTTGTTTGGGTGGCGGGGGCAGGGGTGTGCAGGTGTGTGCAGGTGTGTGCAGGTGTGTGCGCGTGCGGGGCAAACTGCTGCGTCACAAGGCGCGGAGCACACACCAATCTCTTGCTTTGGGAAGAACACCAAGTGGTAATTGCGCGAAGGGTGACACCACTGGCCCTCAGACCGTCTGTGGAGGCTGGGCAGCAGGGCTGGGACGGCCCCTCCCGGGGTGGAGCTAGGGTCTGGGTGGCAAGGCGGGCGTCCACGTTCTGGTTCAGGCAGCGAGGGCCTCTCTGGGCCGCCCACCGAGCTGCCTCCACTGCAGGCAGGTGGTCTCATACTGCCGTGGCATTGAGGGTGGGCCAAAGACAAGGCGGGCCTCCCACTTGGGGGGCGGCCAGGGCAGCCAGGAAGGAGACGGAGGGGCCGGCTGCCCGCAAGGGGAAACCAGAGCCTCGAGGGGGAGTGGCAGTGGGAGGGCCCTGCCCCGGCCTCCCAGGTGCCCATGAAGGGCCAGCTCACTTCCAGCAGCGCTCCAGGGAGCTGTGGGGCTGGATCTTGAGCTTTTGGGGGCAGAGCAGCTTGGTGAAGGCTCGTCGGAAACTGTAGTGGCACAGAGGATAGAGGACAGGGTTGACGGCTGAGTTGGCCCACAGCAGCCAGAAAGATGTCTCGTACCAGTAGTCAGGGACGCAGTGGCCATGGCAGGCGGCCCGGATGATCATCAGGAGTGTGTATGGGGCCCAGCAGAGCCCGAAGATGCTCACGATGACGGCCAGCGACTTGGCCACCTTCTTGTCCCGCGACAGCCGGAAGCGCTGGGTGATGCTCTGGGATACCATCTTCATGCGCTTCTCCAGCGATGCGGAGGATGCCGAGGGCTTGGAGCCACGTTTGAGCGAGCGCGGCCGCTCTGTGCCCCGTGAGGAGCTGCCGGAGCTGGAGGTGGGCGAGGCCGCGGCGCCCCCACCGCTGCCGCCCCCGAGGGCCGCCTCCCCGGCCTCGGTGCCAGGGGCTGCCTCGCCAACCCCGACCCCGTACCTGTGCAGCGGCACGGCCTCCCCTCGCCCCTTGTGCCAGCAGCCCCAGCAGCCCGGTGCGGCCGGCGGGGGAGAGGGCTGGGCCTCGGGCGCGGGCTCGGGGTCACGTGCCCCATCCAGCCGGACACGGGTGCGCCTCTGGATGTTCAGGTAGATGCTCAGGTTGAAGAAAGTGACGCTAAGGAAGGGCGTGAAGAACTCGAGCGTGGAGGCCGTGATGAGGAAGTACCAGTTGTAGAAGAACTCGGCATAGCAGTGGCCCTCTGGGATGGCGCTGCCGCCAGACAGGTACTCCCAGCTCAGGATGGCCGGCCCGTACAGCAGGAAGGCCAGCACCCACACCAGCACCATCTTCTGCACCGCCCGCCGCGTGTCACCCTGCTGGGCCCGGTAGGACACCTGCCGTGGGACATGCTGGGTCAGGAGGGAAGGGTACCGGGCCCAGGCGGCAGCCACAGTGGGGCTGGGAGCACCCCCCTCCCCCCACCACTGCCCACCGCCCACCGGCAGCCTCTGGGCCTCTGTGCATGGCCTCCCTCCCCTCCCTGCAAGAATCCTGGGCTGGCGGATGCCCCGGCTCGCTCTCCTACAGTCGGACAGCCTCCTTCAGATCAACCCTGAATGCTACCTCTGTGCCAGGCTACCTTCGTACTACCCCCACCAGTGGTGAGCATCCTGAGGGCATCTTGCCATTGTCCCCTGTCCACTGAGCGCCCACTGGGCACCAAGCTCTGTGCTCGGCACCTTTTGGATGTCTCAGCAGCTCCATTACCATCCTCACTTTCCTGGTGGCTCAGGGAGGGAGGCGGAGACCGCAGGTGGATTGGCTCAAGGGGACAGAGCTGGGGCTTAACCTCGAACCCATGCTCTGTCCTCTGTCCCACCGTCTCTCTAGACTAGGACACATAAGGCCCCCAGCAGAGGGCGCTCAGAGTGACTGGTAGAGCCACCAAGGAGGATATGAGAAGGCAAAGGAGACCAGGGCTCCAGCTTCTGCCCCTGCGCCTGCATGGCAGTGACGCGGGAAAGCCAGGCGGTCCAGCGTCCCTAACTCAGGGTGACCACTCACACCAAGGGAAGCCTGTGGAGCCAGAAGCTGATGCCTGACTTCCTAGGGTATGCTCGTGCCCACACACGCACACACACGTATGTGTGAGGGTGGTGGAGCTACCGCCAAGGGCCTCTGGCCCAGATCCTCCCTCAGCTCTCAGAACTTTGGACCTGCTCCAGGGTGGAGGCTGACTTGTCCCTCTTCTTTCAGGAACACCTGAAGCCAGGTCCAGATAGTGCCTCCTGCCTGTCCCAGGACCCATCCTACTGGCAGCAACTGGCTACTGAGTGGGTAGCTGACCACAGAGTACCCCGTATGTCAGGTGTGAGGCCAGCAGGGGCCAGGCTCACCTGGTTCCGCCTACAGCTTGGAATGGCCATCCTCTGCTGTGGCCCCTTCCTGACCACCCCTCCTCCCGGCTCAGAACACGGGCAGCGCATCCCAGACTCACAGCGCGGGTGACTGACAGGAAGCGGTCATAGCTGATGAGCACGATGTTGAAGACGGAGGAGGTGCAGAGCAGATAGTCCACCACCAGCCACAGCTTGCAGAGACCCCGGCTAAAGGGCCAGCGGCCAGTCAGCACATAGGGCACGTAGAGTGGGATGCAGAAGGCCCCTGTGGGAGAATGGGGCCAGGGTGGGCCATGGCTGGACGGGCGCATGGGGTGAGGCCCACCACAGTGGAGAGACAGGCAGGACTTGGGGGTTACACAGCGGCCACTTTCCTGGGACCAGCAAGCCTTACCTTGCCCTCCCTGCCACCCTCTCAGGCACAACTTCTCCCCGGCCCATGGCCTTCAACCCCTGCCTAGCCTCCAGTCCTACTGGCATCCCTTGAACTTGGGGGCAGGAGGGCAGATCCAGGGGTGGGGACCTCTGGGCACCATGAGACCCTGAGCCTTGATTTGGGACTTCCAGACCAGTCCTCCCAAGCCCGAAAGAGGAAGGAGAATTTCCTCCCTCTCCTTCTGCCTGCTGGACCCCAGCCCTATCCCAGCCTTTGGACAGCCTTTCCTCATCAGCTCAGAAAACGAAAAACCCTTTCTCCTGGCTCAAAGGGCATTTGGCTGCGACCGCGCCAGCCGCTCCCACCGCCACCAGTGTCTGGCAGACGCACCTAGCAGCCCCAACAGGTGTCTGGCTCTCCGGCCCCCTCCGCGCGCCCCGCCCCCAAGCCGGCAGCAGCGCACGGACACGTGAGAACGCGCTCCTCCGAGCATCTCCCCCACCCCCACCCCGCTTCCCCTACGGCCCCCTCCCCCACCAACGGCTCTAAAAACTCCTTTCTCTGTCCCCTCCCCCAAACCTCTCCCAGCGCCCTCCGCACGTCCTGAGTCCGCCAGCAGCCTTTGTTTGACTACGGCGCAGGAGCCGCTGCGCGCCTTGCGCCTTGCCCAGCGCCCGCGCGCCGGCGCTCCTTCCTGAGGAACATTCCTCCCGGGTCCCCGTCCTGTGGTGGGGGAGGCAAGGAACTTCGCCCGCGCCCACCGCCCCACGGGTCCCGAATGCCCCCTTCCCAAACAGGGCTCCCCGGCGGGGCTTGTGCCCGAGCAACAAAGCACCCTAGTCCACGCTCCAATCCCTGCTGGCCCGGCCGGGCTGGGCACTCCTGGGCTCGGGCGGGGGCTGGGGGCTTTACCCACGAGGAAGTCGGAGATGGCGAGGTTGAGCAGAAAGAAGTTGTTCTGGGTGCGGAGGCTCGAGTCGGCCACGAAGGCGAGCATGACCAGCGCGTTGCCGAGCACCGTGGCCACGATAAGCAGCGCCATGAGCGCGGCCAGCACCGCGGTCCAGGCGGCAGAGAAGCCGCGCGCCCCGCCCGCAGCCGCCGCCTCGCCCGCCAGCGCCCCCGACGCGTTCAGCGGCCCGTCGGGCGGCGTGCGCTCCATGGCCCCGCGGGCTCAGGCGGCGCCGGGGCGCGGGGCAGGGCGAGGATCGCCGGCCGGGCGGCCGGGAGGGGCCCCGGCCCGGGAGCCTGGTGTTTGCGGGCTCTCGGCCCGGCCGGTTTCCCCGGGTGGTGCCCGGCGCATGGTCCGCGGGCGCCGAGGCCCGGGACGGGGCCGGAGCGGGCGGCGCCGAGGGGGCCCGGGCCGGAATCCGGGCCGAATGGGGCCAGCGGCACCACCACTACAGCGCGGGCGGACCTGGAGCGGAGCGAGAGCCCGAGCCGCCGCCAGAGCGCCGGTGCGCCCCGAGTGCAGCGCGCAGCCGAGTGCGCCCCGCGCCCAGCCCGCCGCCCCCCGCGCCCCGCGCAGCGCCCCCGCCATTGGCTGCCGCCCGCGCCCCGCCCCCGCCCCGCCCCCGCCCCGCCCGGCGCCGGCAGCACCACGGACAGCGCCGCGTGCCCGCCGGGCCGCTGGAGCCCCAGCCAGGAGCGCACGGCGGCTGGCGGAGAGCCCGGCCCGAGCGGGCGGGCGCCGGGGCGGGGGGCACACGCCTGCTGCCAACCGGCCCGTGTACAGAGCAGCCGGTACCTGCGCCGCTAGGCCTGCCCCGTGCCCTCAGCCCCGGTGACCCTGGCCGGCCCTCGTCGGGAGCCGGGGACACTGTGGGGACCTGGAATGAGGGGGGTACGCCTGCACCTGCGCTAGGGGCAACTTGCCCCGCGAGACCCCTCCTCCTGTCATGCTTTAGGCAAGCGGGTTTCAGGGGAAGGAACGTCCCAAAGAGAAAGGATGGGAGGGGTCTCTGGGAGCCGGAGCCCTGGCCAGGGGTCCGCTCCAACCCCCATATGCGTGGGACTCGGGGTCTCAGTCTCCCCGTGGGCAGGCCCCAGCGCAGGGTCTAGGGTGACCTGCAAGGCACAGACAGTTGCGGAGTTACATAAGGGAAGATGGGGAGCCAGTGGACCCAGCTGGGAAGGGAGCACACCCACCTGGGGCGCAGGCGGCCCCAGGTTGAGGGGGGAGAGGCCAGAGGTTCAGAGCTCAGCCATGCGTCCCCTCCCCCGGCTGACAGCGCAGTGGGGCGGTCACTGCTGCAGGGACAGACGAGGTCACTGCGCTTAGGGCGCAGCCAAGGCAGCAGCTGCTGCAGCTGCGTTAGCGCCTGCAGGAGGGGATGGGGGAGGAGAGGCGGCGGGAGGGAGCACCCCTCCCCCCCAGACACACACGCTCAGACAGACAGGGTCAAGGACAGATTCAGCAGGAGGCACTCACAGCAGACAGACAGATGCGCCTACACTCAGACACACAGACACCCACAGACCAGGGTAACAGCCACCCAGCGTCAGGCTGGGGACCCACCAGCGGCAGTTAGACACACACACATCAGACAGCAGACAGCCAGGGAACAGCGCCTGAGGGAGAGAAAAGCAGTGATTCTGTTCTGTCTCCAGCGGCGCACATCTGCAGAAGCCTCGAGGAGGACAGAAATGGGCGAGTCCGCGGGGGTGGGGGGCAGTGAGGCTGAGGGAAGGGGCTGCTGTCCCAACCCCAGGTGCTGGCACACACAGGCACCCCCATACTTACAGTAGCTTCCTGACTGTGCAAGGACCCACCCCCTTCTCTAGCCCCAAGAGGTACTTCAGAAACTTTCGGAAGTGGGGGAGACTAGGCTCCCTCTAACCCTTCCTCAGAGCTGTTTGCAGCAGGAGACCCCAGACCTTTGCCCCAGCGGACCCACTCTTCCGTGGCTTATGACAACCTTTGCTGGAGGAGGAGTGTGGGGCTCCAGCTCATCGTCCCAGAAGCCCCCTCTGAGTACCTGGTTATACTCTTCCCCTCCAGAAGCGAGCCCTGTTCCCCCTACAGGCTCCGCAGCCTCTCCTTACCACGCCCCAGTGTGCCCCGTGGGCAGGGCAGTGCCAGGACCGGGCAGCTAGTTGGTGGTGAGACAAGCAATGTGGAGAGTCTCTGGAGCAGCCGGGTGCCGCTAGACCCCATTGCTCCCATCACCCAAATTCTCCTACACCTTCAGTCCTGGGTCAGGACTCACTGTCCCCCATGCTCAGCCAGCAGCTCCCTGTTGAGCAGACCCCCCCACCCCCAGGCTCTGTTCTTCCCCAACCACTCAAGGCTGGCTTTGGCCAGACAGTACTGTGTGGATTGGATGCCCTTCAGCCCTGGCCTTTGGAGATGGGAGTTTGGTGGGGACTGAATGGGGGATCTGGCTCTCTCTCACTAGCTAGGAGCCTCCTTTCCAGCCTCAGTATCCCCATCTTGGAATGGGGACTATGTGTTGCTTACCGTACAGGATGGAAGGCCAAGTCAAGGGGAAATCTGTGTAGAGGGCAGCCCCTCTGTAGTCTCAGTGAAGCTGGCCATGGTGGTCCTTGTGGCCATCAATATTCTGGAGACCTCCCTGGCAGTCTTTGGCCCCACAGCAGCTGGAGGGGGCATGGACTCAGTTCAGACCCTGGCACCAGGGGGCCAGCTGAATGATACAAAGGAGTCATGTGTTTTTCTGAGTGTGGGGATCTTCCTCTGTAAGTTGAGGCCATCAGGAGAGGGAGGGCCAGGGTTGACCCACAAGTTTGAAGGTGACCATGGCCAAGGCTGGTGAGCGCCTCCTATTGGCATTTACATGCATGACCTCGTTAACTCCCATTTGCCCTCAAAGGTGGGTAGGATTGGAGGTCCCTATGTAGAGCAAGGAAGCCACCTACCCAAGGTCACATGAGGCTAGAGGCCCCTCACTTAATGGCCACACTCTTGTCACTGGAGGGGACAGCCTTCCAAAGCACAAGGTCCCTGAAGTCAGCCTTGACCTTGGCTGGACAGAAGCCTGATGCCCTCTGGGCTGGGCCCAACTTGGCCAAGGCAATTTGTGGTGAATGAAGCAGGTCCTCATGAGGCTACGCACAGGATATCTTGCCGTGGGGGCTCTGTCCCAAGTAATGGGTTTTCAGGTCCCTGGATGGCAGAGAACCCTCTAAGACCCTGGGAAAGGCAGGTGGGGGTTGGGGGACAAGGGCACTCCCTCTGTTCAGCAAGATCCTCACAGAGAGAGTGGCCTGGAGCCTCAGTTTCTCCATTTGTTGAAATGGCTGACATACTGTGCGCCAAAAGTCCCATCCAACAGAGAGACCGTTGAGCAAATGCCCCATTCACATAAACTCTGGCCAGATTCACCAAACCAGATCCCCCGCAAGCCCCTCACAGAGGAGATAGTTCACCCACTGATTGATTTGTTCATTCATCCTTTGGATGAGGTCTTATTGAGCACCTACTATGTATCAGGCACTATACTAAGTTGTCCTAACAGAGGAAGGCAAACACCACGCAGTAAAGAAGCCACGTGTACATCCGCAGGTTGTAAGAAATGAAGCAAGGCAGGACACAGAGAATGCCAGGGCACAGGGCTGGTCCGCCGTGGGGCATGCCTCTCAGCTCTCCTTTCAAGGGAGTCGGGTGCAGGGCCAGGACTGTTTGGATCCGCTGCTGAGATGGAGCTGAGGTGAGGCACACGTCTTCCCAACGGGTGAGGCTTCCAGCGCCTGGTGGGATGTGTGGTGTGAGCCAGAACATGGCCCTGATGAGAACATCTACAGATTCCGTGGCACTGCCTAAAGTCGGGGGGGGGGGCGGGGCCTGACCCATCAGGGTCAGAGGTGGGGACAAGGACTCTGGGTTGGAGCCCTGTGGATGGACAAGTGACCGTGGGGACCAGTGTGGAGGGTTTTGTATCCCCAGAAATGGCATGATAGCACAGAGTGGTCACATCGGAGGCCACAGGTGGGCCAGGAGCAGGGACTCCCATCTGCCTGGGACAACCTGGCTCCTGCCATCTCTGAATGTCTGACCTACCAGCCACAGACACCAAGGCTGAGCCCCCAAATGGCCCACTCTTCGTGGAGAACAAATCATTCCCTGGTGGCAAGTGGGCTATGTTGGGCCCCTTCTGCCATGGGGGGCCTTCACAGACCTGCTCAGGTGTGGGCTTGTCACCATGATCCAGGGCCTCACGGAAGCCTGATCCAGGGACAGGGAGGACCACGCAGAATGGGCCCCAGCCCAGGGCCCACGGCCCAGCGAAGGGCCCGTATCCCAGCAAAGGACCCACTGGCTGCATTGTATGCTGCCCCACCCCGCTTCACTGGAGGGGACAGCCTTCCAGAGCACAAGTGTGGGGCAACGCGTGAGACGATCTGCGCCGTCCCTCAGGATGCAGTGTAGTGAATCTGAGAGTTTTACATGGCACTGCATTTCCAGGGGGAAGAGAACGAGCATCCTGGACCCAGTGGCCCACTGAGGAATTAGTGCCCCCCCCCCCGGGGCCCTGCAGGGTTACAGGTCCCTCCCCCATAGGGCACACTCTCACTGGGAGGCTTGGGAAAGAGCCCCTTGAACCAGTTGCCACTGCCTCCCTGGCATCCTGAGTCCCCGGATCCCAGAGAGGAGCAGACAGCAGGGGGAGTCACGGCTAAGTCCGCAGGAGCAGGTAGGGCCGCTGGTACTTCCAGTGGCCGGGGTCTGGAAGGGGGGGAGACACGTGTGGAATTCAGGGCCCCCCTGGCACCATGGTGCCCCCTGCGTGACTATTACGTGCGTGGACAGCGCCGCTATCCCAGCCTGAGGAGGCAGGTAAGCGGGGGCTCAGGCCCTCGGGAATGAGGATGGGGTCACACCCCAGGTAGGCCCCCAAGACCTGCAGAGGTGACAGCAGAGGTGGGGTGTGGCTGGACAGGCAGGCTGCAGAGCAGAGGAAGGAAGGGATGAGCCCCAGCTGAGCCCCGGGAGCAGCTGCAATGACGGGGCCGGTGTGCCTGCCCCCCCGTTGGAGATCAGCCCGCAGGAAGAGCGGCTGGGACACCCCTGGAGGAGCCCCCACGTGCAAGGGAGACAACCTGCAGCACGAGGAGGGTGCTACTCAGCTGTCCTTTCCAGAGAGAACTGAGGAGGCTGGCGTCACAGCCCCGGCTGCCGTGAGCAATGGGGCCTCTATGGGCCGTCTGCGCTCTGGGCTGCCGTGGGCTGGACTGACACAGGGGTGCGCCGTGTCCGCGGCCTTTCCTACCCACCCTCCTTCCTGCCCCTCTCCCTGCACGGACCTCAGACCTGCTCTGCCCTGTGGGAGCTCCTCGCCTGCTCCCTTTCCCTTTCTCTGTCACAGGCGTCCTCAATCATCTCACAACCCTGAACCCCATCTCAGTGTCTGCTCCCTGGAGGACACACATCGACACAGGCCAGGTTCCGATGATGAAAGGGCAGTCAGTGAGTGTCCCCTGAGAAGGGGACTCTTGAGCGAAGATCCACAGGAGGGAGAGGGGAGGGGGCAGCCAGGTGGGTGTCTGGACGGAGCCGCACTCGGGGCAGAGGGGAGCTCAGGAACAAAGGGTGGGGGGTGGGGGCGCGTGTGTGTGGCTGGAGCACAGAGAAAGGCGAGGGCGTGGGGACAGAGCTCGCATGCTGCCTCCAGCCACCGTAGGGCTGCTGAGGGGGAGCCCCAGGACGGCTCGGGGAGACCCTCTGACAGCAGCCCCTGCTTCGGTGCAGAGAGGGCCTGGCAGGGCTGAGGGCAGAGGCCGAGGGGCCGGGTACTCCGGTGAGGGCGATGCTGGCCATGCAGGGGGAACACCTGGCCAGATTCTGGGCGGCTTTTGAAGCTGACCCATGAGGTGTGTGACAGAAAGGCGGAGGTCAAGCCTGACTTCAGGGTTTGGGTTCCAGTGGTGCAGAGGAGGGCGTAGCACCCGTGAGCCGGGAGTGTGCAGGAAAAGCAGGTTGGCGGACGGTGGGGTGCTCTGAGGTTCAGTTGCCCGCTGGACATTCCAGAGCAGAGGTCGTCAGGCCCCCCGGGGCCCAGCCCCAGCCCCAGCTCTGGAATTTGGAGCCTGGCCCAGCGGCAGCCCGCCCACGTCCTTCTGAGTCTCAGGTCAGAGGAGCTCTGTGCTAGAGGAACAAAGCTGGGTATTGCCCACGTCAGACCAGCAGGACACCATCCCTTGTGTCCTGCGCTGTCACGGGGCAGTGGGCTCTGCCATTAGCCACCTTCACTGTGCTAGAAAAATCTTTCTCCTTCAACCAACCGCCTGCCCGGTGCTGCTCCTGCAGGGCGGGGCCCTGCTGTGCGGGACGGGGCCCACTCATGAGGAATCCTGAGGGAGCATAGCCGCGAGGGCCAGCCGCGGGCAACTCTCCTGCTAGCTCCAGCCAGGCACGTTTGTCAGGGCGCTTGTCAGGGCGCTGGGTCCAGCGCTGTGACACGTCTTCAGAGGCGCCACTGCTGTTTGCTTTCTCTTTCTGCAGGAGCTCATTTGAATATGGGAATGCAGATTTTTCTTTTTTTGTTCCTTGTCTTTTTTTTTTCCCCGGTGACATTCTGAGCCAGCTCCCACTGCGTCCTGATGAGTTCAGGGCCCGGCTGTGATCAGAATGGCTCTGAGGCCACCAATTTGGAATAAACGCTGAGTCTGATCTCCCTGCCTTTAGGGACAGAGCTGTACTGGGCCCAGGGCCCAGGTGGCAGGAAGGAGAGCGCAGAGAGGAGAACCAGGGATATAGTTGCTATAGTTTGTCCGTAAATGACAAAAACCAACTCAAAAAGTTGGTTTAACGGAAAGGGGAGTTTATTGTTGCCTGTGACTAAAAAGTCCAGGGGGCGGGTTTCAGACACAGCTGTATCCAGGAGCTCAAAGAACACCTGCTTCTTTCCATCTGTTTTTTTCCCTGTACTCACTACTCCCAGCAGGCAATGTCTCCCTAAAATCTCTTCCTACAGCTTCAGGCTGCCCTCCTGTGCTCTCATCCACTCTGCAGGACGAAGGAGGGGCTGCCCACAGACACGCAGGTTGAGCCCCACTGGCCTGGCTCAGGCAGTGGTAGGTACCACTGCCTGAGCTTGCAGCAGCTTCGGCTGACACCATTAAGAACCCCACCCCTGTGGAGGGCAGAGGAAGTGTGGAGAGGGGGGAGGGTGGTGGGTAGGGAAGGAAAGTCACCCCCTGCAGCTACCCTGGGGGCCTGCGGGGTGTCTCTGGTCCTTCCCCCAATAGGGCCTTTGTCGGGGAGGGCAGGGGCCTGGGGGCAAGTGGGCCTGGGCACTGAGAGCTCAATGGGGGGCCCCCTGAGACAAAGCCCCTGGGGAGGGGTCCTTGGGGACAGCTGGGACTGCAGAGTGAGCCCTCTCCCGGGGCCTCCACTGTGAGCACAGGGCGCAGAGTGAGAAGAGTGAGCAGGGGCGTGAGGGCTGAGGGTGGCTCTGTTCCACACCAGACCCAGCAGACCGCGAAGAGCCTGGGCAAGGCTGCTCAGGAGGACGCCTCCGGCTCAGCCTGCGGGAAGGAAGCCTGCAGCCCTGTCTGGCCTACTTCTTGCTCGCCTGGAGCCAGTGCGGCTGCCTAGAGGCTGGGCTACCCCAGCCCACAGCCTGGTCCGCGTACCCAGACAAGCCCAAGCCCCACGGCAGCCCCTCCTGCTCATCCTTCCTGGGGGGACCCCCACCAGGGCCTTGGTCTCCACTGAGGGAGCAGAGAGGTTGAGGGCAGGGAGATGAGCACTTGCAGAGGCTCAGAGGCTGGCTGAAGGGGGCGGGGACTTGACCCTGGGTCTGAAATATGCTCACCTTGTGCTCTTTCCTCCCAAGAATGGTGCCTGGGTGGAGATATCAGACGTGAAGGAAGGGTAATGCCAGGAGGGCTCCCTGGAAGAGGTGCAGCCTGGAAGAGGTCTGGTCTGAGGGGTCTGTGGACAGCAGCCTGGGGAGGGGCAGGGACAGCTGAGGGGCCAGAGGGGTAACAAGAGCCTTTCTCTGAGGAAAGAAGCACCTACACCTTCTGGAAGCCCCTCCTGCAAGATCCAGGCTGTCCCTCTGGGTGTGCCCAGCTCCCGGGGCTGGCTAATAAGTATTTGCTGAATGAATGAAACAGGTTTCATCTGTGCAGCTTCCCTCCATGGGCAAAACATGAGTCCATGGTGGAGAAAACAGGAAAGAGAACTCAGATCTTGTCCACTGCGCCTCCTCCAGAGCCCTGGGTCGGGCTGCGTGGGGCCAGGGTGGGGCCTCAGGAGAGTCTGGAGGGCTCGGAACCCGGCCCAGCCTGGGAGCCCCCACCACATCCCCAAGGGTGTTTGTGGGGCCTCCGTGGCTGTGACCCAGCATGGCCACAGGTCCCCCGGGCCTGGGGACCCAGACCGGGCACACACCATGGCCCCCCAGCCAGTGCCGCTCCAGGGCCCTTGGACCAGAGCCCATGGGACCAGGCCCTGGATGGTAAATGTCAAACCTCTGGGGGTCGTTGGCCTGGACAGAGGTGGCCACGGGCCGCACTGACCAAGGGCCCAGCGCCGGGGCTTGTGGCAGTGCGCCAGTGGGGAGCGGTGGGCCCGCGTGCTGGGGATGGTGCCCAGGGTCCTCTCCCTCGATGGCAGCGGCACCCCAACCCCAGAGCTCCCTGCCTGGGACTTGTCCCCTCTCTGCCCTGACCCAGGCCTTTGTCTGGACTCCGGGCTGGCAGCTGGTTAGTTGCTGGCTGCCACCCGCCTGTCCTTGGAGGTCCTGCCCTGACCGGAGCATGTTTCCGCTGCTTCGTGCCCTCTGCCCGGCAGCGTCCCCAACACAGCACATTAGATCCCCGGCGTGTCATCCAGGGCTGACCTTCTCCCTCCCTTCGACGTTCCTGTCCCCTCCGCCCCCAGCCCTGTCCTCTGATGACCAGGCGGGGTGGGCCCAGTGACCGCAGCCCATCTGCAGACCCCAGGCCTGGGGGTCAAGGCTGGGCTGGCACCACGTGCTGCGCACAGGGGCCAGCCAAGCCTCTTCCCCTGGATGGCACGGCTGAGGGCAGCATGGTACAGGTAGGGTCATGTGTCTGCGGCAGGGGACGGGGTGGCCTCTGGACTGGGCACACTTGGGCGGCCCTGGGACTCTGGCTGCTGCCCGCTCCACTCCAGGGGGAGTCCGAGGGGCCGACAGTCCCCTTCTTGGTCCTCGTCAGGGTCCCCCAAGACCCAGGCCCGGCCCTGGAACCCGAAGCCTGGCCAAACTCCGGCTCCCACCCGTGGGCCCCCATGCTGCCCTCCCCACCGCGGAGCCCTCAGGGTCAGCCGGGCTCCTCGTCTTGCCCATGCAGTTCTCGGCAGCACCGACGCTCGGCCCGGAGGGTGTGTGTGCGCAGGGCGAGCCCCGCCCCACGGGGGTCTGAACCAGGGGCGCACGTGCCCGCGGCCTGGCCCCGGCGAGGCGCCTCTGCGGACTCCCTGGGTCGCCCAGGGCTCAGGGTAGCTCCCTGGGGGGACCTGTGCTTGCCAGGAAAACGCCGAATGAGGCAACCGTTTAGTGCTGGGGGTGCAGGATCCAGCTAAGGAAGATGTCCCCAAAGTCCCCGGGAGCCTGGTTCCAACAATGGCTCCACCAAGGTGACCAGCAGAAGGTGGACGGTGGAGTCCCAGCCCCCGACCCAGACCAGGGACTTGCCTTCTGTAGGGGGACAGCGGGGCCACCGGGGCTCTCCCCAGGGCCCTGGGGGAAGGGGCGCTAGTTACCCCAGTGAGACTCCTGTTCATTGCCCCCAGCCCCTGCCCTCTTCCTCCCCCTACCCTCTCCCCCCTCCGCCCCTGCCCTCTCCCCCACCCCTTCCCGCCCCTGCCAGACTCAGCCTGGGTCTACCTTTTCCTGGCACTGCATAATCCTCTCACATTTTCTAAATTTGCTCTTCTGATTTATGCAGAGCTGGAAACATCCATATGAGGAGTAACGAGCCCTTCCCTGGGCTCTATTTTCCCATCTGTACAATGGCGTAATACTGGATAAACCGTGGCCACAAGCCCCCTGGAAAAACCTTTGGGGCTCCCTGGAGCCCGTCCCTGAGTGATTCACCTGTTCACCATCTGGAAGGGCGGCCCCAGCCCGGGATGCCCCGATGGGGAGGAGAGGGCTCCAGAGGCCTCTCCCCACGTGTGGACAAGTGGGCACGGAGACTGCTCCACAGAGCCTGCGTTCCCAACCCTAGGTTCAGCCGTGCTGCCCTCTGCATGGCACAGCATACGGCCTTGTGACCGAGCCCCGGGTCTGTCTGATTATCCCTGAGTGCCGTGCTGATGCCCTGCGTCCCGGTCATGCGCCTTGCATGGGTCAGCCTGTGGGCAGAGGTCCCGCAGGGGAATCCGGGCTGCTTCTGGAGACAGGGGTGGACGCTGGGGAGAGCGCCCGCTGCCCGGCTCACCCATGCCTGTGCCCTCCCGCCTCCACAGGGGCTTCCGCACACCTCGGTCTCCTCCGGGCGCCGCCAAGCCCTGGACAAACAGGCTTGGAGAGACCCCCTGTTCACAAGTGGCTGGGCCCGGACTGGCACGGGCCCCATCGGAACCCCAGCCATCTGCCCAGACCACCTGCACCCCCCCCCCTCCTGCCAGCAGCCAGGGGCGTTTACGGAGCACCTGCTCTGTGTGGCTCTGCTAGGAGCCTGGGAAGCAGTGTTACTCCCACGGCCAGTGAGTGGGTGGAGCTGTCGGGCTGGCTTCGGCTCTGGTAGTGCCCTGGGCCGTGCGACTCCCGGGCAGGCCATCTTCCCCGAGCTGGGGCAGCTCTGGCAGAGTTCCCAGCATGAGGCCTCTCCCCCAGAGCAAACCTGACAGGCTCACCCAGCCTGCCACCCTGCCTGGAGGGGACAGTGCTACCCAGCTGGCTGCATGCAATTCCCGAAGCCCGGAACACTGGAGAGGCAGCACCCCATGCACCCTGATTCCTGTACGGAGCCACCTGCAGAATTTGTGGGGCTTACTGCAAAATACAACTGTGGGCCCCCACCCCAGAAATTGAGAATGTCAAGGCGGCAACAGCAGAGCAGTGAATCGGGCAAGGAGCCTCACGTGACTGCACGGGTTGCACACCCCTGAGCCATGACGCCCCCCGCCCAGGGCACAGTCCAGCCTGCTGCGGCCACTTCCGGCCCCTCCACTCTGAGCCACAGAGGCAGGCCTGGGGCGTGCCTGGCACATGGTTGCTGTGCCTTCCTCTCCCCTGCCCTCCACCTCCTAGGGATGGCGTGGAGGGAGCACACTGACCCCCAGAAGAACCCCAAATGCCCCAGTGTTTCCTACCCAACACCCCCAGCCCCGCCTGCTGGAGTAAGAGCACAGCTGCCGGGGGAGGGGGTTGCCCCTGCAACCAGCTCTGCCCTGGACCTCAGGCTGGTTAAATTGTGCCTCCTCTGACCCCCGAACCTGGCAGCTCCCCTGGCAAGTTAAATTGAGCCAGCCAAGCTGTCCTTCCTCCTGCTCTGGCCCACCCTACCGGTTCCCAGCACAGAGATGCGCCTACAACCCTCCCATCCCATGCGGGTCCCTAGGAAGGGTGGAGAGAGAAGGAGCAGAGCCCACCCTCCCCCCCTCCTTGCCTGGGGTCCCCTGTGGCCTCCTGGGCCCATGCCTGCCCATGGTGGCACCCCCGTGCTGGCACAGCAGGCGATCCACGGGTACTGCAAGAAGGAGCCACCTGCCTGAAGTCGGGGCACAGCCAGGAAGGGGGAACCTACAGGCCCCCAGTGAGCACTTCAGTGCTCGGGGACAAGGCTGAGCATCCGCCAGGCATGGGGCACAAGCCGTGTGCAGCAAGGGAGTTGGAGACTGGAGCCGAGAGCTCTCCCTCGGGTCCGGTGCTGCCTCTTCTTCCCAGAGCCCATCTTGTGAGGTGTCCACACGTCTCTGCCCCTGCCCTGGCCGCAGCTGGAGCAGACCTGGGAGCCACAGGACTCTGGGTGGTCTCAGGGGTCTCCGTTCAGAGAGGCCAGCAGGCAGGTCCTCTGACCAGTGCCCTCCCATAACCTTCTCCCCTGGGTCCTCTGTTTTGTTCAGGCTGGCAGTGCACTCAGCTTAAAATGCTGCTGTCCCACCAAGAATGGCATGGGATGCAGTTCTGGCCAGTGAGATGTGAGCAGAAGTGCCCAGTGCTCTCAGGGACAGACCCTCAAAGAGAGCTGACGCCCCCGGTGGGGCAGCACTTCTGTGCTGCTTCTCTCCCTGCCTCCTTCTTCCTGGTCGAATATGCATGAGATAGCTGGCATGCCCGCAGCCATCTTGGGCCATGAGGTGAATGTGAGGATGGACGTTAGCTCTAAAAAAGTGGCACAACAGGGTAGGAAGTGGGTCCTTGATGATGCACGGCCCCATGTCAGCCCTGGACAGCCTGGGCTTGTGTCATGCGAGACAGAAGTACATTTCTATCTTGTGGAAGGCTGTGTTATTCTGAGTTTCTATATATGCAGCTCCAACTAGTCCTAAAGGGCAGACAGCCAAATTGGTCCGAATGTTCCCCCAGCAAGGTAGGAGGCCACTCCAGGATTGTGCAAAACACTCCATGGAAAAAAGTTTCCTAGTTCCAATAAATCCTGGGTCTGCAGCTGGGCCTTCTGTCTCTGGGAGGCTCCCACACACACCAGAATGAGAAGGGCCCTGGGACCCCCTGCCTTTGAGGGGGACATTTGTTGCCTTTATTTAAATAGCTTTCCCAAAACCTACTTGACCACGGAATGCTTTCCTCCAGAAACACCTAATAACAGAAAGTCCTTGGGATTCCCTGGCACCTGCTTTGGGAAGGTGCACTCAACAGATGCTGGGCTGCCGCTGGGTACACAGTAAGTGCTCAATAAATGCTAGGGCTGCTACTGAAGCTAGAAATGGGGCCTGTGTCAACTCTATGAGCTTGGAAGTCAGGGCCCCTCCAGCCCCCTCATGCCTGCCTGTTCTGGGGCTCTGGCCTCTGCCTTGCCCTTTGTCTCGGCCCCTGGGGGTCAGCTCACTCCTGCCCATGCCTTCCTGGGGCAGACTGACCTCAGGGCTGCCTTCCTCTCCCAGAGCTGGGGGGTGCTGCTGAATCAGGTGGGGTCGAGCCGGGAAGAGTCGGCTGGCAGAGCCTCAGCGGTGAGGAAGCTGCGGGGTAAAAAGTTGGTAAGAGGAATGCATTTCTTTTTCTTTTGGCAGAATTCAACGGGTGCAGATTGCTCAGGTCCCAAAGCCATGGGGAAAAAAAAGAAAAAGCCCTTTGCCGCTGCTATTGATAACTTGTCTCTCTTCACGTGGTGGGTTCAAAACTAAAAATACTCTCCTCCGACGATGGGGAAGCCGAGTGCTGTCACGTTGCAGAGATGAGAAAGTTGCATGGGGAAGGATCTGCTTGGGCCACGTGACGGCCGGGGCCAGGCCTCGGTGGCCAGTGCTCTCTGGCCATCCTGGCTGCATCCAGAGGAAAGATGCCCCAGCATTCCACAGAAGGGACTGGAAGATGTCCTTTCCAAAGGCCTGGGGGTGGGGCAGGGAAAGGAGTGAGTTCAGGCCGCGCCCCGCGCAGAGCAAAGGCCAGACCAGCAGCGCTGGGCGCCCAGCACTCTTGAACAACCAGCCCTGGTGGGCTAACAGACCTGCTCTGCAGTGGGCAAGTTGCTCTGCTCCCTGAGCCTCAGTTTCCCCGTCTGAAGGGGGAGCGATCATCTCTGTTCTGCCTCCTCAAGGTGAGACAGACGGAAGGAGGGCAATGCAGGTGAATGTGCTTCCTGAGGGCAGGTCGGGGCGCATGTGCCCACAGTTGGGGACTTTTGGAGCCCAGGCTCTGGGCCCACACGTCACCCACCCACAGGGTTCGTGGGTCATGGTACCAACTGATGCTCATGCAGGAGCTGGGACTGGGAGGATCCAATTCTGGGGTGGTGAGTGACAGGCAGACATGACTATAGGGTTTGCTCTTGGGCTTGGCCTGGTCTGAGAGCAGTTCCAGTGGGAGCAGACACCCAGAAAGTTATCTACTAGCCCAGCACTTCTCAAAGCTCTGAGAGCACATACATGGATGGACTCTGGGAGCCAAGCCAGGCCTGAGTGCTCAGGATGGAGGAGACTCTGGGACAAGCCTCCTGCCATGGGGAAGGTGATCAGTCAGTTGATATCAGGACCCCTGAGCCCCCCAGAGGTCCCAGCCACCCAGGAACACCTGGGTGTCTTATTCAGGTGCAGACCCCAGGCAGAGAGGTCTGGGAAGATCCCAGCCTTTTCAACAAGCTCATGGGCCACGCTGGGCCGTGGGTCTGCAGAACCACGCAGTGCCTGGACCACTTCCTCCCCGCAGGCCTGAGGTGAGTCACTTTCCGGGCCTGAGGCTCAGTCTGTGCCTCTGCACAGTGGACCTGGCCCACAGCACCGACTTGATTGGCTGTTGCACACACATAAGCCCCTGGACCCTGGAGAGCACCAGCTGTCATCAGCACCGTGATCACTGCACGGCCCCAAACCCTCTGTATCCTCTTCTGCTCCTCTCTTCCAGCCCATTCTTAGAGAATTTTTCCTCTGGAATCAGCCTCTTGACCCAGTGAAGATCATGAAAATTGCTCCTGATTTGGTCCCATGCACCATCCTTCCAGCCATCAACCGAGAGGGGATCCCCACTCAATCCTGGCCATGAGGATCAGGGAGGACCAGCCGCTGGCCCTCGGAATTCGGTTTATTGCATCTGTTTAAAGTGGGTAAACTGATACCCCAGCTGCAGGGCCCAACTGTGGTCAGACCCTACCCGACCCCAAGGCCAAGGGCAGAGGTGGTCAAGCTCCGCCCCAGGGTGGTCCGTGGGCAGACAGGAGACACTGTCCACTCAAGCCTCTCCTCGGGCCGTAAGCTCTCTGATGTGGCACTCGCCCCAGAGGTCATGGCCGAGGGGTGGGCCAGTAGGTTGAACCCCTCCGGGCATGTCCTTTGCATTAGGTCAGAGTCTTAGAGACCCATCAGGGTGACGGATTGTGGTTCCAGGACCCTGCACCGGACTTGGGCCGGGCCCGCGAGGGAAGCTTTGGAGCATCTCCATGGCAACAGGCCTTGTCCTTGTCCTGGCTTGGGGGCCTGCACGCACCTTCCACGCCTGCTGGGGTCGGTTTCTTCAGGGGTAACCATGGCAACGCCTTTGTTTCTGAGGCCTGGCCCCGCCCCCTCCTGGTTTCTCTCTACAGCAGAGGTTGGGAGAGCTCCTTTTCAGTCCCAGCGCACCAGCGGCTCCGCTGACAGGGCCCACCAGTGAGCGGGGCCAGCCTCTAGGATGGGGGATGACAGGCTTTCTGGGCCCAGAAATTCAGCCTGGGCCCCACCCCGCCAGAGACCCCATCCACTCTCTCAGGCCCTCATCTTTAGGGGGCAGCCAAGACCTGCCCCTGCCCTCAAGGCACCCCTAGTCCTGCTGGGGGCGACATGTCAGTCCCTCCTCCTTGCTAGAAATGAGGAATCACGTTCTGAGGGGGGAGTGCAGAGGCTCCAGTGGGTCTGGCTTTGTGGAAGAGGCAGCAATGAGCAGAGCCATTTCAATGTACCACGTGGTCACGGGTAATCTATCTGTACTCTCGGGGCTGCAGGGACCCGGTACTCCTTTGTACTCTAACAGGCTTAAGCAGCAGAGAAAACAGAATAGCTCATGTAACTGAAAAGTCTAGGGCAGAGCTTGCTTCAGGTGTAGCTCTTCCAGGTGACCCACGATATCTGCTTTTGCGCTCCTCTGGGCTGGCTTCGTTCCTTGGTGGCTCCTCCCCTCGTGGTGGCAAGATGCCCACTAGTAGCTCCAGACGATGCATCCTTCTCTCACCCAGCCTAGTTCTTTCTGGAGAGGTCTGTGGGTAGATGGGAGAGTCATTTGGCCTCAGCCTTCCTTCTGGCCTGAGCTCTCTGACTCCCTGCAGAAGTCCCAGGGCTGACCCTCATTGGCTAGGACAGGGTCTCTTGCTCACCCCTGAACCAGTTGCGGTGACTCTGAGCAACTAGCCGGGCTCCTGTTACTCCAAACCAGACCCATGATTTAAATGGGATGAGGGTGGGAGAAATATGGTTTGCAAAGGAAAATCTGGGTGCTCATAGGCTCAGGGAGATTATTCAACTGGCCCAAAGCCACACAGAGCTGATAAGGATGCAAGCTCAGGGTCTGACTCCAGAGCTTCTGGGCTCAATCACGGAGCCACTACAGATCAGCGGGTTTTAAACAGAGGAATGAACTGTCAGGAATGCAGCCAGAGGGTAAACTGGTGCTGGGTTTTGATGAGAGATGAATGGTATGCCAAGGAAGGTGGACGACGGGGAGCCCTGCAAGACGCTTGAGCTGAGGGAGACAGCTTTGGGAGGATGATTCCCGCCTCCGCCCGTCCCTAGGGGTTGGGAACTGCGGGCGCAGAGCTACCTGCCCGCGGAGCGCCCCCGCCACCTGACTCGCTGTTTGTAAACTCAACTCGTCCAGCCACGCCCCTTCCTCCCTCTCTCCCGCCCCTTTAGGGTCAATATCTGCATAACCCCGCCTCTCCCTGCTGTGACTGGCTGCCCGTGACATCACTCTTCCTCCTGGGCGGGACTCCCGAGGGGCGGGGGGGTTGCCGCTCCCGCGAAACTAGTAGCATAGTCCCGCCTCCCGGCGCGACCCTCGGGCAGGGCGCTGATTGGGCGGGCGGCGGCTGACGCTCTGGCGCCGGGCGCTGCGAGTGGCGAGCGCGGGCTGTCAGTCTGCCCGGCGGCCGGCCGCACTTCCGCCTCGGTGTCAGCGGGTCGCGGGCCTGCGGGGCGGGGGCGGGGTGGGCGGCGAGGCTCGGCAGGCGCCGGAGGGACCGCGGTCCAGGTGAGCGGCCCGGGACCTCGGCCCGGCGTCGGCGGGGTTCGGGCGGGCGTTGGGCGGGCGGGAGGCCGGGCGGGGCCGGGGGTTGGGGGGGAGGGGAACCGGGTCCCCGTGCCCACTGCCCGCGGGCCAGGCCCGGCCCCGGCCTCCGCTCCCCAACCCCGGCCCGACCCCCGCCGTCCGCCCCGCCGGCCCGCCAGCCCGCGGCCCCGGGGAAACTTGGGAGGAAAGTTGGCGGCGGGCGGGGGGCGGCGGCGGGGGCGCCGGAAGCCGGGTGGGCTGGGAGGCCGGAGCGCGCCCGCCGGCCCCGCTGGGGGTCGGGCGGGCGGGGGCGCGCTCGGGGGTCGCACGCGCGCCGCGCGGAGGGCAGCGCCCGCGGGGACCCGGCCGCTCAGGCGACCACCTGTGGGAGGAGGGCTGGGGCGCCCCGCACCTGGCGGGCCGTCCGGCTGTCGTGCTGCGGGCGCTCCTGGTCCGGCTCGGATGTCACCCAAGTTAGACGTGAAGCTCTGATGGCACAGGGAGCCTCCGGACTTGTTGAGTGCACGCGCAGGTCAGGGCCGCGGGCAGGCGCGGGGTCGGGCCTCCCGCCTGTGCTAAAGGAGAAGCTGGGGCCAGCACGGTGCTCCGGGGGAGCCGTGCTCACGTCCTCGAGTCTTCATCCTGAATGTCAATCCAGGACCAGCTGCTGACCGACCGGAGCCAGCAGCTGCAGCGTTAGCCTCTTTTCAGGACCGCCTGGGCGCATCTGGAGACCTGGCCTCGTTCAGTTCGGTTCAGCAGGCATTTCTACCATGCCCGTCGCCTGCCTGGCCGCCTGCGGCCTGACCCCTCCAACCCAGTGGGGATGCTGGGAGGCCACAGCCCTGGGGCTCCAGGGGGACCCAGGTCCTTGTGGTTCTTTGCTGGGCAGCAAGGTGGAAGGCCCTTCCTCACGTTGTCTGCTGGGCAGTGGTTTCCTGTCTCCCCTAGCTGCAGTTCCTCCCTCTGGGACATGTGTCATTTACCTGCAGGGCTGATGAGCAGATGACACGGTGGCACATAGTAGGTGCTTCAGATGGCTAGTTCCCTTTCCTCTTGCTTCGGACAGAAACCTGATGGGCTGTACTTCCTCCTTGTCCAGCGCGGTGCGTGCATTGTGCTGTCACTGAGAGCATGACCGTGCAAGGATGATTGAGTCTCCCCGGTTGAATTTGCTTTTCCTGTTTGCATCACATGTCCTTGTGTTAATAACAGCTCCTAACTCAGGTGGCGTTAATATGTAACAGTTGTTTTCCCAGGACTGCTGTGAGCATGTTAGATCCACTTCATTCATGTGGTGCTGACATTCTTAGTGTATTCATGAGGAAGCTGAGGAACAGAGAGGTTAGGTGACTTACTCTAAGTCACACAGTAGTAGGTGAGGGAGCAGGGATTTGAACCCAAGTAGGCTGGCTTCAGAGTTTACACTCTTAAATATCTCTCCGTATTGCCTTTTGAAACCAAAATTATTTACGATCTTCTCTTTGCATTTTCTTCTGGAATATTCTAATTGCGCTGCATTACTCTCTGTCTAAATTGTATTTCTTACAGCATATATACCTGATTTTCATTTTTTGTGAGCATGAGTGTTTATAAAACCATTTTATTTCTTCTAAAATAAAGTAATTCTCCATCCAGCTATCCCAGATTTTGCTGAAATAGTCCCCCTGCCGCCCAGCTCCTTGGTCAGCAGTGAGGTGGTTGAGGTCCGCTGCGTGGAAGGCCGAGTCGAAGGAGCAGGCTGATGATGGACACACGCCCAGAACTACAAGGCTGTGGCCCGCACTCAGCTCTGAGCACACTTCCCGCGGCAGCTGTGAAGCATGCACTTCAGGCGTTCCTCGTCCCAGGCGCGTGTAGGGGTCAGACTGGTGTTCCGTGTGACACTGTCTCACGGGTACCACTTGACTTTCACCCTCGTGTCCCTTAGCCGTGCCCTGTGCCCTCCGGGAAATGCAGGCAAATGAGTCTTTTAAGATTTTATTCCTTTCAGCTAATGATAAAAGTGACGTTTGCTTTTTGGCGGGGAAGTTTTTGAAACTTGCTATGTATTCTTGTACTGTCTTCACACAGGGGGTCAGCTGTCTCTTGCAAGTGATTTCTTGAGTATTTCCGTGAAAAGCCAAGGCCTCGTCTTTTCCTGGGACTTTGTGGCGGCCATGGGGTAGGTGGGGCTCACAGTGAGGGAGAGCTGTGATGTCGGTCCTTGAGGTGGCCAGCATGTTGTATTCAGGAGTTGGGTCGTTCTGAAGGCAGTGGGGGCAGCGGGAAGTGCCTTGGCAGGGGGCACGCAGGTTCTGGCTGTGGCACTCTGACCTGGGTGGGGGCAGGGTGACTTCTCTTTTCGTGCTTCCAGGGTCTATGGCTGTAAATCGGGTTACTGTGAGGGATGTATGTGACAGTGTCGTGGCGAGTGCCTGGTATTGTCATAGGTGCTCCGCACACCTTCAGTCCCCGACCGGAGACGGTTTACGTTGACCATGATGCACAGACACACATGGATGTGGGTTAGAAGTGAAGCCAAGGGCATCTTTGGTAGGCAGGGCTACGTCCTGTTGAAATGAGTTACCGTAAACTTTCTAGTTCCGACTATTGAGGTGAGGTTGTACAGGACTTATGCAAGCACCCCTGGCCCCGTGAGGATCCCTGTAACTCAGCAGAGGGCCCTGCACGCATGTGGACGTAACCCTGCACTTCGCCGTTGGGGGCGGACACTGGGCTTAGTGTTGAGTGCGCAGTGCCTCGTGAGTGGCTCAGTTCTGAGCTTGGAGCACGGACTCGTAGCTTATTGAGACTGAGAAGGAGTTAGTGTTCGAACATGAGTGATTAATAAAAAGTACGTCCTCAGGATTAGTATCTTAGGTTCTAGTACGTAGGTTCTTTAAACGCAGATTCCACGTACAGGGACTGATATGTGTGTCTCTGCTGTCGGTTTTGCTCTTTCAGAGTGTTTGGTGTTGGAGTGCGTGGTGCTCGGGTTGGGGTCAAGCCCCGACTCAGAAGCATGGTGTGGGGTACGGCCCATCCCAGCAGCTCTCCTTAATAAACGTGTGGCTGAGAGCCACGTAGACATATCTGTGAACTTTATGGCGTTTTTCCCTTTTCTTTCCAAACTCAGAAAACAACTTTGGGTTATCTGGCGGAATTTCAAATCACCGTTCTTTCAACTGGATCTTCAGGTTACACAAATACTATAATCTTTGTGTTGAGCTAAACAGTGGAAGTAAGCCCTTACAAACAACTGTCTTGGGGCGCCCGGCTGGCTCAGTCACTAGAGCAGGCAACTCTTGATCTTGGGGTGGTGAGTTCCAAGCCCCAGGTTGGGTATAGAGATAACTTAAAAAAAGGTTTTTTTTTTAAGATTTTATTTGAGAGAGAGCAAGATCATGAGTGGGGGGTGGGGGGGGAAGGGGTAGAGGGAGAAGCAGTCTCCCCAGTGAGCAGGGAGCCAGATTCGGGGCTCCATCCCAGGACCCTGGGATCATGACCTGAGCACGAGGCAGATGCTTAACTGAATGAGCCATCCAGGTGCCCCAGAATAAAAAAAGAATCTTAAAAAAAAAAATTAAAAGGACTGTCATGAAGAAGCATGATGTTGGAAGACCATGGCCTGCTGTGTGTCTGCTCGCTTCATGTTTCTGTCAAAGTAGTGCCTGCAGGGTTGTTTTGAGACGCAGACTCTGGGATTAGTCCTGGCTGAACTGGGCCCTGGCTGCACAGCCGTGGGGCCTGACCAGGGTGGGGTGGAGGGTAGCGCTCTTCTGGGCATCATCCCACCAAGATGGTCTATTCTGGAAACCCTGGGTCCCTGGGTCCCTGTGTGCTCGGGATCTGGGGCCATCTCCAGGGCTGTGGCCTGTCAGCAGTGGGAACCGCCTGGGTGGACAGGCCTGACTGACTGCTGAGTTCATACCTTTATGAAGGGTTATAAGGTGCCCAGAGTAAGGCTTGTTCCAGGCTGGTGCAGGGGTTCTGGGGAGAGAGCGCGATATACATGAGAATGGTCTGGAGGAGAGCTGTAGGAATCCAGATTCTAGAAAAAACTATGGCAGCCACGGGGCAGGGAAGGCTGTGTGTTTTACTGAACAAAAGAAGGCTGATCAAAGGCTGGTCGTGAGAAAAGTTGAGCTGCAATCTGACACCCTGAGCCACCTGCTTGGCTGGAAAGTGACTTTTACTGCCTTAAAACCAGCGTGACTGTATGATTTAACGTCCAACCTGGAAACCTGTAGAATGAAAAGAAGCACCGTGAAGAATGACCATGGTGACAGGTGCAGTGGGGGGCATGTGGTCACACTGTCAGGTACTGGAGAGGGAGAGGGATCCTGTTGAGTTAGGTACTGAGCACCTGTGTTCCAGGGACTCAGTACCCAGAGGGAGAGGACTGCAGGAGGGGTCCCCTGTGGTGGGGGCCAGCTCCCTGAGAGGTGCTGTGGCTTCTGTCTCTACCGTAGCTGGGCTTTGGGTGGAATGCTGATTCCTGTCAGGGTAGAACCCTCCTGGGTTAGCATCCTGGGGTTCTTAAACTGGCTTCTCATCAGAAAAACCTGGGGAGTTTTGTAAGAAGTGTAGGTTCAAGGCCCAGCCTCAGATCTCCTGGATCTGGGCTTCCAGGGATGTGTGTGGCCTCCTCCCATTATTCTGATGGGCCTGGTGTGGCAGGGGTTTGGGGTGCGGGGAGGATGCTCCCTGTAGATTCTTGGATTCTCAGCACCCTGCACGGCGCTGCTGGCCTGGGGACTGCTTGACAGTTTTCTGTGAGCACAGCCCGTAGGCCGTGGTCGGAGCTCTCTGTCCAGAGTGTCCTCCCGCATTCTCTCGGGCTGCATGTTGGAACCCCTTTTTCCTGTGTCACAGAATGACGAGATGGATTAAAACAAACGTGTGTACAAAAGCTGGCATTCATCCTTGGTGCTGGATTCTAAGCTCCCGTTCCTCGAAGTGTGTGATGTGTTTCTGGCGCTCGCTGTTGCATGATAAGCAGGTTGGTCGAGTGGAGGCCAGGAACTAGACGAAGATTGTCGTGGGTGGTGGGGCGCTCCGCTCCCACCTGCTGAGCTGGGCGGCCGGCCCAAGTCCCAGCAGGAAGTGCGGCTCCCACGCTGCCGCTCTTGGGGCCAGGCTGGTCTACCCTCCACCTGCCTTACCAGGCCACCCTGTTGGCATGGAGAACGGTAAATAATCAGCGATTAACAGGAACGTTTGTTTACATAGCATGATGAGTTTGTTTACCTTCCTCAAGCCTAGAAGCGCTCTGTTTCTTGCATGCACTCCTAACAAAACCCAGCAGTCCTTGTGTGATGGCCACTAAGCCGGCCCCGCAGGTCTGGATGTGAGTCTGGATGTGAGGCAGCACCTTCTTAAGGTAGGGCTGCCACTTGCCCGTCTATGGGAAAGCAGAGCTGGAATCTGCCCCTCGGTGCAAAAGCTATAAATTCTGTCCCGTGTCAGGCAGCTGATTTCTGTGATGATGACATGGACCTGGGGAAGGCAGAGACTGAGAGCCACACACCTCAGAACACACAGCTCCCTCCTTGTGCCCTGAAAAACGGCACCTTCATGGAGCTTCACGTGCCCCTGGATGGAACCACGTTCCACACAGGTCTCAGGAAGCGGTGTCTGAAGGTCCGTCTCTGCTCCTGCCCACAGTGAGACCCGGGTGTGAGAGGTGCCCCGGGGGGTGGGAGGCAGACAGCCACGTACAGCTCCCCTTGTGAAGGAGGCTGTGTGCATAGAGCAGGTTGTCCTGCAGCTGTGGGGATAGGAGGGCCTGACCTTTCCTTAGCGGGTAGTGAGTGCAAGTTGAGCAGTCCAGGGCTTGGAAATTAGAATGAACAGCAGGCTTGGCCCAATGTCCTTACTGTGGGTTTGGGGAAGGCTGCTGCCAATGGGACTGGCCCCTTGCTTCCGCCCCTCCCTGCTCTGCCAGCTGCCTCCTTTCCACATGCGTCCAGGTGGCGGGACCACCAGAGCTTTCCAGGGCTGCCAGGCGGTCAGCGTGAAAGCCACCCATGGTCTCAGCCCAGTGAGGCCTTGGAGTGCTGTGTCCAGGATGGATGCTTAGGAGGAAGGCGTTGAGTTCATTAGCATACATGAGAGTGAGCGTTCCCTTTGTCTGACACGTCAGCCACATTTCAGGTGCTCAGAGGCTACTGCACCAGACCAAGCAGACGAGTGCGTCTCCAGCAAGACTGGAGGTTCTGCGCCATGGCTCTGGAGCCAGTGCAGCTTGAGCCTTTGTTTCCGTTAATTTTTGGTGTTTTACAGAAGGAAGAAACTGGGAACTGTGGCATAGTGGGGCATCAGTAGGGCAGGGGTCTTTAGGATTCCAGGTGACAGGTGGGTTTTGTGTGCAAAGTGGACATTTAAAGACTAAAATGCTAAAACATGAGTGACCACAAGGACCGTGTAGCCAGGAAGCACTGTCTGCCTGCAGTGGCATTGCTGTGGGAGGGGGTGAGGTCTCTGGAGGCACGGGGACATGTGGCTCCGGGCCCCTCGCTCCTGCCTAGTGGAGAGATCCAGTGGGCTGTGGCCACCTCAGGGCCGGCCTTCTCTGGGGTGTGTTAGCATCACCAGGCAGCCTTGGTTTCACTCTTCCTCATTTCCTTCTCCCTTCTCTCTGTTCTTTACTTCCCACTCGTGGCTAGTTGTGTGCGTCGTGTGCGGAACTGGGTGGCTCACACTCAGGAGTGACAGTGTTTCCTGTTCTTGGTGGGCCACTCTGCCAACATCTTGGTGTCGTGGGAGCATCTTTCCAGGGTCTGCCCACCACGCTGCCCGTGGGGAAGGAGAGGCCCTGTGGGGCGGCAGCAGAGACTTTGGTTTTCTCCATCACTAGCCTGAGGCTCCCCGTGTCGTCGGCACTGTGGATGCACACAGGTTTCCAGAAGCGTTTGGCCTTGACCTTAAGAGCCACAGGGTGCTGAGAGCCTTGCAGATGCTGATGGAGGTGGCTGCTGCCCGCTCACCTCCATTTCTGACGGGCGTGACGGAAGCCCAGTTTTAGGCAGTGAAGCCATCAGGCCTAGGGCTTTTCTTCACTGCGAGATATTTGATCACTGATTCAATCTCCTTACTAGTCAGAGATTTTCTCTTTCTTTGTGAGTTGGTCTTGGTGGGTCCTGTGTTTCTGGGAATCTGTCCGTTTCAGCAAGGGCATCCAGTTGGTTGGCGTGCCCTTGCTCACAGCGCTCTCATTCAGTCCTGTCTGTTTATGTAGACTCGGTAGTAATGTGCAATTGTGGTTGAGTATTGTCTCTCTTTATCTTCGTCTGCCTAGCTGCAGGTGATCAATTTTGTTGGTCTTATCAGAGAACCAAGTTTTGGTTTCATTAATTTTCTCTGTTTTTCTTTTCTTCTTACTCCCTTATCTCTGCTAATGTTGGTATTTGTCCTTTTTCCTTCCGTCATAAAGTTATTGATTTGAGACTTTTTTCTTATTTTTTGATGTTGGCGTTATTTCATTGAGTTCCTCTCAGCACTGCTTTCGCCACATCTCCTAAGTTCGCATATGTCGTATTTTCATTTTCATTTGTTTCTAAGTATTTTTTAATTTCCCTTGTGATGTCTTTGATGTGAATATTCCAGTTTTCCTTTTGTTATTAATTTCTAGCTCATTGCCTCACAGGCAGAGGAGATGCTTTGCATGAGGTCTAGTTTGTACAGTCTGTTGAGCTGTAATTTGTGGCCTAACGTGCGGTCTCTGCTTGACACTGTCCCGTGTGCTTGAGAAGAACGTGTGTCTGCTGGTGCTGTTGGGTGGCGTGTTGTGTGTGCGTCTTCAACCCGCTTGGTTGGTGGTGTGAAGTCCTCTGTTCCCTTATATACCTTCCGTCTGGTTGATGCTTGCCAATGCATCTTTAAATTATTAAATAGAATTTATTTATTTACTTATCTATAAAAGTACTTTTAGAGTTTTCATATTGCTAATGTCTTTTCCTTTCTTTGTGAAGATCACACCTAAGTTGCCTTGCCTGTGTTTTATTTTTTATTTTTTTATTTTTTTTAAAGATTTTATTTATTTATTTGAGAGAGAGAATGAGAGATAGAGAGCACGAGAGGGAAGAGGGTCAGAGGGAGAAGCAGACTCCCTGCTGAGCAGGGAGCCCGATGTGGGGACTCGGTCCCGGGACTCCAGGATCACGACCCGAGCCGAAGGCAGTCGCTCAACCAACGGAGCCACCCAGGCGCCCGCCTTGCCTGTTTTTTATAGAGAAGAGAAGTAACACACAGTTCATCTTTCTAGTGAGTTGACCATGAAGATTAATCTCTGGGTCCCTTAGCTAGTCACTTACTCCGATGTGAGTAGGTCTGCTTTTCCAGGAGAACCGTACAGGTGGCTATGCAAGACTGCAGTGGTATTTGTGCAGGTCTACTTGTATTTGTACAAGTGGTACTGGGACCTTTTGCATTTGGAGCCAGGCTCCTGGACGTATGGATGGCAGTCAGTGCCTGCTGTAAAGAGAGCTGGATGGGGCTCTTCTCAAGGGGGTGGGCGTTTTGTGGGAGACTGGGAGGAATGGAGGGGTGTCCTGGGCTGGTGCCCCCGTGAAGAGGCTGGGAGTGAGGATTCACTTCAACCCCTGGTGGGAGGTCCCCACGTGGAGGGATCAAGACCTCTGCCTCCTTCGTCTGTTCCCTCCATGAGGCCAGGTCAGCCCTGTGGCATCGCCCTTGGGCCTAAGGGCAGTGCAGAAGGACAGCAAGATGACAGGAAGTCAGTGAAGATGCGCGGTACAGGCTTAGTTTCCTGGGTTTTCTCTGCAGTTAGAAGAGGGGACAGTTGAACAGAAACAGCTAATTAAAAAAAAAAAAAAAAAGTCCTTTCCTGAAATACTGTCTTCATGGATGCACAATAAAGTCTGCCTGAAGAAGAACATATGTAGGAAATATTAAATTCTGCCTTCTTGTTGATGGTGTTTCTTGAACAGTTGACTTTCTGTACATCCGTCTACTGTGGTAGAGGGCTGAGTTACAAAGCCTAAGTGCCCCTCGGGTGCATAGCCTTCTTGCTCGGGGGAGGGGGGCTTTATGCGCACGGCCCTGCACTCCCCTGCACAGGGTGTGTGGGTCAGATTTGGGGGTGGGAGACCCACGTCCAGCACTGCAGGCGGCCCAGCCTGCAGGCGGATGACCAAGCGCTGCAGGGCCCAGGGCAGCGGGAGCCCCCTCTTGTGCGACGAGGTCAGGTTGCTGGGTGGGCATGTGAAGGACCCAGGGCTGGAATGCTCATGGGAAGCCTGCCCCACAGAGGCCTCCCAGAGGCCCCCCCGCCCCCAGGCCTGGTACCAGGTGGCAGTTGGAGGGTGTTTGTGGAAGGCGTGAGGGAAATCGCCGTTTTGTGTTGATGGTCTGTGGCAGTGGGGAGTTCGATTACCCAGGCAAAAAGAAGAAGACCGCTCTTTCAGGAATTACCTCGAGACTGTTGGATTTAATTACTGAACTTGTAAAATGTGAGCCAGCCTGAAGGGTGCTGTGAAAATTCCGTCGTTGACCTCGTGGAGCGCTCGTGTGGGGTTGATGAGCGAGGCCTTCCAGGCAGGGTCCGGTCCTCAGCGGTGGCCTGGCTGATAGCCAGCGTTTGTCCAGCCTGACAGAGCCTCAGTGTAAAGATTTCCATACATTTTGATTGACTTACTGTTAACATTAGGACTTTTGTTCTGGGTGAGAAAGTGTATAAAAAAGGAAAATGTCATGGCCTTTACGGTACCTTTTATCTTGGGAGATTTTCAGCGTACAGGAAGGCAGGCGGCAGAGCCCGAGGGCCCCCTGCGCGGACACCCTGGCTTCCGCAGTGACCGGCTTCGGCTGCAGGTCGGCCCTGCCCTCTGCTTCCAAGTTACTTTGAGGAAGCTCCCAGCATGTCCTTCTGTCCACACGGATTTCAACGTGTAGCTCTAAAGAGAAGGCCCCTTGTAAAGAATGCCATTATGACACCTGTGCCTTTTTTTAAAAAGTACCTTATTTGAGGTTTAATTGATGTACGACGAAGTAGCCATATGTAAGCCGTACAGTACGTTTTGACCTACGTACGCACCCCTGACACTACCCCCTCAGTCAGGATCGCAGGCCGGCCTCCACTGTCCACCGCGCTTTCGTCCTGGGCAGTGCCTGCCGACCGTTCCCGGGTGTAGTTGGATGCGTAGCTGATGGGCCCCAGCACCCGGGAGACCACCCTCCCCGCGCCCTCTCCGTCCTTTGTGGTTTGTTGCTCCGAGTAGCTGGGTCTGTCCTGCACACTTCCCGAGAGTCTGGGTTTTGCCGACTCTGTCGTCAGGCTGGAGCTCAGCATGTTTCTCTGTGTTCCTGACGGTGGTGGTTAGAGCCGGAGGCCGGGCCACGTCTGGGCTGGAGTTTCTGGGCGCAACGGCAGAGAGGGGGCGGCCCGCTCCTGTGCAGGGGGCACCTGGTGCACCCGGTTCGGGTTCCGCGGCGCTGCTGGTGGGCGGCACGGGGACGGTGCAGGACGCGGTCACTCGTCCGGCTCACGCAGCAGTGCCGTGCCCGCACTCTCACTGCCTCTGCACGGATTTGTCAGCCCGGCTGTCAAGGGGCAGTTCTCTGTCGTTTGGCCAGACGGCAGCCCAGAGCCCGCGCAGGAAAGAAGGCTGGGTGGTGGCTTGGTGCTCCCCTGTTGCTGACTGGTTTCAGAAGGGTGTGTGGGCATCCCCCAGGATGACCACCTTGTCTCCTTCTCAGCATCTGTAGGAGCCCGAGCGCTTAGCTGTGTCCGACGTGTCTCCGTCTCTTGCTGTGTGCTGGCGCTCGGTTGGTTCCCTTGTTGCAGGGGGAGCCTCTGTGGCTCATCCTGAGCCTTGGGACACGACCCGCTGGCTTCTTGCTGCCTGAGAGGGGCCTGGATTCCGCCATTTCTCCTCCAGGGACCCTGGTTCCTTTGAGTGGCTTCCAGAGGGGCCGAGCAGGTGGCTGTGTGTTGTAGATGGGACAGGTCATGTCAGCGAGGAATTAGAGGAAGCAGTAACTTCTCTAACGTGCTCAGGCAACAAATCCTGGACTGCTGAGGGAGGCTTTGTATGGGTGTTTCCAGAAGCTCCCCAGTGCCTGGCTCCGCATGGTGGGCAAGAGAAAGCTATCTCTGAGAGAACCTTTCAGGGCAGGAAGAATGGAGTAACTTCATGCCGATTTGTTTCAGAGTGTGGAAGCTCACGTATGCTCAGGACAGGGCCAGGGATGAGCCGCTTTGGAGTCATCAGCCAGCACCGTGTCACCACTTCAAGGTTGGAGGGCACGTCCCTCCCTGGGGACCATCTGCGCCTTCACTGCCCTCGGAACCGGGAGGAGGGCTGTGGGCCTCACCTCGGTGCTACTAACACAGTTAGACATAGATTCAGCTTGTTTTCATAAAAAGTCATAAAAAGTCAAACCTTTTGGGACAAGGGTGATCTTCTGCTTCAGTCTCTTACTGTTTATAAGATACTGCTCTTCATAAAGGGATGAGTGAGTTCTGCTAAAATAATTTTGAGAAAATATAAGTCGATTTCAGTTTGTGTCAATAGCAGCTCACTTATCCAGCTGCCTTAATTCTTTGGGATGGAAACTTGGTTTAAAGTCAGCGTGACACACGTACCCGAACATCACTGTGTACTTTCTTGTTTGCAGCGACCTTCAGCGGGAGGTTCTGGGGTGTGTTAGAACCCCAGACGTGTGAGCACCTCACCACAACTGACCTGCCCTTCCGCCTGTCCAGCAACTTCCCCTACCTCAATCATTCTGTGGTTTTCTTTTTTAAAGAGGGGAGAGGGGAGAGAGAGCGCGAGCGCATGAGGTAGGCGGGGCAGAGGAAGAGAATCTCAAGCAGGCTCCACACCTGGCGCAGAGCCCATTGCGGGGCTCGATCTCACAACCCTGAGATCACGACCTGAGCCTTTAAAAACAAGAGTCAGAGGCTGAACTGAACTGCACCCCTCATTGTTTTCTTTTTAAAAATTTGTTATTATTTTTAAAAGTGGAAGTATAGTTGACACAATGTTACATTAGTCTCAGGTGTACAACCCTGTGATGCTGGCTCACAAGTGTAGCTGCCATCTGTCACCACGCCGCGCTGTCCCAGCGCCATCAGTGACATCCCCATGCTGGGCCTTTGATCCGTGACCGTTCACTCCACAGCTGGAAGCCTGGCCCTCCCCCTCCCCCTGGCAACTGTCAGTCTCTTCTCTGTATGTACAGGTCTGTCTCTGCTTTGTGTTTCTTTCCTTGTTTATTCATTTGTTTTTCGGTTCCACATATAAGTGAAATTGTATGGTATTCGTCTTTCTTTGACTTGTTTCACATAATAATACTCTTTAGGTTTATTCATGTTGTTGCAAGTGGCAAGATTTCATCCTTTTTATGGCTGAGTAATATTACACACACACATTATCTCTGTCCATGGACACTTTGTTGCTTTTGCATCTTGGTTGTTGTAAATATTGCTGCAGTAAACATAGGGGTGCATTTATCTTTGAGAATTAGTGTTTTTGTTTTCTTTGGGTAAATACCCAGCAGTGGAATTACTGGATCACGAGATGATTCTGTTTTTAGCGTTTGAGGACCCTCCATACTGTCTTCCACAGTGGCTGCAGCAGTTTGCATTCCCACCCACAGTGCATGAGGGTTCCTTTTTCTCCACATCCTCACCGACACCTGCTGTTTCTTGTGTTGTTGATTCTAGTGTTTAACATTTTCTTATACAACTGTGGATAATGATTTTTAAAAATAACTTAAGGTGATTGCTTATTAATCTATTATTCATTGATGGATATTTACATTGTGAATGCTTCTCTCATATTTTTTGAAATCATACATTTGTTAGATCATTTAATTTCTTTGCTTAAATTGTAATTGAGATTGATTTCAAGAATGGTGATTGGGTATTTTTTAAACGTCTCTAAACCATAAAACTTTTGAAAGCTAAGTATACAGAAATGTGTTTCCCCTTAGATCTCCAGTGCCTGTTGGGTTTTTACCAAAAGGAAAGTTGACAGCATATGATTCCTTACACGTCAATGTAGGTCCAGTGCAATGACTTCGTAGAAAGGCCGAGACCAGGTGGCAAGGGAGCCCGGCTACCGAAGGATGAACGGCGAGGAGGAATTCTTCGATGCCGTCACAGGTGAGCGGGGCAGGAACTGACTCCGGGGCCACGGTGTCCCGGTCCCAGACTTGGTCTTGGGGGCATGAGAAGGCTCGGTAAAGCCGTGCAGGCGAGAGATGGGAGCATTCCCTGGCACTGACAACTCAGCAGAAGCATGTGGGGGGAGGCTCTGGGCCACAGGTGATAACAAGAAAGGGCAACTGAGTTTCATCTTTAAGAGTTACCCTGGAGTGTAGATGCTTTTATTTGCATCCCTAAGTGAGATGCTCAGTTTTCTTTCGTCATTTGTAGTCACACTGATCAAGCCTTGCTGTCTTCACGTTAGAACTGATCTGGTCTAGCTTCGCCCAAGACCGTTGTCGAGACTGATACGCAGCCTGCCGTCTGTCCCATAGACGACAGTGTGAGCCTGCCAGGAACTAGCGCGTGGCAGGGCCTATGTGTGCGTGTGCGGGGGTGGGCGCAGGGAAGGGGAGGGCAGGCTGGGCTGGCCCAGCTCACGCTGACTTCGAACGGCCTCTTCTCCCCGTCACTGGGAAGAAGCCCCAAGCACCTGAGGGGGCAAGCGCGCAGTGACCGTGTGCTCCTCACGACCCTTGACGTCGAAGCCGGCCATTCCTTCTCTGCCCGCCATCCCTCACGATCAACATTTGGAACGTTGTGTGTTGTCTGCTGAGGACCGTTAGTGGTGGGAAGGGCCTTCAGGAGACTCTTGTAGTCCAGTTCCCCGCTCGTTAGGTAGAGGACTCTAACAGCAACTCTGCACTACTTCTCAGGGCCAGGTTTTTAGTGACGGACTCTCGGGTCAGCGGGGCTCCTTGTGCCTGCTCAATTGCCGTGACCGTGCCCTCTGGGCCTGCTTGCTGGCATGTGCCGCCCCGTCGGTCTCGTGGAGCCCCCACAGGGCTCTCGGGGCGTCCGTCGCCCTGCAGCCGCGCCCCTCCCCTCAGACCCAGGGTCGCAGCGGGTTGGTGGACGGGCAGCCCCAGACTACTGACTTCTTTGAAGCCCAAGAAGCAGGAGGCGCTGAGCTGCCCATGGTTTTCAGAGGCCAGATTATTCAGTCCTCTTCCGTGACCTTGTGGCTGCAGTGCTCCTCCTAGATGTGCTCCCAGGAAGCGCGTCGGTCTGCCTGACCTGCTCCTCAGTCACCGCTCGCAGCTGACTCCTGCCAAGCACGGTGGTCGGTAGGGACTCCGGCCCTCGGGTCACCGGGCCCTTGCGGGGGCGACTACATCTGGGAGCAGGGGAGCCAGCCTTGCCGCACCCCTCTCTTCGGGGTCTCGTAGGAAGTTTCCTTTCGCCTGGGACCAGTGTAGCCAGATTCCTGAATGTCTCTGGACTTGGCCTGGAGGGCTTTCTCCAGAGAGGACTTGAGCTTTGTGCAGCGTGCCGCTTGGAGAAACTTCCATCTCTGCCTCTGCGCACGGCAGGGCCACGTCCCTGAGACAGAGGCGGAGGCAGCTGTCTGGGGACAGTGCTTTCTCACCTCAGTCCTTTGGTTCTAAACCAGATAATAGAAGAAAAGCACCACGTCTCCCAGTGCAGTGACGCAGCCTGGAGAGACGCAGAGTGCTGACTGCGTCACTGCGGAGGACTGGCCTGACTCTAGCTCTGTGGAGAAAGTAGGACAGAGTATCCAAACCCAGCACGGACCGGATGAATGGCTTGGTAGGCAGCTGCTTCGGCCAAGGATCAGCACTTGGTGGGCAGCTGCTTCGGCCAAGGATCAGCACTATTAAAGGGGAAAGTTTTATTTTTTTATTTTCTATTTTATTTTTAAAAAATTTTATTTATTTGAGAGAGAGAGAGCACAAGCAGGATGAGGGTCAGAGGGAGAAGCAGACTCCCCGCTGAGCAGGGAGCCCGACTTGGGGCTTGACCCTGGGACTCCAGGATCATGACCTGAGCCGAAGGCAGACGCCCAACCGACTGAGCCACCCAGGCGCCCCAAGGGGAAGGTTTTAAGGTGCATGGAAAACGTGTACAGAAACGGACCGACCTGTTAGAAGTGTGTGCCTCCGAGTAATCAGATTACAGGTGATTTCAGGCTTCTTGGCTTATCTGTCTTTTCTGTTTTCTACAATAAATATGTGTTATAGATGAAAATGTTTAACCTGTTTACATAGTGTTGGCTTGATCTGAGGAAAGACTTCAGCATGATTGTCAGCGATGAGTTGCCTTGTTTTCCTGGGTGCACATTCAGGCGGGACCTCCCAGCAATGAGGGACCCGTGCAGACAGGGACACTGGCGGACGGTGGTCAGGCAGGGGGTCTCCTTAAGAAAGGAACAAGGGGCGCCTAGGTGGCTCAGTCACTTAAGCCTCAGCCCGGCTCTTGATTTCGGCTCAGGTCATGTCCTCAGTCAGGGTCCTGGGATCAAGCCCCGCATGGGGCTCTTCACTCAGCAGAGTCTGCTTCTCCCTCCGCCCCTCCCCCCTGCTCGTGCTCTGTGTCTCTCAAATAAATACATCTTAAAAAAAGAAAGAGTGAAGTTTAGGCTGGGGATTAAGTAGATGTTGCTCTTAGGTAGGTAGCAAGATCAGAGGTGACAGGCTGTTTGAGGGAATATTGATCATTTAGGAGGCTCGTTTTTGACAAACCTTGCAGAGCCATTGTATGGTAAGTATCAGTGCTACATCTTGCGAACCTGTCAGCGTGGAGGAGCAGGAGAGAGGATTTTGTGCGTGTTCTCAGGAAAGTATAGTAGCAGACTTGTTTATGTTTCGGGTCTGGCAGCGCTCCCCCGCCTGGCCTTATGCCCTGGGCCTCATCTTCCTCTGCCAAGTGAGGGGCTGGTGGGAACTCAGCTCCCGCTGCGTCTCGTGTCGCCCCTACAGTGGTCACGGCCACGGCTGCGGCTGAGCACTGCAGTCCCGGAGCCCCTTCCCTGGGTGGGCGGGCTTTGTTCTGGCAGCCGCGGCTCAGTGCTGGCGAGCCCAGGAGCAGAAGGCGTGTGCCTCAGTGGGCCGTACCGGCTGATGTGAGAGGAAGCGGGCCTCCTTTCCCCTGTAGCAGCCTGTTCCTTTGGGAGAAGGCCCTCCTGGTGGGGAAGTCCTCAGGAACCCACTGCCTGAGCTCTCTGTTGATGTGGGATGCTTGCAGAGCTTCAGCTGCTCATTCCACGCTTGGGTTCTTGCTCACGGGCCTGAGAGTCCGGCAGGGCGTTCCTGTACTAAAGAAGCTACTGCCATGGCCTGTATTCTAGAACAAAACCTTGTGCAGGGGCAGAACACGCTGCAGCCTCGAGGTGGGCCTGAGGGCCATCGGGGCGGCCCGCCGCACAGGGTGTGAGCCCTGACCGGAGCAAAGACAGACCGCTCTCTGCCCGACAGCAGAACCCCGGGTGGCGGCTGCGTCTCAGCTGCTCGTGGGAAAGCCCCCTGAGAGCAAGCACACCTGCATTCTCTGCCTCGGCCTGGGGCTCTTGCTGGGCAGAGCTAATGGTTGCAGCATGTGTCAGTCAGAAACCATGTGGGCTTCAGATAGTCTGTCCCGTGATCAGGACTCTTGGAGGGGGGCTTTATGTCTTCCCAGTCCTGCGAGAATGACCATTCTGCTTGTTGTGTGCAGGCTTTGATTCTGAGAACTCTTCCGGGGAATTTTCAGAGGCGGATCAGAGAGTCGCTGGAGTGATGCGCGTGGATACCAGCAGAAGCAATGGGATTGGAAAGGTCGGGGCGAGGCCCCCTCAAGAGAATGGGATTCAGAAGCACAGGTATGTCATCCTGCACGTGTGATTTAGAATCTTCCAGTGTATCTGTGCCCGCCCCCCATTGTGCTGCAGGGCTCCTCTAGCTCTCCTGAGCCCTGAGCCAGAGGAGTGACCCAGCCTGTGTCACCTGGGTGCGGGGGCCCCTGGATGGCATCCCATGGCGGTGGGGAGAAGGCCTCCGTCCATCCCATGATGACTTGCTTTCTGGCTTAAGGGAGCCCTCCAGCCTCAACGCAGACCCCGCTCTGAGCCTTAGGCCCCCGTGCCTACTAGATGTGTGCACAGGGGGACTCAGGTGCCTCACTCACACCCCTGTTTGTGCATTCATTCACTCGGCAGTTGTCAGGGTACCCCCTGCATGCTCAGATGGCATATGCCCGAGGGCAGGCCGGGCTCTGTTGACCGGACCTCTGCCCTCATCCCCTCAGTGCCCCGGGAATCTGGTTCATACGTCGGCCCGATGCCACCCTCCTTCCCCTGTGCCCTGTTGCCCAGCTCTGACCTGCTGGCCTCGTTCCACGGGTCTGGGCCCCTCAGCCCTCCTAGCTCCTCTGTCATACCCCAGTTCATCTGCACTGCTTCTCCTGCGCCTCATGGTGCCTGTAACTGCTTCCACGCCCTCTCGTCTCCTCCATGCTGTGGGCAGCGTCATCTTTCCACAAGACTGGTTGGACTGGGCCTCCTCCACCTCATGGTTGGAATTCTCGGCCAGTGTCCACCTGGTCCCTGTTGATGGCTAAGAGAAGAGTCTCAGCTGCGATAGGGGACTGTAAGGTCACCCTCCTCTTGGGGCAAGGGCTGGCCCTACTCCTCTGGCTCCGGCCCCTGTCCCGTTGTCACAGCCGACAGGGGCCTCTTTTAAGTCCTCAGGGGTGCCCAGGTCTTTCCCACAGTGGAGCTCTGCTCGGCTCCCTCAGCCACAGCGCTTTCCTCCTGTGTCTCTTTAGTTCTGGCTTTTCCCTCCTGACTCAAGCAAGGCTCACCTTGGGGGGCCCCTTCCTGGCCCTGGCCGGAGCTACAGCCTTCCACGTAGCACCCCTCGCAGTCTGTGCCTGCCCCGCCGTGGCTGCTCCCAGTGTTCACGGAGCCCCGGCGGAGAGCTGGGTCTAGAGCTGAGCGTTGGGTGCTGGCAGCCTGGCCCATGGTGCTCGCCAGTGTTAGTTTTCTTTCCCATTTCATCTCCAGCAGCCCTGTTCTTCTCTCCCTCTTACCCTAAAATCAACAGTGTGCCCTGAGCTGGTTGCCCCTAACGTGATGTCCCCAGGGAGAGTGTGCCTCCCACGTGGGCCAGCGCACGCACTGTCATTGCTCAGAAGCCCAGAGCCACCACGCGGAGGCTTCTGAGCCGGGCGCTCCTGCCGCAGGGGCAGTCGGCACTTACACAGACCCAGAAGTCAGTGGGGAGCATGGGCAGCTACAGGGACCCCAGGACCCAGGCGGCAGTGAGTGGGTCCAGCATGCCTCCCCCCAAATCTGGATTCACAGCCCGCTCAGGCACCCCCTTTCCAGGAGGAGAGAGCTTCTCATTCCAGCCCCAGATTCCCAGGAGGGACACTGGCGGTCTTCTCCTGGAAGCTGGCGGGAAGAGAGCCTGACAAGGAATGTACCTCAGGAGAACAAACTCACGGTTGAAAGGGGCTTACGGCAAGCTTCTGGGAAGGTTTTGTTAAATCAGTTCCCTCTTGTGGCCCGGCCTCTGCCTGTGGGCCCGTGGCTGATCCAGGGGAGGGGTGCCCTGTCCCCCCTCTGTGGAGATGAAGAAGGTTGTCTGCGTGGTCACGACCGTTTCCCAGGAGACCCCCCAGAGCAACGGTGCAGAGCCTTCCTTTGGGACTAGAGAGTACTGTAGCTGCTGGAGCAGACGGTGCGGTGTTTGCATCTGAAAACTGGCCACAGCACGATCAGCGGTGGGAAGTGAGTGTCACGCTGGAGGAATAAGTACGTGTTTCTTGGCTCGCTTCTTCACAGGACATCGTTGCCCGCCCCGATGTTCACCAGAAGTGATTTCAGTGTGTGGAGTATTTTAAAGAAATGCATCGGCTTGGTAAGTTCAGATGGACTCATTTTGGGGCTTTAAGCCAAAATGTTTTTATTTCCTGTGCATTTGTTGCACTGCTGCTAGTTTAAGAAGGTGCGTTCTGCATATTTATGACAGCGTGAAGCGAAGGCAATGAACTAGGAAAGGGACAGAGACGTAAAGGGAAGAGGAGAGAAAAAGGCCAAGTGTTTACGGACAGCGGGAAAACAATCCCTCAGGTCACACGCCTGACGCAGGGAGCGCCCTATGACGGGCTCGGTGTTGGCTGGCTTCGGACGGTGGGCTCCCCGATGCATGCTGAGGGCAGGCCATGGGCAGGCGTGCAGGACTCGGGGCTCCGTCCCCCAGCCCCCCCCCGCACCGGGCTGCAGGCAGAGCCCAGCCGGGTTAGCAGCGGGAGAGTTGAGTGATTGGTGTCCGGGGCCGCAGGCTTTTCTCACGGTCTCCGGGACGGTCTCCACTGTTGTGGGAATGTGAGCTGTGCCCCTTGGGAGGGAAGAGCGCCCCACAGGCCGCAGGGTGACACGGACTCCAGTGAGTGTTGTACCCACAGGCACGTGGCCCTGTCCCTGGCGCTCCTCACAGGACTGTTGCTGCCTTTGCTCCTGCCCCAGCTGGCGGCCTTTTTCCCAGAGGAAACTGCATCTTTTCTCCCACTTTGTATTTTGAAATAGTTTTGGACTTTTAGAAGATTGCAGAGGCACACTGAGCCCTGTTTACCCTTCACCCAGCTGCCTGTCACAGTGGCCTCTCACGTAGTAGCCAGAGCTCAGTGAGCAAGGGGACACGGGGACCCCTGTCGGAGCATCACTGCTCCCTGCACACGGGACTTGCTTTCCCAGTGTCTCCCCTGCTGCCCTTCCACTAGAGGGTGCGGTGTGTGTGTGTGTGTGTGTGTGTGTGTGTGTGTGTGTGTGTGTGTGTTTGTTTTTCCAAAGATTTCATTTACTCATTTGACAATGAGATAGAGCACAAGCAGGGGGAGTGTCAGGCAGAGGGAGAGGAAGACTCCCCACTGAGCAGGGAGCCCGACGTGGGGCTCGATCCCAGGACTCCGGGATCATGACCTGAGCCAAAGGCAGACGCTCAACCGACTGAGCCACCCAGGCGCCCCTGGAGGGTGGTGTTTAGACACCAGGGCCTGGCGCTGGATGTGCTCGCCCCTCCAGGGCTGTCACCGCCACAGGCCTCTAAGCAGACAGAGCTGGAAAACCCAAGTATGCATTCTGACCCTGCTTGCACGCACACGCACATGTTTCTGTACATGTTTCTTATCTTTTATTTTTTTTTATGTTTTGAGGTTTTTTTTTTTTTAAGATTTTATTTGAGAGAGAGGGAGAGCACACTTGCATGAGCAGGGGGAAGAGGGAGAGGGCGAGGGAGAAGCAGACTCCTGGCTGAGCAGGGAGCCCGATGCGATGTGGGGCTCCATCCCAGGACCCTGGGATCATGACCTGAGCCAAAGGCAGACACTTAACCCACTGAGCCACCTAGGTGCCCCGATGTTTGATTTTTTAAAAGATTTTTATTTTTTAGATTTTATTTATTTGAGAGAGAGAGACAGAGATAGCAACAGAGATAGTGAGAGATAGCACAAGCGGGAGGAGAGGGAGAGGGAGAAGCAGGCTCCCTGCTGCGCACGGAGCCCGACGCGGGGCTCAGTCCCAGGACCCTGAGATCATGACCTGAGCTGAAGGCAGACGCTTAACCGACCGAGCCACTCAGGCTCTCCTAAAGATTTTTATTTTTAAGTACTCTCTGCAGCTAACATGGGGCTTGAACTCACAACCCTGAGATCAAAAGTTGCATGCTCCTCTGACTAAGCCAGCCAGGCACCCTGCATGTCTCTTCTGTTTTAAAACGACACGGTTGGGATTCTTTTTTCTTAGCAGTGTTATCTCCCACGTTTTTCACTGTGTGAGTAGGTCAGGTCCAGACAGGTGTGTCTGTCTGAAGATAGGTGATGAACTCCACTAGCTCCTTGATCTCGAGGCTTGTTTTTATAAACTGACATCATTACATTGCATTCCCCGAGGAATCCACCTTGGGGGTAGGATGCATTCAGATTAAAGCTGAACAAAGCACGTGGGTCGACACGTTCCTGGAGCTACACCAGCTCAGCATGATGGGCTTTGCCTCTGAAGTGGAGACGCCACTCTCTTTACTGCTTAGCCTGCTGAGACAGCAGCGACGCGCTGGCCCACAGGGGCTGTTTCGGGCACGTGCTGCAGCAGGCAGGGCTGAGTCCCGCCCCGGCTACTGCGGCACCCCTGGCGTCGGCCAGGGCTCATCACCCCCAGCCACACTTCATCGCTTCCTGCCTCCCTTAGTATTTTGAAGTAAATTCCACTTGCAAATATATCTTGTATTGCTAAAGGATACAGATTCTGGTTTGTTTGGTTTTTGTAATGTTTTTATTTATTTGAGAGAGAGAGTGGGAGGGAAAGGGAGAGAGAATCTGAAGCAGATTCCTTGCTGAGCACAGAGCCTGATGTGGGGCTTGATCCCAGGACCCTGAGATCGTGACCTGAGCTGAAACCAAGAGTCGGACACTTCTCTGACTGAGCCACCCAGACGCCCCCAGATTCTGTTTTAACACAACCACAGTCCTGGTATCCTAGTGCAGGAAAGTGCATAGCCTGTTAATGTCATCAAATTCCTGGTTGTCTTGAGTGCCATTCCAGTCTATGTGTGGACACCTCTTTGTTACTTCTCTCCTGACCTTGAGTTCCTGATGCTCAGTGCTCCAGTTGTGGAGCTGAGCCCACGCAGTCACTCTGCATTTATCTCCTGGGACACCGCTTCTGTGCTGAGAACACACCCTTCCACTACTGTGAATGTGGTTTGCATAAGGAAGTCAGGGTCAGTGAGTGACACTTTCTTTTTCACAGTTGTCAAGTGATGTATTTGGTTCACTAGCCATTACCCAGCATGACCAGTGTAACCAACTAGCTAGTCTTCTGTTGTTTTTTAAATACATGGAGTTAAAGCTCCTTGATGTGTTCTGGTCCCCGAGTTGTTCTATCTTTGGCTGGTAATAGCGTCTTCAGGTTGGCTGCAATCCTTCACAGAAGATGCTCTGGCTCGTTCTGTACCTTTCTTGTCCAGGATCTGGAATCAGCCCCTTGTCCAGGGAGAGAGAGGACTCAAGACCACAGCTGGGCCCCAGGGAGGCTATCAGGTTGCTTTTTCTAGGTTTTTCCCAGGGGAGAGAGCTAGGAGCTGTTTTGATTTGTTTCAACGATGCTTTAAATTTGGGATGACAGGATTAATCTAACCTCCTCTATCTTCTGTCTGTGCCTCTTTTCTCCCATACCGATAATCCCAGTTTTTTTTAAAGATTTTTATTAATTTATGTAAGAGAGAGAGAGAGAGAAAGAGAGCATGAGCGGTGTGAGGGGCAGAGGGAGAACCAGACTCCGCGCGGAGCAGGGAGCCGGACGTGGGACTCGATCCCAGGACCCCGGGATCATGACCTGATCTGAAGGCAGACACTTAACCGACTGAGCCACCCAGGTGCCGCTGATAATCCCAGTTTTTAACAACACTGGAGATGTCTGATTTAGATGAGCACGTAGTGACTCACCTGCTCTATCCCACACGCATAACGGTTCTGGAGAATAGGACCACCTCTGCTGCCAGCAGCATGTTTACTGAAACGTGCAAGTTTATTGGCTTTTGTGGTTCATTTCGTCCTTAGGGTACATCTCAAGTCACTGTGCAGTGATCCCTTCTCTGGTTGGCTGTGCCTGAGGGGCTTGCGTGCATTCATTTGTTTCACTTTATTCTTGATGTTTGGAGGTTGCTTTTCTAAATTAATTCTGTTTCAGAATTGTAAATCCAAAGTCAAATCTTTTGGATGAGATTCTGGTGTATTCCATTAAAAAAAAATCTTAAAAAAAAAAAAAAAAGGAGGGCGCCTGGGTGGCTCAGTCGTTAAGCGTCTGCCTTTGGCTCGGGTCGTGATCCCAAGGTCCTGGGATCGAGCCCCGCATCAGGCTCCCTGCTCAGCAGAGAGTCTGCTTCTCCCTCTCCCACTCCCCCTGCTTGTGTTCCCTCTCTCGCTGTCTCTCTCTGTGTCAAATGAATAAAAATAAAACAAATCTTAAAAAAAAAAAAAGTTTCTGGTATGTTCCAAGAATTTAGCTTCCTGTCCCTGATCTCTCTGTGCATGTCCCCTTCCCCTAGAGGGGACCACTTCGGAACTTTCTGGCCTGTCTTCCCGTGCATCAGAAAGCTGATTGTGTGTTATCTCCTCCCTCTTTCTTCAGACAAACGGGCTGCTCCACCTTTTCCCTGTATGGTGCAGCCACGGCGATGCAGAGCTACTGCTTACTCCTGTGGTCATTGCATCGGGCGGCCTCCTGGGGCCCTGTGGGACGTTTGAGTGATGTCTGGTGTTTGGCTAGACCAAAGAGTAGGTGTGTGTGCAGTTGTGCTCCTGCAGCCAGGTCCCCGGGGGGGGGAACCTCTTTACCCCCATCCGTGCCCTAGGCAGGTTTCGGTGTTGCCGCTTGAGCAGGTGAGCAGTGGGGTCTCCACATTGTGTACTTCCTTTCTCCTGAAGAGTAAGGTGAGCATCTTCCCTGGCTCTGAGCAGGGTGGGCCTGAGCCCACTGGTGACGGGTCTTCCCTGCCCCTTCTAGGAGCTGTCCAAGATCACCATGCCCATCGTCTTCAACGAGCCTCTGAGCTTCCTCCAGCGGATCACAGAGTACATGGAGCATGTGTTCCTCATTCACAGAGCCTCCTGCCAGCCCCAGGCCCTAGAAAGGATGCAGGTGGGTGGTGGGCTCCTTTCAGGGGGCGCCAGACATTGAGCTTGGGTGGGTGCCAGACCATAGTTTTTAATGAACCTGACGCCACCTGACCAGCCACATCATAGTAGGCGCCTCACCAGGGGGACGTCAGAGGAAGGGCGTGCATGGCTCACGCTGACTTTTGGGTGCCATCCTGCTCGACAGCTCTGGCATTTGTCCCGGGGCCTGATCTCCACGGGTGGCGGTGGGCCCTGTGCCTTGGCTCCTCCTGGGTCCTTTCGGGACTGGCACCCTGTGTGCATGCGGGCACGGCAGCCAGACTGACCAGCTGCGCCACGGGGGCCCTCAAGGCCGGGGAGGCCTTGTGTGGCTTTAAGGAAGTGTCCGTGATAATGGCATTTCTCCGGAAGTTCTGTAATCTCAAAACATGTGACAAGCGGGAGACTGAGGTTGCCAGAAGCTCATCCTGGCACCGAGGAGCTGCGTGCCTGTGGCGCCCCAGTGGCCCCTCGCTCACCACCGTGTGCATTGCTCCCAGTGCGTGGCGGCCTTCGCGGTGTCCGCAGTGGCTTCCCAGTGGGAGAGGACCGGCAAGCCCTTCAACCCCCTCCTGGGAGAGACTTACGAGCTGATCAGGTAAGGGCTCAGGCCGTCAGGGTCACCAGGGCTTGGGACGCAGAGGGAGAAGGCGCCTCGCGGCCGCGGATACAACACACACCACAGTGCCCGGGATAAAGCAGACAGAGATGGGAGAGCGCGCTGGGCGTCAGAGTGCGCTGTGCAGGAGGGTGGGCGGGCTCATGTTGCACTAAGAGGGAAACAGGCCCTAGTGAGTAAAGCCAGCCCGCGTCACCAGGGCGTCTTAGTAAGTGTCACAGAGGGGCAGCTGGAGCTGGAGAGCGCAGCAGCCGCAGAGGGCATGAGCGCAGCCTCCTGAGGCTGGCGAGGGGCCGGGGTGACTGAGATCCGTCTGGGTGGAGTTCCTTTCAGGCAGCTCCCCAGCCTGCCCCCAGCTTCTGACCCCGTCTTCGAGGTCTGCACACACCTCCAGGACCAGCCCTGCCTGTGGCGGTCCCGGCAGGGGCCCTGGGAGGGTGGGCTGGGCCTGTTTGGGGTGCTCTTCTTAGCCCCCAGACCACATGAGCGAAAACTGACGGCAGTGTTGTCTTTCTCCATCACGGGATCAGCTGGGTGAAGGGCAAGCTCTCTGGCCTGGGCTGTGGCTCCGGGAGCGTGAGCGTGAGCATGGGGTTCTGGGAGCGTGGGACTCCGGGAGCGTGAGCGTGGGGCTCCGGGAGCATGAGTGTGAGCGTGCGGCTCCAGGAGTGTGAGCATGAGCGTGGGACTCCGGGAGCGTGAGCGTGAGCATGGGGCTCTGGGAGCGTGGGACTCCGGGAGCGTGAGTGTGGGACTCCGGGAGCGTGAGCGTGAGCATGGGGCTCTGGGAGCGTGGGACTCCGGGAGCGTGAGTGTGGGACTCCGGGAGCGTGAGCGTGAGCATGGGGCTCTGGGAGCGTGGGACTCCGGGAGCGTGAGTGTGAGCGTGCGGCTCTGGGAGCGTGAGCGTGGGGCTCTGGGAGCGTGAGTGTGAACGTGCGGCTCCAGGAGTGTGAGCATGAGCACGCAGCCCCGGGACCGTGAGCATGAGCGTGGGACTCCAGGAGCGTGAGTGTGAGCGTGCGGCTCCGGGAGCGTGAGCGTGGGGCTCCGGGAGCGTGAGCGTGGGGCTCCGGGAGCGTGAGCGTGAGCACGCAGCCCCGGGACCGTGAGCGTGAGCGTGCTCAGCCCTCTGTGGGGCCGTTTGGCGACGGCAAGAGTAGCTTCTACTCCATCTCTCTCTGGGCCCTGTGGAGAGCTTATTGGAATGTTTTATTAAATAAAACTTTGGTTTTTAATTATAGAGCATGTTCCTTGTGGAAAATGTGTAGATTGAGCAAAGTGAGATGAGTCAGCCGTGATCCTGTAGAGTTAATGTTTTGGTGGCTCTCCTGCCGTGTGTCGTGTGTGTGCTCACACGGCGTGACGGGTAGTTTGTACCGCTTGCCGCTTCACATCGCGCCGTCCTCGCTTCCCCACGATACGAAACGCTGGTGCGGAGTCACACTGCGTGTGTCGTGTCTGACGTGTGTGCGCGCGGTGCCGTGTGGTGCTGGGTGCTGCTGCTTTCTGTCATGAAGGAGCGTGCGTCGTGTGGTCCCTGGTGTCTGGGCTTCAAAGAGTCCTTCAGGCCGTGCTCCGCGGGCTCTTTGTTGCCCTTCCTAATGCGTGTTAGCGATCACGAGTTCTTCAAAGGTGAGCACGCGGTTGTGGGGACTGGGGTGTTGGTCTGCCTGAGTCAGCGCTCTGGGCGTGTGGCGGCGCTGACAAGCGTGTGCAGGGGGCGAGTGTCAGCCTGGGTTTCTGAGCTCTGCGGGCAGAGCTGGCACCCGTAGCCACGCAGGTGGGCCTGCACGTCTTCATGGAAACCCTTTAGCAGTTGGGGAAGCGACAGAAATGTCTAGTGTCAGGCTCTGGCCTGTGTGGCTGCCCCTCACCGCGTGGCCCCACCCACCGCGTGCCCCCCCCCCCACCGAGTGGCCCCCTCACCGCGTGGCCCCCCCCACCGCGTGGCCCCCCCCACCGAGTGCCCCCCCCACCGAGTGGCCCCACCCACTGCGTGCTGCTGGCGTTGGGGGCAGTGGCCCGCTGTTCTGAGGGACTGACAGGCTGGCTGGCACTGAGTGCTCAGGCACCTGCTTTCGAAATCCCATTCCCTCGAGAAGGCTGGCGGGTCAGAAGGCACAGTTTTGCCGTGTGGTGTGCTCACGGGCGACGGCAGCCAGGAGGGCACCCTGGGTGAAGAGGGCAAGTCCTTCCTTCTTCAGTTCAGAGATGGGGAAACTGAGGCCCACCTGAGGGGAAAACCTGCCCCGACAGTCACTCTTCAGGGAAATTTTGTTCTGAATTCACGTGGACAGTTCTTTCTTTCCTAGAATCATTCCTTTTGAGCGACAGTTACTCCCTGCCGTGGTGGAGATTCTGACCTTGTCTAGCTCTGAGGAAATTGTTAGCATTTTCATTTATTCAAAAGCACCATTAACATATCTTAGAAAGAAAAATTAAAACATAATACAGCAGAAGTTTTAGACAACGGGAGACAAGCAATACGGATTAAAAGACTGTGACCCCGAGATGCTGGACACGGTGCGACACACCTGCCTATTCATCTTTTCCAGGAACTTCAGGGGTTGAGCCAGTTTCCACTGACAGAGAAATGAGCCTTCCTCCTAATCTTGCAGGTGCCGTGTGTCACGTCCCGGTGTCCAGGTCGCGCGTGTGGCCTGTCCTCTGTGGGCAGGGCCCTGAGGGGTCTTCCTGTTTGAGCAGCTACGTAACTGAACCAAGTCATGCTCCATGTCTTTTTCCCTACAGATTGCTCCTGTAGAGCCAAAAATAGCACTTTCTTTTCTTAGACAAGTGTTCATTTTGTAAATTACATACCTTGGTAGGCAACCTTTTAAAATCTAATTTTTCAACTTTTCTTTCTCTGTAACCATTGGAAATTCTGATTCCAGTTAAGTTAGTAATTATGTGGTTTAGCTTTTATAATTTTTAATGCCTACAACTGTAGGTGTATTCACAGTTCCGGAACAATTAAAAACTGACATTTTTATTGAAAAAGAGCGTGTACTAAAAATCCTATTTCCTGGCCAGGAGTGTCTTGGGGCATCAGACATTCCATCATGAAACTTCCAGGAGCCTTAGAAGAAGACTAGAGAAGAACCCCCTTAGTTGCTGGGTGTCCCTCGAGGACTAAGATGGCAGTTTGTATCGGGGCCTCTACGTCCCTGGTTCCAGGAGACACATCTAGACCGGCGTGTTCCGGCGGGGGGCGGGGGGCGTCTGTGAGTAGAGGGTCAGGGTGGAAGAGTCCCCTCTGCACCATTCCTTGTTCTGTCTAGTGTTCAGATGTGCCCCAGAGGCACAGAGGATGTGTGTGCAAGTGTGTGTGGGGGGTGTCAGCGTTAGGCTATCAGAGAACAGGTGTTGGATATTTCTGCCCCCTGGGGCGGGGGGCATGGAGATGGAGTGTGCGTTCGCCTTTCTCAGTGTCCCTCCCGGACGTGTGGGCTGGGGTGGGCCTGCCATGCCAGGGGCTGTGGGGCTCCCCCGAGAGGGGTGCTGAGCCGGCCTTTGTCGGATTTTACGGTCTCTGATGTGGCTCTCTCCCCTCTTGTTTTTGTGCCTAGGGAAGATTTAGGATTCAGATTCATATCTGAACAGGTCAGCCACCACCCCCCCGTTAGTGCATTTTATTCAGAAGGCCTCAATCAGGACTTCCTGTTTCACGGCTCCATCTACCCGAAGCTGAAGTTCTGGGGCAAGAGCGTGGAGGCCGAGCCCCGGGGCACCATCACGCTGGAGCTGCTCAAGTGAGTGCGGCGGCGGGAACCTGAACAGAAATGCAGACTCTTCCTTCCGGTGTGGGGTGGGTCACAGCCTTTCTCTGTTCAGGCCTTTCCAACTGCAGGGGCCCCTTCAGGTAGGAACTCCCTGTCAGAGCCCTCCCTGGCACGGGTGCAGTTCGCACGCCTGAGTGTGGTGCGCACCACGTGACCTGAATCGCCTTCGTCACTGCTGCTGCTGGCTGTTCCCAGACGTAGGAACTTCCAACAGCCACCGTTTGCCCTCCCACACGGTTCCTGAGGGCTGGGACCGGGGAGCCGCATAGCAGGCCGCCCTGGCTCAGGGCCCCGGGAGGTGGCAGAAGCCATCGTGTCTTTTATGACCTCATCTCACAAGTGACCCTAACCTTAAACCCCTGTTGGTCACACAGAGCAGCCCTGCTTGAGGGTGGGAGAGAGATGCGGGCTGAATCCCAGGAGGTAAGGGAACACCGAGAGGTGTCCTGGCGGTTGCCCACAGACTCGTCAGACTTCATCCCAATGCAGTGTTGCTCAGACATCTCAAGCAACAACCAAATCTCTGGCAATTGCCTGGATATTGCAAAACCATCGTTAGACGGGTCCAGGCCGCGGCAAGCTGCTGGTTCTTGGAGGTGCTCTTCTTGCTCACCATATAGCTGTAATGAAGCATTTGGTATCAGTTTTGCTTCGTGGCTGGTGGCCAGAGAATAGCAGTACCTGAGCCCCGGGCATCTCCGGGCCCAGTGAGGGCCCCCCCTTTTCTGGGAAGCATGCCTGTCTTGCGGTGGTCTTTGTTTTCTTGAGGTGAGGCATGCAGGATTGAAACGCTGCAAACCTTATCGATTAATGCGTTTGGGTTCCCCCTGGCAATTTGAGGGGTTCCAAATATTTATCCTGAATACTTCTGCTCTGAGATGGTCTCTGCCCTTCAGTATGGCTCTTTGACACAGCCTCCCTCGAAACACGGGTCTGGTGCTCTTGATCCACCTTTGTGGAGCTTTCTCCTTGGGTCAAGCCGTTTGGGGAGGATGAGGGGTACACGCAAAGGTGTTTGGAAGGTTGTTCCCAGCAATCGCATGTGCCCCGGCGTTCCTGCCACGGAGCGGCTCCCCACAACCCTGGGCCGGCCCAGGGCATGCAGCTCCTGCTGGTGGAGGGGCTGGTGTGCCGACAGCTTCGCAGGACAGCCGTGTCTCTTTGTCTCGGTGCTCTCCTGTCGCTTATTAACTTGTCCTGACATTTCAGTAGAAAGCTTTGTTGCTGCTACAAAGGAAAGCAGAAATAAATTTCAAACAAATGCTAAATAAATCGCCACCGTTGGAGGGAGTTCAAAGCAATATTCGGCTCTTGTACAGGTTTTAAGGCAATTATGGTTTAATTCTGTCTGGTATTCCGCTTCTCAGGTCACGCAGTGTCCTTCGCTTTGCTGGCCTCTGACTTGCTTGTTTTCTGGCATGTTTCACAGACACAATGAAGCCTACACCTGGACCAACCCCACCTGCTGTGTACATAACGTAATCATCGGGAAGCTCTGGATAGAGCAGTATGGGACGGTGGAGATTGTAAACCACAGGTAATAGCACCCAAGATGCTGTGACGGTCACAGAATGCGTGGAACGTGCAGATGCGCTGCATCCTCGAGGAGGTGCTTCCGCCCTGCTCCCCGCGGCTGTGTCCGTTCTTGGGGTGTGTCTTGCTTTGCACGGAGGGCCGGGCCCAGTGCTCCCTGGTGCAGGTGCTGGTGGGTGCTGGTATCATCTCTGGTGCCCCTCGTTGCTTCCTGTTTTCGTGTTAGTTACAATAGTGAATTTATTTTGAAATTTTAAACTACGTTGAAGGATGGTGTGATTCCCAGATGAGAAAGTCACTACCATCCTCAAACACTACCCACTGTCCATACCTTCTTCCTGGGAGCTCATGACCTATCGGCTTTGTTTTCCTGCAGCTTTATTGAGATATGGTTTGCATATCATAAAATTCACCCACTTACATTGTTAACTTAGGTGATGTTTAGCGTATGTACTGAAGCGTGCTGCTGTCAGGGTTGGAACCTCCCGGTCAGCGCAGCGAGCTCCCCCACGTGCCCACCGCCGCCCCCATCCTGGCCGCCTCTCTTTCCCCGTTCACTTCCCCCGGCCATTTCTCATCACACAACAGAAGCCTGTGTTTGTTCTCCCCACAGAACTGGAGATAAGTGTGTGCTTCATTTTAAACCCTGTGGATTGTTCGGGAAAGAACTTCACAAAGTGGAGGGGCACATTCAAGACAAAAAGTAGGTCTGCGCACAGACGGTTCGGCACAGGCTCCTGCAGCGCGCGCGCACCCTGTTAGCGATGCAGTCATGCCAGTGACATCTGTTCGCGGGAGAGAAAAATGATGACTCTCTTTTGTTTAGAAAAGACATTTCCTTATTGAGTCTGCAAGGGGACGAAGGATTAGTTTTAAGTGTCGTCTCTGGGTGGTGAGTGAGTGGGGTCTGTCTGTCCCTCTCTTGAGGATGAAAGCTCTGCGTCTGTTTTCTTTTGATAAAATGGACGTGAAGAAATTAGGTGTCCTCACGGAGAGCTAATCCTGTGGTTTTGCAACCAGAACTGGGGTTGGAAACGTGAGCGTGAGTTTCCTCCTCTCTAGCAGCGCCTGCTACCGGTCGTCGGCACAGCTCCAACCCTAGCTTGTGAGGGGCTTTTAAAGTGTTTGTGAGCAGAGAAACGGTCAGAGTCCACAACAGATTTTCTGGGGTTTTCTCTCCTTTGGGTTACTTACCTTATGTTTTTGGTCTCAAATTTCCCATTTTTTTTTCCCCAGTAAGGAATCTGGGCTTTATATAATGTCATGAAACTCCTGCCAGCTCCAAAAGCTATACATTTTTTTTTTTTTTTTTAAAGTAGGCTCTATACCCAACGTGGGGCTTGAACTCACCACCCTGAGATCAAGAGTCGCATGCTCTACCCACTGAGCCAGCCAGGAGCCCCCTACACATTTTTAATTAGAAACAAGTTTCCAACGTAAAGCAGTGGGTGCTTTTGCTCCTTTCTACTCTTTGGGTAGCAGAAGGTCACCTGCTCAAATGGCCTGTGAGATGCTTTTAGGCTTTAGACTCTGAGCACCTTGCCCACTGAAGTAAGTCGGGACTCAGCCCTCAGACTTTGGAGGACAGCAGTCTTCTTCATGACAGCGCCCGAACAGCCTCTCCCTGGTGGAAACAACCCCAGCAGAGACCGTGGTCGGCTTGCATACAGATGCGGGCCATAGGAGCGGAGTCCATGCCATGCCTCGAGGCCACGCTCACCAGCCCTTAGGAGCTGCAAACCCTGTTCTGATTTTCTGGTTTTCTATCCCAAATTGGAGTGAGCTCTTTCCTAATGCTCTACTTCTTGGAGACGGACCATGTCGGCCACGGTGTCTGCTGAGTGAGGACTGGCTGAGTGTCCCCCCCACCAGTCCCTGCATGCCATTTTTCCAGGCTGAGCCTCTGAGACAGGGGTATCCTCCCAGGATGTCACGTGCCTGGCAGAGTAGTATTTCCAGGGAGTGCATGGCCACTGTGCTTTCCCTGCAGGAGGATGCAAAAAAGAAAAAACAAACAAAACAAAACAGTCCTACGCTATTGGCATTCCTTTTGGAATCAGGTGGAGAGCTCTGGTGGTTGACCTGGAAAGTCTCCAGAGATTATTATTAAATGAAAAAAGCAGGCGAGCGACGATGTGGGCATCCGATTTGTGGTTACAAAGATAAAGCAGACAACGTCCACTGAAATTGAAGGGCTGTTGATGTGATTTATTGGAGGGGGGAACACAGTGCGTGGAAGTTTGTGCATTTAAGGGACAGTGACCAGACGGGCAGTGCAGGCTTACATGACACCAGATGCCCCCTGTCTCTCGCCTTCTCTGGTGGCAGGGCCCTGCCAGCCGCGTTGGGGCTGTGTGCCCTCATCCTCTTTGCTGCTTCGGTGAATCAGGCCCAAGCAGGGGCCCTAAAAGGCAGATTTTCCTCTTTGCACTTATGTCCCGAGAAGTCCTAACATTTATAAGGAGACAAGCCAGAATGGGCATTTATTCCATGGTCAAAATTAAGGTGCTGCATGTTTAGATGAATGATTTTTGATTAAATTCCCTTTGACGGGGTGCCTGCCTGGCTCAGTTGAAAGAGCACACAACTCTTGATCTCGGGGTTGTGAGTTGGGTGTAGAGATGACTAAAAAAATTAAACTTTAAAAAAATAAATAAAAGTTTCCTTTGCAGCAAAAAGAAGCTCTTTATGATCTATGGAAAATGGACAGAGTGTTTGTGGGGCATAGACCCTGCTGCGTATGAGTCCTTCAAGAAACGGGAGAGGAGAGGTGACCAGCTGAGCAAGGCACAGCCAGTAAGGCGTTGCTGTCCCCAAGGGTGGCCCCCGGGGCCGGGGGGTGGGGGTGGGCAGGGCTTTCGGCTGCTGGAGTGCTGGGAATCAGCCTTCCCTCTGCTGGCTGGCTGTGGGGTCCTAGATTCTGCCTGTCAATGCGAGCCTGCTTGTCTGGATGCTGCATGGGGCTCGGGTTTATCTGCATGTTGACTGTGCAGAGGCTGCTGTTGCCAGCTGGGCTGGGGCTCCTTGGTGCTGCCCCGTCTCCCCTAAGCCTGGCAGAATCCAAGTGCACCTGCGTTTCTCTCTGGGAACCCTGTGATCTGAGTGCTACTTCATACCCTTCCTGTCTTCTTGAACCTTGTTCACTTAGACCCTGTTCAGAAATCAAGAGAATGTCATGTCTGTGTTTTTAGTTCTGAGTGCCAGGTAATATATTCCACAGTTGAAAAGTTTTGGCAAAGATACTTTTCCCCTGGAGCTTTGGAATTCTGATGATCTTAGGGCTAGTTATTCTTGAGCTTCAAACTAGAAGTGGTAGTTCTAGAGAGGTGTCCAATTTTTTGAGGTAAGAAGTCATAGGCCAAACCCAAAGTGTTTGGTATTTCTCTCCTAAAGGTGTTGGGCCTCCCCCAGGGTTTCAGTGTTTGGCCGTGTGGCATTCTTCTAATGGTGCTCTTTGACTTAAAAAGAAAGTTTCATTTAAAGACCACATAGATTTAGAACGGGAAATCCATTGAGGATTGGCTTTTAATGCCTTACCTTGGCTTCATTGTCCTCTGGGTAACCTAGATGTGAGAAGTAGTTTTACCTGAACACTCATCCCTGAGTGGCCTTTATTGAGCTTCTGGCAGCAAACCCCATAGCCTATGGCCAGTAGCACCAAACCCTGTTGGAGTCAGCTGGGGCGTCCTGAGGCCACCTCATCATACTCCAGCGTTCTGGAACAGCCACGTGGGGGCCCACGTCTTTCTCCAGGCCCCACTGAGTTTGAAAAGTAAGGTGGTGGTTGTATCTTCTTCTTCGGAGGTGGTCTCCAGCTGGGGTTCAGTCTAGAAGCACTAAGATACCATGAAATCCCAGACGTGAACCAGTTCTTGACTGCAGGCAGAGCCACAGCGTGTGGGGACAGTCTCCGGCTCAGGAGAGCCACCCTTAGCTTGAACCGGACCAGCGGTTGGGGAAGGCCTGGCCCCCTCCAGCGGTGAGCAGGCTTGCTAGTGTTGCTTTGGGCTGCGTGCACTTCTCCCCACAGGAAAGCGCTGCCTAGCTGCTGACCTCCACCCCCTCTTGGGGGCCCCAGCAGAGAGAACACCACTGCATCTCCTCACTGGCGAGCACATCTTGCCCTGCCCAGGGCCATCGCTGGCCAAACAGTTGCTCAAGAGTAGTTGTCCCTCCAGGCCAGCTGTCCCAAGTGTTCTGTGTTTCAGGACAACGGCTCCCAGAAAGCTGATGGCGACGTGCTGGACTCCGTGCCCGAGGTTCAGGAGACAGTGCAGGTCATTCCCGGCAGCAAGCTACTCTGGAGGGTCAACACTCGGCCCCCCAACTCTGCCCAGGTTTGTACACCCCCCGCAAGTCCGGGCCTCTCTGTGCCCCCAACCCCTGGCCCGGCCCCTCAGCTGTTCCGCAGGCCGTTGTCCCAGAGCAGAGGGGCCCTCTGTCTCTGGGTTGGACTGTGCTGCAGCGTGAGCCTGTGGGGGCCCCCGGCCCTCCTGGAGCCCCAGCCGAGGCCTGGCCTTGGCCTGACCTCCCTGCGGCAAAGGCTGCACTCTGCCAACATGTCGTGTGGGCGTGATGCGCCCCGGCACACGCATGGTGTGATGACTGCCTGCTCTAGATGGCCTGCACCGGCTGGGTCTTCCTGAAGGGCCTTCCAAATCGGTCTGAGACCTTGTTTTTCTGACTTAACAACTTAGAGGTTTAAATGCATTTTGGTATTTTGAAAATTAGACTTACAATTTGTATTACATATAACAAGTTAACTGATAAATGCAATAACATTGTGTAATAAGTTTATTTTAGTATCTATTGTTAATTATTTTGTTCAAATGTAAGTTACATATGTAACTTGTATACGTACAACATGTTATACAATTTTTTATTGTAGCGGAGCACGTGTAAAATAAGTAAAAGGAAACAAAATATCCCCCTGTGTGCATATTCTGTAGCATGGCCACAGTTTGCTCTCAGCAGGGTGTAAAATAGTATGACGGAACAGAAAAAAAGCCGTATTTCTTTCCAGGGAATTCCTTTTACAAGTAGTGCTTGCTTCTCCCTCCTTTGGTTCCCTGCGTGTGCGGAGCTGCCCACAGACGCTGGGTGCACCTGGGCCCCGGGAGCGGAGCTGGAGCTGGAGCACGGAGTTGGTGTGGCCCCTGGCCTGGACCCCTATCTGAGGCGGCAGCAGGGACCTTTTCCGCATCTGACGGGGGCAGGGGCATGCTGTGGGGCTCTCGGGCCGCATCTGGGCAAGGGGATCCGCAGGGCAGTCCCCCAGGAGCTGGTGACACTCAGATGCTCCAGTGGCTTCGAGCTGTGAGCTGTACGCAGAAACCAGTACTGTTGGTAGTAACAGCGTCTGTGCGTCTCTCTCCAGATGTACAATTTCACCAGTTTCACCGTCAGCCTCAATGAGCTGCAGAGTGGCATGGAGAAGACCCTGGCCCCCACGGACTGCCGCCTGCGCCCCGACATCCGCGGCATGGAGAACGGCGACATGGGTGCGCACGCAGGCTGGCAGGGGAGGGGCACACAGGCCATAGGTGGACAGACAGAGACGTGCAGGACAGTGCTTCTCATGCTCTCCATGCTAGAAGAGTTTTAAGAATTCTAGCTTGTTGCAGTCCAATCCTTTTGCAAATACGATGCAATTAAATTACAGGAAAAATGAAACAGAATGCATGCAAAATACAAGTCCCCGAGCTTTTATTATTAGCGTCAACAGACATTAAGGTAACGTTCCAAAGATTGCACATTTTGTCTGTTAAAAGTCAGCATAGGCCCCATGTCCCAGGCTAGTTGGCTCACATACCGTGGATGTATCCATGTGACGGAGCCGGCCACATGCTCACTCCCCCGCTGCCTCGGGTCAGGCCAGCAGCCTGGGACCCCCTGGAAGGCTGTCTGAAGTGGCCCTGGGACTTGTTTACATGGTTGGTATTCAGTGGAGAGAATGCGCAGGGCGGGCAGGCAGCCCCCCCTCTCTCTCGAGAGCCAGCCTCTGAGCTCGCACTCGCAACCAGGCAGCAGCCCTCAGGCTCCCGCGTGGCAGCTAGCTGCGGGTCATGTCCACGGGAAGTGGCTCCTGCTGACCCTGCCCTGTAGGTCGAGTTGCCCGTGAGCCTCACCGCGCCGCTGCGTGGTGCTGTTTCACAGGCTCTGCTGCGTGCCCCTGCGTGGTGGGGGCACACGGCCTGCCTCTCCCCGAAGCCCTGCTGATGTCCAGGCACTGCCCTACCCTCGCCCCAGAGTCTGGTTTGCAGATGATGACATTTCTTGCCAGTGGGACTGTTTGTCTTGGGTCTGGGATGGGGCCATTCCAGCATCTGCTTCCTTTAGTGCTCACCTGTGCTTGAGGTCAGCTGGGAGCTTTACCGTCAAGCCTGACTCCTGACCCAGACCGTGTGCTTGTCCCCCAGATCTGGCGAGCCAGGAGAAGGAGCGGCTGGAGGAGAAGCAGAGGGAGGCCCGGAGGGAGCGAGCCAAACAGGAGGCTGAGTGGCAGACGAGGTGAGGCCTCGGTGGCAGAGAGGGGGCAGTGGTGAGGGCCCCACGTGCACCTGTGGCTGAGCAGAAGCTCTTCTGGGGTCCCATTAACGTGGGGCCCATGGCACAGACAGGCCGAGTCTCCCAGGAGGCGAGCATGCACCCTGCAGTGCCTGCACAGGTCAGCTCAGACCCGGGCCTCGCAGTCCTGCCCACGGCACGTCTGACCCTGAGCGCTCTGCTCAAATAGGGCACATTTTAAAAGGAAATGTCGTCTGAAGCAAGCCATTAAGGGGAGGCAAACACAGCTTTCAGAAAGGCAGAGCTGTGGAAGAAGTCGTGTGTTTAACCATCACCCCGTGGCCCTGCCACTGGCACGGCTGCTGTTCTGCACGTCACCTGCCACGTGGCACAGGTGGCCTGAGCAGCCAGGGCCAGGGATGAGGTAACGCGGATGGGGGGGGGGTGCGTGGAGCCCCGTGTGCCTGGGGGGGGGCGCCCGCAGGCAGGACACACCTGTGCTCAGACCAGGTGGGAGACAGGGAGACGGGGAGCGGACACTCTGCCGGAACTGGGCCTCCTGCTGTCTCACTGCAGAACGGTGGGCAGTTGTAGTTTGTGAGCAGTCACCGTTCAGTCAGGTTAAGTGCTGTAACACTTGAGCATAACTAAAAATACGCATCTTAAAATGTTAGTCCTACAGAAATCTTCAGGTGGTTCTGAGCTGTTCATTCAGTATTCTTTCCAGTCACACTTCAAGTGTCGTAATTGTTCTCAAGGTCCAGGACGATCACCTCCACTGACGGTTATGTGACCAACATTTTTAAAATCAATTCTTCGTGCTTGGGCTCCCAACTTGATTTAGTATCATGCTTTAAGTAGTTTGATATTTGGAATTAGCTTTGTTCCAGAAAAAGCTTGAAAAGAGTTAACCTTCTTTCATTGTTTTTCTTTAAGTGATTGATTTAAAAAATATATGTGGTGGAGATAATGATATTTTGTCCTAAGATGGTGACTTCTACTTTGTGAGCCCCCCCACATCCACTTTATGATAACTTGCAGGCATCCTCTGTTGTCTTCATGTTGCGCAACAGAAGTAGAGGTGGCCCAGGGGGTGGGGTGGGGGGCTGCAGGGGCAGGGGGGAGGGGGGTGCAGGGGGGCTGCAGGAGCGGGGGTACAGGGTGCAGGGTGGGGGGCTGCAGGAGCAGGGGCATGGGGGATGTGGGGCCACAGGGTGGAGGGCGGGGGTGCAGGGGTGCTGCAGGGGCACAGGGGTGTGGGGCCACGGGGTGGGGGTGCAGGGGAGCTGCAGGAGCGGGGGCATGGGAGTGCGGGGGTGTGGGGGCTGCAGGAGTGGAGGGCACAGGGGTGCAGGGCCACAGGGTGGGGGCAGGGGTGCAGGAGGCTGCAGGTGTGGGGGCACGGCGGTGCAGGTGTATGGGGGGCTGCAGGAGCAGGGGGCACGGGTGCGGGGCCACAGGGTGGGGTGCGGGGGGTTGCAGGTGCAGAGGTGTGGGGGTGTGGGGGGCTGCGGGCACGGGGGGCATGGGGTGAGGGACCACAGCGTGGCAGGCAGGGGTGTGGGGGGCTGCAGGTACGGGGGCACGGGGGTGCAGGGGTATGGGGGGCTGCAGGAGCAGGGGGCACAGGGAGTGCAGGGCCACAGGGTGGGGTGCAGGGGTGTGGGGGGCTGCAGGCACGGGGGTGCGGGGCCACAGGGTGGGGGGTGGAGGTGCAGGGGGGCTGCAGGTGCGGTGGCATGGGGGGTGGGGATGGGGGTTTGCACAGGGGCACAGGTGTCCCACAGGAGCCAGTGGGGGCTTCCTAGGGCACACGGCCGGAAACACAGCCCGGTGGCAGCCACCATTGTCCCTTTGCCCACAGGCTCTCCCGTCTCCCCAGGTCGACACAGGCTTTGAGGGAAGGCGGCACCGTGGGCGTTCCCACCTTGAAAGGTGCGGGCGCTGTTGAGCAGCTGGTCAGCCTCTGATGATGGCCCAGTGTGTTTTCTGTTAAATTCTTGAGGTTTTGCTGGTGAAGTGGACACCGGGCTTGTTTGGAGGGGAGTGTCCGAGTGAAAATGTGGTTAAGCCTTCTCAACCGAAGTTGCTGCTCCGGGCCGCGCTGAGGGCTGCGTGTTGCCGTGGGGACACCCTGTGGGAGGGAGCGCGGCCCTGACCATGCTCTCGCCTCCTGAGCGCCTCGTCTGTGTTGCAGGTGGTTCCACCAGGGCAGCAACCCGTACACGGGGACTCCCGACTGGTTGTACACAGGGGGTTACTTTGAGCGGAATTTCTCACGCTGCCCGGATATCTACTGAGGGGCTGGAGTGGCCCTGGGCCCCGGGACCGGAGACTGGACTTCGTCAAGCGGCTGCTCAGAGCTCTGGTCGTGGCAGAAACCGACTTTTCCAACAACCATGTTCGTGGCGACAGCACCATCCCCAGTCGAGGATTTTATTCTAATTAACTTTTGATTGCCAAACATTTTACTACTGTTGCAGCCTCTTCATAAAGCTTCACTTGGGATCATCATGTTCTCATTAAGGGTGGAAAAGGAGAATCCTTTGCAGTTCCTTCATGTGACGGGACTTGGCTGGGCATGTGTAGCTGACAGCACCCTCTTCCTTGTAAAGTTTATAACTAAAGTCCGTGACCAGGAGGGGCTCCTTTAGTCATAAATCCCTCCATAGTCCTCCTTGTAACGCAGGAGCGATGTTTAGAATGTGAACTGATAACAGGGGAAGATGGATCTTGAAAAAAATCCTTTGAAGAGCTTTATACAGGCCAGGAATTATGGTAATACAGGAGTGAAGATCTTCAAAGCATCAGATTGATTGAAATGAAAAGTTGTCAGATTCTGTATTTTTTACCAATCTTCGATAATGTAAAGATTACTTTTAAAATATTTAAGTTAAAACTACTTGAATAGTATTTTGCTGAAGAGCAAGATATGCATTAATCACCAATTGTATACTGTCCAAACTGAAGCATTCCCATGACACCCTGGGACAGCCGGAAACCTGGAGGGGTGCTGACTGAACCCCCTGGGCCACTCCCAGCCGTGATGGGAGCCCCGCCTCTGGCCTTGTCCACACCCCTCGTCACCAGGGCGTCCTGGTCAGTGTGGGCCACGCCACGTCACAGAGTGTCACTGCTCCCAGTGTTTCACCTGCGCCCACAGCGCTGCTGTGTCCCCATCTTCCCAGCATGCACATTCAGATGCAGGCGAGTCACAGCGGGTGTGCCCACGGGAGGGTCCACAGCAGCCTCTGCTCACAGCCCTGTAATTAAAGTTATTTAACAAAAAATAGGTGTATGTCCATTTTAGCAAACATCTGTTCAAGTGACTGTGGTCTTTCTGTAGAAATGTCCAACACCACAGGGAGCAGCAGGGCTCTGAGCGGAAGGCCATCCTCTGAACGCATGCACACACTTGCACACTCAGGCACATGCAGTCGCATGTAGGGAGTGGCGGGTTTTCCGTGAGAGGGTGTCGTCACTGTGTGTCCAGGCTTCAACATCACATTTGTAATTAAAACACTTTTAAAAGCGAATACTTGTTCCGAAGGCTTGATTTTGTAGCTCTGGACACTGAAAGCCAGGGTGGTGGGAGGAATCAAGAGTATCTGCTCGACGGGGACATGAGTGGAGCTGCTGGTGCAGGGTTTACCCTGGGGACGCTGTTCTGGGAGCAGATTTTGGGGTGTCTGGTTGTCTGCATGGGGAGGCCTTTGTGGCCGGGGCTGGGCTCATTCTCTGTGGGTGAGTGCAAGCTGAAAATATCCAAGGGCACAACCCTAGGACACAATAAATGACAGGATTTAGGGCATTTTAACGACTCTTCTGGATGAATTCTTTTCTCACGGCCACTAGTCATTGGCCAACAAGTTTTGTACTTTTAAGTCCACCGACGAGGCCGGGTTTCAGGGGTGCATTGGCACAGGCCCCGTCCAGGCACTGGAGGAGGGGGGCAGGACAGCCGGTGCCAGGGCCCAGTGCATCTGAGGGGCCCTTGTCACTTGGCATATGGATTTTAACCTGCCGTTTCTGCAGATGCTGACACATAAAGTTACTGCCTCTGCTTTGTCCCCCTCGATAATCTCGGGTGTCAGATGTTGGTCTGTAATAAAGAGGTTTTCGGTAGAAAATGCATTTTAAAAAACAAGCACCTGCTACCGATGCATTTGGCCTGTGTGGAATGTGATGGCCTTCTTGGCCATGTGATGTTCTTGTGGCTTTGCCATAAGGGCTCAGGAGCTTTTTAGAGTCCTTTTGTAGCTTAGAACATCCGTGGAGAATGAAAAGTAGAGCATGCTTTCCCCAAAGAACTTGGTATTTTGGTTTTGTTTCCCTTTGAAGTTAGGGTTGAGTTACATGTCCCTGGACTCTGTGCATTTATCAAGAGCCACCGGAGATCTTGCCATGGACAGACAGACGCTGTCTTGGAGTCTGACTTGTGTACGGTATCAACTAATGTCATGGGGCCCCCTGGTGCTGGCCAGATTTCACAGGCCGCCTCGTGCTGGGGACAGTCCTGTCTGGGTCGCAGGGCTGGCACAAGTCTGTCCCGGAGTGGCCAGGCCCAGGACATCACCAGCACTGGCTTGGGTGTGGCTCGTGCTTGGGAGGAGGCAGTGGAGAAGCAGGCCCTTGTCCCTCAGGGCCACGCCAGGCTGCCACGGAAGCCAGAACCCGCTGGAGCACTCTTGTCTCCGCACAGGCAGACGTGAAACACGATGGTCCAAAGGGCTTTTCCTCATAGACACGGTGCTCTGGGAGGGTAGCGGCCGCCTGGGAATGTTGGCGAAGTCCTCCACAACGAGGTGGAAGCTGGAGAGGCCGCTGGCAGGGTGACTCTGAGGAGCAGCTCTGAGGGCTTTCTCGGCCACCACATCCCCTTCCGACCCCACCCGCAAAGCTCATGTGGCCCGTGCTTGTGGGAGGGTCAGCCCAGAGACCTGCAGACACATGATCTGGTGTAGGGGACCCATGTCAGACCCAGCGGGCCTGGCACTTGGAGAGGTATCGGGTGCAGCCCTGGTGGCCTCTGGGAGCCCGGGGCAGGCCCAGGGCCCATGTGCTGGCCTTGTGTCTGATGGAGTGTGGAGCGACCCACTGGGGAGGCATTTATGGTGAATGCGGAGGACACGCCATCTGCTTGCAGGGTCCTTGTCAGAACACAGGATCAGGAAATCCGAGCAGGACAAGAGGAACTCCAGGAGGCTCCCTGAGATGCAGCCAGCCCTCCGGGCAGCCCCGGCCAGAAGCTGCTTCTCAGGACACTGGCTCTTCGAGAAAAAGTGCTCCCCAAGAGAGATGGTGACTGATTGGCTTTACCAGTCTCCAGTATCCGTGAGAAGCATGGCGGCGCTGGGAAACTTCCAGCTCAGAAGCACCAGTAACAGTTCCCCTTGAGTTCCCGCAGGAAGGGCAGGGGCCGCGAAGAGCTGCGGGGGACAGGTGTGCCCGGGGCAAAGTTCAGGCAGTACGGAGCTTCCCCTGTCCGGTTTCTATTGTCTCAATGTCCAGACTTTCAAACATCTTCCAAAGGATTTTCTTGGGTCCACAGTGGGTGTGAAGATTGGGGACCCTGATAGGGCGAATTACTTTGGGCTTCACTGGCTTCTGCATTCTCCGTGTGTGGGTTTTGCAAAGTGAAAACAGCATGTTTGGTGTCTCTTGCTGGGAGTTTAGTGGACAGTCAGCCCAGTGGTCGTATGGCTCCCTCACCTCTTTGAGAACCAGATTGCCCTGGGGGATCTCTGCAGCAGCCAACAACACGGCACCGGTCCCCCCCCTTCTGGCCTAGCGCGTGCGTGGCCGGCCTTCAACACTGTTTATCCTATCAGTGTAGCATGAAAATGTCAGGCAAGAATACGAGCTAGTGAGATGCATTTATTTTTATAATATGTAATAACTGGCAGCACCCATCTGTATAAACAGAATCAACCACTCTTAGATTGTTTGGGGGGAGACTGGTACAGACCTGCGAAGGTAAACGTTAAACTCTAGCTCCAAAACCAAATTTCTTTGCAAATGGGTTGTAGCTGACATTTGTTTTGCATTGAACAATTTTTTACTGTCTCAGCTGTTCTGGCCTCTCTGGAAAGGGCTGCAGATGGGCTACAGACGAGTCCCCGTGCACCGATGTCAGATGATTGGATTGTGTGTTCTGTAGGATTGGCCCCGCAAATGGATTGTTCCAGAAAATTGCTTGTCATGGTGGACAGGGGATTCAGGGGCACTTGTGACACCACTGGGCAGGCCACTGGATGGGTGAAGGGGTCTGTGTTCTCTGAGCAGTGGGGAGCTCTGAGTGACCATCTCTCTTCTCTCCTGGGGATCAGAGCCCATTGCTGAAAGCCATGAAATGCCCAGAACACACAGTGTTAGTCTGACTTGAGGGTCCTTGCTGCCTGGCCGCTGTCCTAGGCACCCAGGAGCCACATGCTTTCCGGGAGGATGAGCTGAGTGGAGACAGTCCTCTGAATAGCCAGGGTGGCTCTGGTCAGAGGGACAGACGGTTCACAAGATGGTAACGCCCTTGGGATGCCCAGGTGCATAGATGAGGGGCTCCCCCACGGGCTGCCGTGTCTGATGACGGGGATCACCAAGCACTCAGCACTGCCAGAGCCAGGACCTACTATCTTGGGAGCTTAATCCCCACAATTACCACCCAGTCCCACCCGTGGAGAGGGAAAAGAAGGTGCAGGAAGGTGGGCTTGCCCTTGGTTTCACAGCAGGTAAATGGGGGAAGTGGGATTTAACCCTTATTTATAGTGAAGGTCACCCCGTGTGCACTTGACAAAATTCATACCATCTCATAGCCACCATCAACGTATACACTCAGATGACAAGGATGTCAAGACCATTCAAGGGGGAAAGAACAGTCTTTTCAAAAAGCAGTGCTGGGAAAACCGGACCCCTACCTCACACCTTCTACAAAAGTAACTCAACGTGTGTCAAAGACCTAAATGTCACACCCCAAAACATAAAGTTTTTATTTTTATTTATTTTTTTAAAGATTTTATTTATTTGTCAGAGAGAGAGAAACAGAGCACAAGCAGGGGGAGTGGCAGGCAGGGGGAGAAGCAGGCTCCCCGCAAAGCAAGGAGCCCAATGTGGGACTCGATCCCAGGACCCTGGGATCATGACCCTAGCTGAAGGCAGATGCTCAACCGACTGAGCCACCCAGGTGTCCCAAGATTTTTATTTTTTTTAATTTATTTTTAAAAAGATTTTAATTATTTGGACCAAGAGAGCACACAAGCAGGGGAAGCAGGAGAGAGAGAAGTAGGCTCCCCACTCAGCAAGGAGCTGACCTGGGGCTCGATCCTAGGACCCTGGGATCATGACCTGAGCCGAAGGCAGATGCTTAACTGACCGAACCACCCAGGTGCCCCAACCATAAAACTTTTAGAAGAAAGCATAGGGCACAAGCTTAGCGACATAGGACTTGGCAGTGATCTCTTGGGTAGGACATCGAAGGCACAGGCAACAACAGAAAACACAGACAAATTGGACAAGATGAAAACTTTGTGCATCAGACAGTATCAAGTAAAAACACAACCCACAGAATGGGAGAAAATATAGACAAATTCAACATTTGATAGGGGTTTGACATCGGCAATATGCAGAAAACGTCTAAGACTGAACAAACAAAAACCAACCTGATCCAAAAATACGCAAAGGACCCCATAGACATTTCTGCACAGAAGATGCACAAATGGCCAGTAAGTCCATGAAAAGATGCTCGGCATCACTAATCAGGTGGGAAATGCAACTCAAAGCTACAGTGAGACCCCACCTCACACCTGTGAGGATGGCGACTGTCGAAAACAAGCACACACCAAGTGTTGGCGAGAATGTGGATGGATTGGAACCCGCCAGCACTGTTGCTGGAAATCTAAAGCGGGGCAGCTGCTGTGGAAAACAGGATGACAGTTTCTCAGAATGTTACCAACAGCATTACCAGATGATCCGGTAGTTCCGCTGTCGTTCTGTGCCCAAAGGAATGGGAAGCAAGGTTCTGAAGAGAGATGAGCACGTTCACGTTGATGCAGTGTCGCTCACCATTGCTGAATCACGGAGCAACCCAGGTGTCTGCCTGGGCGTGACCGGATGAGCACAGCGTGATCTATGCCTACAAGGAGGGGAGTCCCGACACCTGCTGCCACGTGGACAGAGCTTGAGGACGTCGCGCTCGGTGAGATGAGCCCATCCCAGAAAGACAAATACTGCAGGATTCCCCTGACATTACCTACTTAGAGTCATCCAAACGTGAGAGGCAGCAGGATGGCCGGGACAGAGGGGTGGGGAGTTAGTGTTTCACAAGGCGCCAGGGACTCTGATGCTCTACATCATGAATGTATTTACTGCCACTGGGCGGCTCACTTAAAAATGGTTAAGATGGTAAATTTTATGTCCTGTGTATTTTACCAAAAAAAAAAAAAAGGAAAGCAGTCAGCAGTTGCCAGGGGTTAGAGAGGAGGGAGGGTGGACAGAAGGAGGGCAGAGGACTTGAAGGCAGTGAGACCGCTCAGCAGCACTATGATGCTGGGTGCGTGTGTCCCGCATGTGTCCAAACGCACAGCCGGCGTGCTGGGAGCTGTCCGCGCGGGTCCCCGGGCGGTCACGTGCCCTGGGGCGGGGGTGCTGACGGTGGGAGGAGGTGCGTGCAGAGGGTCATGGGGGAGCTCTCAGTACTTCCTGTTCGCCTTGGGACTGAACCTACAATTCCCCCCAAAAAGAAAGGATCAGTGAAAGGAAAGAAAGATGATTGCAGAAACCCACCTCCCAAACCGTGTTGTCGGGGGTGGGCTGCCGTGCCCTCACTCGGTTCTGTCACGACCCCTTCTCCAGGCTCCTGCCCTTCTCATCGGTGTGTTTTCACTTGTGTTTCTTGTATGAATAACGGTGTGGGCTCTCTTCTCCTGTGCCTCTTGCCGGCTGCACCCCTCTTTGCTGACGTGTCAGGGCACATCACCTGCCCCCTTTCGAGTTGCACCCGCAGGCCCTGTGCCCTGCCTGCCACCAGTGCAGGAGCCTCTGGGCCGCCCGCCTCGCTGCCTCGTCCCCCATGGCGCCCCGCAGCCGGGGGGGGGGGGGGGGAGGCGGGCGCACCCAGGGGCCTCGGCCAGACCCGTCTGCCTGTGGCCACTGTCCTTGCTGGATGTTTGTCATGGAACCAGCCTCAGAAGCAGGTCCCTGGCTTGGGTGAGGGCCCTGCGAGGCCACGGGCTGGGAGGGAAGCATGCTTTTCGGGGTCTGCAAAGCTGGTTTCCCTGCATCCTGCTGTGGCAGCTTTTTAACTTTTCCTGACTTTTCCTGCCTGCTGGCGCATGTTCAGACAGCCAGATTGGACTTTCCCATTGTTGTCTTTGGTTTCCTGGAGCGTCGCGTGTGGGGGGTTCGCTGTCACGGGCTCATGGCCGTGCCCCTCTCCCCTGTGGTCTCTGGGACCCTAGGGTTTCAGGATCGATCCAGGCCCCCATTGGAGCTCATGTGTGTGGGTATGATCTGTTGGTATTTACCATACTAGGAAATGAAATGAAGAAAAGTAAAAGTATTTAGCTAATTAAAAAATAACAAGCTCATTATTTATTAAATAAACATTTTTAATGAAAAACAGCTACATTTTCCAAAACAAAGCAAAATTGGTGAGTCTTTAGATCACGAGACAATGGATGCAGAAGTGGTTGTCCTTCAGGGGCACCTGGGTGGCTGGCTCTTGATTTTGACTCAGGTCATGATCTCAGGGTCTTGGGATAGAGCCTCGCATCAGGCTCCCTGCTCAGTGGGGAGTCAGCTAGAGATTCTCCCCCTTGCTCCCTCTGCCCCTCCCCCTGCTCACGTGCTCTCTCTCTGTCAAATAAATAAATCTTTTAAAAAAAGTTATACTTCAGGCTATTACACAGAACATCATATAGGAGTTAAACTGAACACACCAGACTTACAAGTATCAACGTGAATACATCTTCAAAACAAAAACTGCCTTCCACTTTGATATTTTTTATAAAAAGCTTAACAAAGTTTACACCTATAAATGACAAATCGTCAGGCAGCACGCATGGAGGCTTTGCTTTTGGAGCGGGTCTCTAGTGCGGGCTGGGAGGGCACAGGGCTCTGAGTGGGTGTGCCCCGCTTGGTTACTGCCAACTGCTGCAACAGAGTCAGGATGGAAACGGAGGGCATGCAGCCCGACTTGTGAATGTCTAGTGTGGCCTGACGGACAGCGGCGTCTTCCACTCCGCTCTGAGCACACGCGTCAAGCCTCTGGGAACTGCACGCACAGACGGAGATGCCAGCACTGTCATCACGGGGCGATGGGGGGACCCCCAGGGGAGAATGGGGGAAGTCGGGAGTCCCTCCTCCCCCCCGGGGGAGAACGAGGGGCAGCCATGCCAGCACTGTCACGGGGGGGGGGGAACAGGGGGCCCCCAAGGAAGAATGGGGGAGAACGAGGGGCCCTAGGGGAGAATGGGCGTTGTAGGGAGCCCCCCAGGGGATTAGGAGGGGGAAGGGGGGGCTCCCGGGGGGAATACGGGGACCTCAAGAGAATGGGGGGAGTAGGGAGACACCCCCCCGCGGAGAATGGGGGGCAGCCATGCCAGCACTGTCACGGGGGGGGGATCAGGTAGGCAACACGGCACTTCTGTCGCCCCCAGACGGCCACCGCCGGTGTCTCCGCCGCTGCGCCCACGCGCGGGAGTCCAGGGCTGTGATTCGGTGACATACCCCTGAGGTCGCGAAGTCGGCCCTCCCCAGGCCCAGCGTCCTAAGATCCCCTGACCCAGGGGCTGTTTCCCGCACGTCTTGGGACCTGGCGTGTCGCCCTAGCCGTGAACCTGAGATGCCCCCTCCCGCCCCGCAGGTGTCCCCGCTCTCCGGCCACGGTGGGGGTGCGGGTTCCAAAGCCCACCGCTCGGTGGGTGCCTGCCTCGCTGTTCCGGGCGCCGCCGCCAGGGGCCGCCGCCGCGCCCCTATGACACAGCAACAATAGGAGCCGCTCTGGCCCGCGCGCCGCCCGCCCGCGCTTCCGCCGGAAGGGAGCGCGGGCGCGGGGGGGGGGGCCGGGGCGGGCCGATGGACGGCTGTCTCTTCCAATCGCTGGCGGCTCGGCGTCGGCCCCGCCCCTAGTACGGCCCAATAGGCAGCAAGAGCGGCGGGGGGGGCGGAGCGAGAGGGGACTTCCGGCGGGGCCCGGCAGGCGCTGAGGAGGAAGAGCGATCCCGGACGGCGCCCCTCGGCCGAGTCGCGGCGCGGGCCAGGTGCGGGGGTCGCCGGGGGCGGGGACGGCTGCGGGGGCGGGGCCTGCGCCGTCGGGGTGCCTGAGCCGGGGTCGGGTCCGCGGAGGCCTAGGGTGTGTGTTTGGGGGGGCGGCCGGCGAGCCCGGGGGGGGGGGGCCCGTGCGCGGGGCGGCGGCTCTCGGGGAGCCTCGGGCTCTCGAGCCCGCCGCGGCCGTGTCGGCCCGTCCGGCCAGCGCGACGCCCGGGGGCCGCGAGCTAGGCGTGCGGCCCCACGAGGGGCGCATCGGCGGGGGGCGGCGCGCCCCCCGGCCGCGGAGCCGGCCCCGCTGCCCCGCCGCGCTCCTCCCCTGCCCGGACGCACAGCCGCCGCGCGGCGGTCTAGCGGGCGGGCCCCGCAGAAGCCGGCTGAGGGCTCCACTCCCGCCCAGCTCAAGTTTGTCAACTTGTTGGGGGCCCCGGGCCGTAGAAAACCCGAGTGTGCCGCGGGGCGGGGGGGCCACCCGCAGCGGGGCGGTGAGTGTCGTGCTCGGGGAAGCCCGAGAAGCGGCGGCGGCGTCGCCCCGGCACCTGGCTCCGCGGGCTCAGGTGCCTTCGGGCGCTGTGGCCGGGCTCCGCGAGGACAGCTTCCGGGCCCCCTTCCTCCCCGCCCGGGGGCGGCCGGGCGGCGGCCCTGCTTTGACCGGGTTTGCATGCTGGCCCCTCTTCCAGGATGACGACTTCGGGCGCTCTCTTTCCAAGCCTGGTGCCAGGCTCCCGTGGGTCCTCCAACAAGTATTTGGTGGAGTTTCGTGCAGGAAAAATGTCGTTAAAAGGAACTACTGTCACCCCAGATAAACGGAAAGGGCTCGTGTACATTCAGCAGACGGATGACTCCCTCATTCACTTCTGCTGGAAAGACAGGACGTCTGGGAACGTGGAAGATGTAAGTGTCTGTTAGCCTGAGTCTGGTCTTAGGGAGCGCGCCTCATCCTCGGCACAGGAGCGCGTGGAGCTGCCGTCGCTGCCTTTGGGACATACAGCAGCTGTTCCACACTCGGAGTGCGTTGCTGGGATGCGAGGGCACCGCTGCTTTGGTGCCCACATCAGCTGTTAGGCTTTGCTCGTGCGCGTTCCGAGTCTCAGGGATCTTGTAGAGTCCTTCCATCGTGGTCTGTGCGTTGCACTCTGAAGATTAGATGCCTAGAAGTGCGCCGCGTGTGAATGCCGACCTGTGACCAGTTCTTTCTGAGCAGCTGTTTTATTTAGCGTCCTTTGTCCTTCAGACTTAACTTGTTCTTTGTTGAGAGCAGTGCAGAACCACCTTTTAACTCGTTTTGGAGCATCACTCCCAAGATGTCTTTCTTAAAAATCCTTGAAAAGCTGCAAGCCCACCTTCCTTGTTGAGCACCGAGCCCCTCTCCTGGCCCTCATGCCCTTGGTGGGGTGCCTCTGACCCTGGCTGCTCCACCCAGTGGAGACCTTGCTGGTGAGGGGCCCTGGTGACTTGATTGCGTCTGCATCCTGTACCCCCTCCTCCCGCCCCCACGCAGACATAGGAGCCAGCGTGTTTCTCCGGGAGGCTGTGGGATCAGCAGTGTGTGTTTCTGTGAAGCTAACTCTCTCCTCTTCTGTGGCTCTTGGAAGGACTTGATCATCTTTCCTGACGACTGTGAGTTCAAGCGCGTGCCGCAGTGCCCCAGCGGGAGGGTCTATGTGCTCAAGTTCAAGGCAGGGTCCAAACGGCTCTTCTTTTGGATGCAGGTATGTAGAGGGTTTTGTTTGCATTTTACGTTTCTCTGTCATAGAATCAGGTTAGAAACTTGCTCACTGGACGGTAGAATTCACTTTCATGAAACGGCGGATGCTGACTGAACGTGATTGTCACAGACCCTAAAAATTCCGGTGTGTCTCCTTGTGGGGGTGTGGGGTGGGGGGCACTGGAGCAAGGGACCTCTTCCAGAGTCCAGACGTTTGTGGCTGGACTCCAGGTGCCCATGCAAGATCCGGAATTCCTGGCAGACCAAGAGTGGTTTCTGGACTCGGCCCCAGTGTTGCCGCATTGACGGGTGCATAGCCTCTGGTTTGCTTGTCTCGCAGTGCGTGCCCCCCACCCCCCCCCCCGCCATGAGCACCCCAGAGCGGAAGCAGGGGTGACTGTGTGTGTTCTCCTTGCTGTGTTTTTTACAAAAATGGAGTGTTTTCTCCCAAGCTTTTCTCAGCCCTGCCTTCCCCTGCCTTCCCCAGTTGCGTGCTTTGGGGGTCTTTGGGGGTCAGTGCACCAGGGCTCCCTGGCGCCCACAGCTGCAGTCACTATTCCATTGAGTTTAGCAGCCGTCGCTCTCTCTCCCACGTGTCGGCCGTTGGGCTTGTTTCCATCCCCGTTTTGTCGTTTTACCTCTGGCAGTAGGTTAATGAGTGACTCTACACAGAGGCTATTTTCTGTGTGTGTGGGGGGGGGTCTCTACGTTAAAATCGAGAAGTAGACTTGTTAAAAGTGGGTATTCAGGGGGCAGTTACAGTTCTGACAGATGTTGCCACTTTCCTTCCCCAGAGGTTGACCCCACTGCCCTTCCCCTAGCACGTTCTAGACACATGGCAGAAGTTTCTTTCTGGGGGCCGGACAGGCTGTGCTGCAGACACTTGCCTCTGCCCACGTAGCGTGAGAGGCACGTGGACAAGGAGTAAATGGACGGGTGCGGCGCGTTGCAGTGAAACTTCATTCGCAAACACAGACGGGTGCGGGGGGCCTGAGCTTGTTTCTGCACGGTTTTGCCAGGAAAGTTTTCACCAGCCCTACCTTACCTCATATTGCTTCTCTGCCCTCCTGTCCTCCACCCTGGAGGTGGGGGACTCTGTCTTGTCCACCTTCTTTGTCCCTGGCCCCCCAGCAGACCCACAGTGCCTCCTCAGGCGTGGGTGCTTCGTCTCGTAGTTCGGGGGGCATTTACCGGACGGTGCTGCCTGATGACGCCCTACACCCCGAGGTGCTGGTGTCGAGTGCGTGCCAGGTGCTTTCTTGAGTTTCCAACTAACCCTGAAGGGCCACGGGCTGGGGCTGGTTCGTGGGCGGTGGCATGGTGAAAGGGTTATTTTATTGTTACACGGGTTACAGGAAGGCATCGTGGCTTTTAGACTGTTGTGTAAAGCACGAAAATTCTGGAGGGTCGGAAGGCGTCTCTGGGTGCAGACTGGGTGTTCTTGATGCTTTAGTCTTCCCGCCCTCAAAACGAACGTTGCCATAGCACCAGCGATCTCGATGGACTGCTGTTCTTTTCGGCCCTGCGGGGTCCCCTCGGTGCTGTGTGGCTGCAGACTGGTGCCCGCACCTGCCGAGCCTCGCTCGTCTGTAAGCCACGTTACTGGCAGCGGGCCGCTCCGTTGCAGCTGTGGTCCTGTCCTGCCCCCACAGGAGCCCAAGACAGACCAGGACGAGGAACATTGCCGGAAGGTCAACGAGTATCTGAACAACCCTCCAATGCCTGGAGCGCTGGGGGCAAGCGGGAGTGGAGGCCATGAGCTCTCTGCACTGGGCGGTAATGGTCACCTTCCAGAATGTGTTGGCATGTCAGTAGGTGTCAATGACGTGTACTCCTGATGATTCAGGCTGGTGGTTTTTGGTTTTGATTTCATTTTTTTATTAAAAGAGCATGTGCAGGGGGCAGGGACAGAGGAAGAGGGAGAAGCAGGCTCCCCGCTGAGTAGTGAGCCCGACGAGGGGCTCGATCCCCAGGACCCTGAGCTGAAGGCAGACATTCAGCCCACCGAGCCACCCAGGCGCCCCCCCCCCCCCCCCGGGCTGGTTGTTTTTAAGTAGAAATGGATGCTTTCAAGTTAGAAGCCTTTTAGTAGTTGCAAGTTGAAGCCTTCGCCCAGCTTCTGGTGGTAAAACTGTCTGAGCTCCGCCCTGTTGGCTCCTTCGAGGAGCTGCTGTACAGTGCTGGGAAAGCCAAAGGGAGGGGTCACGGTGCATGCTGTCTCAGCCCAAGGCCCCCAGCCGCCCCATGGCCCTGTGGGTGTCGACCTGGGTACCCGGCAGCCCCAAGTCTGAGCCTCTTCTGTCTTACAGGCGAGGGCGGCTTGCAGAGCCTGCTGGGGAACATGAGCCACAGCCAGCTCATGCAGCTCATCGGACCTGCTGGCCTCGGAGGACTGGGTAACGCCTGTGTTAGGAGTGGACAACCTTCAGTTACGGTTGCTTTGGGATTTGAATTTTTCCTTCTCGTTGGCTCTCAGTGACATCTGTGAACGTGTGTTCCCTGTGCCGGCTTCCTTGGGAAGGGCCACGTGCTCTGTGGTTTGAGCTGAGAGCTGGTCCGTGGTGAGGACCCAGCTCTGTACTCGAGGGGAGCACAGCTGGCCTGGGAGCGGGGCTCCTGCCTGGGGCCCTCTGCTCTGGTTCCCCTCTGGTGGGCCTGCCCGTTGCCACCTCCTGTTGGGCTGGGATCAGTGTGTTTCTTGGGTGGCAGGGAAACGCTCGCTACTCTGCCGGGTTTGGACTGCGTGTTACCTTGGACCTAAGTGTGTCATTAGTGGAACGGGAGACAGAAACAATCTGACTTACGGAATAAGCTTCCAGAACGCTACAGTTTGAGCCATCGCTACTCCGGCACCCCAGCCCACTGTGGTCACCACTTCCCCCTGCTTGTCCCTTGGTGTTAGCGCGGGATGTCTGGTGGGGAGGTGGGCTCTCCAGGAGAGCGTGGCGTCTGAGCTCATGTCTTCTTGCAGGTGGGCTGGGGGCCCTGACCGGGCCGGGCCTGGCCAGCTTACTGGGGAGTGGGGGGCCTCCAGCGAGCAGCTCTTCATCCAGGTAAGCCTTGTCCTCTGCCCCGCCATGCCTGGGTGCCCCCAGGGGTCCCCCCCCCTTCAAGGAGACTGGACGTAGGAGATGCAGAAGGACGGAAAAGACACCTGGGGAGGGTCCTCTTCGGGGTCTAGACGGATTCCCAGCAGTTCAGGGACCCCTGCCACAGGACGACTTGCTGTGGGCGCCTTTAGGGTGCCTGGCCGCTCCACTGCTGCCCTCGCTCTTCCCAGCTCCCGGAGCCAGTCGGCAGCCGTCACCCCGTCCTCCACCACCTCTTCTACCCGAGCCACCCCAGCCCCCTCTGCTCCAGCAGCTGCCTCGGTGACCAGCCCGAGCCCCGCACCCAGTTCAGGTAATGGAACCAGCACGGCAGCCAGCCCAACCCAGCCCATCCAGCTGAGCGACCTTCAGAGCATTCTAGCTACTATGAACGTGCCGGCCGGGCCAGGAGGCGGCCAGCAAGGTAACATGCTGCTCGGCTCCAGGCTGGGGGGGTGAAGGTGCCTGTTGCCCCCTGCCTGCTCGCTTGCTGGCTTTCCAAGGCATGGGGCCAAGCATGTCCCTGGGCTGAGCCGCTGCCCCCTTTCCTCGCCACACCCAGTGAGCTCACGGCTTGGGCGTCTGTGGCTGGACTCCAGCTGCTGATGGTCGTGTGCTTATGCCTTAGTTGACCTGGCCAGTGTTCTGACGCCCGAGATCATGGCACCTATCCTTGCCAACGCGGACGTCCAGGAGCGCCTGCTGCCCTACCTGCCCTCCGGGGAGTCACTGCCACAGACGGCAGAGGAGATCCAGAACACGCTGACCTCGCCCCAGTTCCAGCAGGTAGATGCTGTGGCCTGGGTGCCCGCTGCTGTGTGCTCGGTGGCAGGGGACTTGGCTTACCTTCCACGTGGCTCCCTGTCACCAAGCGTCCTTGCACCTGCGACTGGCCCAGGCACACACACACCCCCCCCACCTCCCCCCGGGGCCTTTGCCAAGTGTGTGCTCAGGAGTGTCTGGCTTTCCTTTGCAGGCCCTGGGCATGTTCAGCGCGGCCTTGGCCTCTGGGCAGCTGGGTCCCCTCATGTGCCAGTTCGGCCTGCCCGCGGAGGCTGTGGAGGCCGCCAACAAGGGCGGTAAGTGCCTGCCCCGCACCCCGCGGGGTGAAGGTTTGCGCAGCACAGGGCTGGCTGGCCTGGCTCGGGCGCCTCGGGGGGGGGGGGGGGGTCCTGGGCCTCAGTCTGGAAATTTTTATTTCCTCCGGTTAGCCATTCCAGGCCGGGGGCTAGAAAGGACGCCTCGTGTTTTTAAATGCATTTTAGACGTGGAGGCCTTTGCCAAAGCTATGCAGAGCAGCGCCAGGCCGCGGCAGGAGGGCGACGGGAAGGACAAGAAGGACGAAGAGGAAGACATGAGCTTGGATTAGCTGCCGTCCCCGAGGGCGCGGCCCCCTCCGTTCCGGCTGAGAAATAAAGGCCTCGTCTTTTACCTGCCACCTCTGGTTTCCCTGTGCGCCCGGTGGGGGGGCTGGCGTGAGGGGAGCCCCCTGGGCAGGAGGTTCCCCCCACGAGCATGTCTGGGGTTGGGATCCGCCCTGACTCACCGCTCTACCCTTTTCACCTCTGAAGTCAACACTCAAACATAAGTTACTTTTTTTTTTTTTTAAGATTTTATTTATTCATTTGACAGAGACACGAGAGCGGGAACACAAGCAGGGGGAGCGGGAGAGGGAGAAGCGGGCTTCCCGCGAGCGGGGAGCCTGACGCGGGGCTCGATCCCAGGACCCCGGGACCGAGACCTGAGCTGGGGGCAGGCGCCTAACAACGGAGCCACCCAGGCGCCCCTATTCTTTTTAATTTTTAAGAAGCAGGACAGATGTCTCATGTTATGAAAAATTGGTGGAGGAAAAAAAATCTCATCATGAAGCTGAAAGATAAAAAGTATTAAAAACCCCAGTTTTAAACGTTCGGAATAACTTAAAATCGTTTTCAAAAAAAAGATTCATCATCCCTAGAATCTAGAGTCCAGATAAATAGACTTGCTGTGAAATGGGCTGAATTGCAGGGGCTGGAGGCTCAAGAGGTGGGAGCCTGCCTGCCCAGGGCGGCCCTCCTGTGGACGCCAGGCCGGGGCCCCTGAAGGCTCTCCTGCGTGGCCGCTGGAGGGGCAGCTCGCTAGGTGGCTGGGCAGCCGCTGGCCCCCACTGCCCCCTGGATGCCCACAGAGCGAGGCCAGGTGACCGGGGACCCGTTCAGCATCAGATTCCTCATGCAGCCGCGGTAGGCTAGAGGCCTAGCCTGTGTGTTCGTGGGCTCTGGGGGGGGCAGGGGAAGGTGGGGAGACAGGTCAGAGCAGAAGCCAGCGGCCCGCTGCCCCCCCCCCCCATGCCTCAGCCTCTCTGACTGCCCCATCACAGGAGGGTGGGCTATGAGAGGGGTGACCCAATGCATGGTCCCAGAGGGGTAACTCCCATCCCCCAGGCTGAGGCTGCACTCACTAGGCAAGCCCCCGAGGTGCAGAGGTGCTTGGGCGGTGGCCATGGAGGCCACCAGCGCAGGGCTCAGGGTCTGGTTGCTCCGTGCATCCACCTCCAGCTGGAGCACATTCCCGCTTCTGGTCACTGTGGGCACAGGGTCCTTGTGACTGGGGGGGTGGGGTGGGGGCCAGGGGCTGTTTGCCACACAGCCTGCCTGGGGGGCCCACCACTGCTCCCTCCTGGGTGCTCTACTCAGCAGAAAAGCAGGGGTGGGGGTGGGGCCGGCTCACCTGCCAGTCGGTGCCACTGCCCGTCACACAAGGCTGCCGGGCACGTCACCCATGTGGCGAACTCCCCCGCGCCGTCGTCCGCCCGCAGCAGGACCTGGGGGCGCGGGGGGGCGCGGGGGGGGTCAGGAGGGCCTTGTGAACCCCACTCCCACCCTGCGGCCGCAGCCCCCTCTCCCGCAGCTTACCTGCTTGGCCAGCACCTGCAGCTGCAGGTAGGGTGGTGCCTGGACCCGGCCCAGGTGCAAGATGAGGCCGGTGGCCGTCCGAGGCCGCACCTCCAGCTCCAGGGCCACGCGAGGCAGCACGGCCCCCACGGTGTCTGTGGGAAGGGGGCCGTGAGGAGGGGCAGGGCTGCCCGGGCTCCCCCCTTTCGGAGCCCCACTCCTGCCCCACTGGGCTAGGGGCACACCCACGCCCTACGGACCTAGGGTGACGACACCCCCGCTGTCTGCGAAGAACAGGCCCTCCTCCAGGGGGCCCGAGAAGCACGGCGTGACCCCCATCACCCGTGTGGGGGCCCCCAGGGGCCGCCCGTCCAGCCTCAGTCTCCTCACACAGCCACTGAAGCCAGACCTGCTGGTGGCCACCTGCGGGGACACAGACGGGCTGGTGGGGGGGAAGGTCCCAGGGCCCGGGGAGGGCCGTTCAGCCGGGGAAGGGGGTGGAGGTGAGAGCAGGGGGCGGGGTGCGGAGTGAGGTGCTTTAGGGTTGCAGGGGGTAGATGGATGGGGTTCTCACTGGGAGCCTCGGGCTGAAGCCACTGGCAGGGAGGCCCCCCACAAAGAGAGTCTGGGGCCGGGGGCTCCCTGCCCCCTGGTGCTGCTGGCCGGGCCCCTCCCGGTCCTGGGCCCAGACCCCATCGGTCGCCAGCTGGATCCGAGTCTTTCCCCACCGCACGGACACCTGGGGGCAGGAGGAGGCACGTCAGAGTGGGAGCTCCCAGGACCCGGGCCCTGTCCCCTCCTTGGCCCCTCTCACCATGTGCCACCGGCCAGCCCGTGAACGCTGGCGGCTCTGGACGCGGAGCTGGGGCCCAGGGCCCTCCGTCTGGGCCACAAAGCGTCCGTGGCTCAGGAGGAGAAGCAGAGAAGGGCTGCTGGCCGTGAGGGGGGCAGCGAGCAGCAGGAGTCCTCGTGGGGTGCGAGGACGGACCAGCATCGAGAGGTGGGACCTGGAAGCCAAGCAAGGCCGTCAGCCTGGGCGGCCCCTCCGCCCCCTCCCCACCCGGCCCAGCCTTACCAGTTCCCAGGGGGTGCCGGGATGTGCGCAAACTCCAGGTAACTGGACAGGGGGCCCCCGAACTGGTAGGCATCTTGGATGGCCCTGGGAGGCCAGGGTGGTGTGCAGGCAGGGTCCTGGGGGGGCTGGCGGCTACGTCGGCCGGCCTGTGGGGATCAGGTGGGAAGCAGGAACGTGTGGGGGTCGCCTTCTGACCGACCACCACCCCCCGCCCACACACCAGCCTCCGGGTGCCCCACCTTCTGTGCCGCTGCGGCCCTCAGTCCTCGAGGTGCCTGCCCTGGGGTCTGGGTGCGCGGGGTGGGGGCACAGCCTGAGCTCACGTTGACCTTCTTCCAGTCCTGCTGTAGGTCGAATACGCGCTGCGGCCCCACGGGCCTGAGGGGGAGTAGCACCGTCAGCACTAGCGGGGCGGGCGGTGGGCACCGGCCCCCGCGCCCCCCGCGCCCCCCGCCCACAGCTCACCGCATCACGAATACGTTGCTGATGCAGCCCTTGAAGTTGAAGTAGTCACCAATCTTGGGCAAACCTCCTAAGAAGAGATCCTGGGACTCCTGAGGCTGGGGCCTGGGGGGCGGCCCCTGGTGGGGCTTCATCTGCTGAAGTTGGTCGTCCACATAGAGCCAGACCCTGCAGGCAAGAGCAATGTTTCCCCGCGCTGCCCCACATCCGCCTGCCGCACTGCCGCCTTCCTGTCCCTGGACACCGCGGCCAGAGGCCCGGTGGGCCAGGCTCACCCTGTGTCGTTGCTGTAGAAAGCCACGTAATGGGGGGTGCCATCGGCAAAGCTCCCTCGAGTCTTCACCTCTGTCCTCAGCAGCTGGAGTGTCACACGGCCCTGCTGCAGGGACACCTGGTATGGCCCATCCTGGGGACAGTGGCCAGGTCAGTGGACCAGGCCGGGGCCTGGACTCCCGCCCTCCAGCCCCCCCCCCCCCCCCCCCCGCCAAACCCCACGCTGCCACTGCTGGGAGCAGGGACGCACGCACCAGGAAGGCTTTGTGGTAGAGCAGACCAACGTCCTGGGTGCTACGGAAGCCGAAGCCGGAGTAGATGTGGCCCGAGACCGGGGGCACATCAGGGAGCTCCAAGGACAGGTAGCCGTCGCCGTGGAAAGTCATGGCCCGTCCCACCTGCAGGAAGGGGGACCGTGAGGGCCCGCGGCACAGGCCTGGAGGGGGTGCTGCCGGCCAGGGCGGGGGTGGGCTCACCAGCAGGTCGGCAGTGCAGCCCGAGCTGATGCCCGTCGTGTTCAGCCTCTTGAGATCCACGTACTTGCCCTGAGCCTTGATGCCCTTGATGCAGCCACGGATCGAGCCTCCGGAGGGGAAGAGCTGCTGCAGGCTGCAGGGGATGAGCATGAGGGCGCCGCCGCCTTCGAGCCCCCGGCCGCCCCCCCGCCCCGGCCGCGCCCCAGCCGCCTGCTCACCTTGGGGGCAGCTGGTCGGGCGGCACGCCCCCCAGGTAGTAGGCATCGGCCAGCTCCAGCGTGCTGCTGTGGTCCACGCTGAACACGTTGTTCCTCTCCACGCGCACCAGCACGCGGCTCACACGGCCACGATTACCCCCCAGCAGGAACACCTGGATCTGCAAGGTGCCCACGGGCCAGGGCTTTAGGGTGCGCCGTGGGTCCTGCGGGTCCTCCCGGAGCCCCCGATCCCTCCCCCGAGCCCAGCCTTACTGCCTTGCTGGCCGTGGTCATGGTTAGCAGTTTGTGCATGTCCTCGTGCTGCGGCTTGGCCCGCATCAGGCCTGCGCCAAAGTCGTAGAGGAGGAGGAGGCTGCCTTTCTGCGCGGCCAGGCACAGGAACTGGTCCTGGGGGGAGGGGCAGGGTCAGTATGCGGTGGGGAGGGGAGGGGAGGGGGGGGCGACGTGCGCCGGGGCCCGGGCAGCCCGCGTGCCTGGTGCCGCATGAAGAAGATGATCCCGTTGGAGGACACAAGCCGCAGCTCCTGCTCGAAGCGTTTGGTCATGCCGATCTGACTCTCCACGCTGATGCGCGCGAAGCCGGAGCCGTCCAGGTGGGAGCCATCTGTGAGCCACGGGTCCCCGGTCGACTTGGAGCTACAGGTCAGAGGTCACGGGGGTCAGCCAAGAGCCAGCCGCGGCGGGATGAGGGCCAGGCCCTGGCTGCACATACCGGGCGCAAGGCCTGTCCACAGCTGTGTCCAGCTGGAAGGTCTCCTCGAAGTTATAGAGGCTGAGCACCTCCTCGTTAAGCGTGTCCATCTCGATGCAGCCCAGGTAGCCAGGGAAGCGGAGGGGCTCAGGGGGCTGTGGGCACAGGGCACAGTCAGGGCTCCTCGCCCCCAGGCAGACCCAAGGGAGGGCGCTCAGCGTGCAGCCGGACGTGGAGCAGGACTTGCTGGGACAGGAGGGCAGGGCCCCCCCACCGGGCCAGGCTCACCGTGAAGTGGCTGGGGTAGCCCCCCACGTAGAAGACAAAATCGTCAGGCCGCAAACTGAGCAGCCCCTCAGCCCCAGGGGCCACTGTGTCGCCCTTGGTCTCATGGAGCATCTGCTTCTCCACCGTGACAGACATGTGGCCAAACTGGAGGGTCCTGAAAGCAGAGGGGGAGTGAGGAGTGGCCCCGCCAGGCGGTGGGGGAAGCACAGGGGCCCAGGCCACACACCTGTCAATGCTGACTGCTGCGAACTGCTCCCCGATGTCTTCGTCGACGCTGAGGGCTGCGAGGCCCGCCTCCCCCAGGCGGTACACCCAGTGCACCTTCTGGTTCCGCAGAGCCACACCCATGTAGTCCCCGACAGCCTGCAGCGACAGGAGACTCAGCAGGACCGGGCCCCAGCCGCGCCTGCCAGCTCCCAGCTGGTGCCCAGCCTCGCCCAGCCCGCCATGCCCGTCCTGCCCGCCTGGTACCTGGCGGCTGCCCATGTACAGCACAAAGCGATCCCCGGGGACCTGGCCAGACTCCGGCTCTGGACTCTGGAGGTAGAACTTGAGAGCGGTGTAGGCGGCGAGGTCGGAGAGGTCCCGGGGGGCACGCAGCTGCACCCCTGAGCGCCCATTGAACTTCATGGACACCTTGACCTGTGGGGGAGGCGGCGCGTGCCTCGTCAGTGTCCACTGCCTGGTCTTCCAGAGACGCACTGTGCCCCGGCGCTTGCTCTCACCTTGCTGGCAGCTCCGCGGGCCTGGGCGATGAGCTCCCGCACGCGGCCGATGCTGGCAGACAAGGCCAGGCTGGCGTTGTGCGCGCCACGGTTTTCCAGAAGGCTCAGCTTGGCGAGTAGCTGTGGCAGTGTCTTCTCCAGGGTGGACACTGCAGGGAGCCGAGGGTGTGACCCCGACAGCCTGGCCTCATCCAGTCCCTGGCCACCCCCCACCCCCCATCAGGGGACCCCGGGACCCACCTGAGCGGCCCGCGTCGAGTACCACCTGGCCCAGGTCCTGGCTCCGCAGGCCTCCATACTGGCCCTGCCACTGTTCCAGGTGTTTCTGCATGTCCTGAATCCGCGACTGCACGCGGGCAGCTGTGTCCTGGGCTTCGGCGGCCACAGCTTTGGCATGAGCAATCTTCTTGCTTGTCTCGTCTGTGGTGGGCCATGTACGGGCAAGCTCAGAGGCACACCGGCAAGGACGGTCCTGGCTTCACCTCCCCTCTGTGGTGGGGGGGGGGGACCACCAGCCCCGCCCTGACAAGGTCCAGCAATAGGGGGGCCCAGCCCCCACGGATCTTCTGGGAACCACAAGCAGCAGGAACACCAGCTGTGTGTCCTGCCGGACACCTCCCCGTGCCGGCCTCTCAGACCACAGCCTGGTCACCCCGACGCCTGTCAGCTCAGCCCCGGCCCCCCACGGCCACCGTCGTCTGTCCCAGGGCCCGGCCTGAGCCTCCACAACCCCCAGGTCCGAGCGTGCTGGGACCTCCTCCCCAAGTTGGCGGCTGCACGGCTCGCCCTGCGTGGGCGCACCACCCCTTGCCCCGAGGCCTTGCCCGGGTCCTCGGCTCCAGCCACACTGGCCTCCGCGCGCCCACCTCCACCTCACGCCCCCTCCAACCCACCGTCCCTCTCTTGATGTCGCTCCTGGGAGCCCGAGCAGGCCCAGTGCCCCCAACCTCGGGATGAAGTGTCCCTGCTGCACACCCCCTGTGCTCCCCCAAACCCACTTCCATTTCTCTCCAAAGCACTTCCTGTTCACTTTCACCCACTCCTTGGAGCTAGTCTGTGTGGCTTCCTGCCCGGCGCTCTGGACACCATGGGTGTCCCCGGCTCACTGGAGAGCCCCGGCTGGCACCCTGCCCGTGGGGGGGGGGGGGCGCTGTCCACCTTGGGACGAGCAGAGGGCAAGGGCAGAGGCGAGGAGCAACCTACCGGTGTCCATGGCCAGCATGGCCTGTACCTCGTGGACTCGGGCCACCAGCTGCTCCTTCTTGGCCTGGGCATCTCGGAGCTGCGTCCCGGTGCCCTGCAGGGTAGCCCGCACTGCGGGGGGAGGCAGCCTCACTCCCAGCGAGCAGGTACGGCCCACCTCGGCCCGCCCCACCAGGAGGGGACAAGGCCAACGTGCACACAGATGGACACATCCAGACACGAGGGCCCTCGGCTTGGGGAGGCACTGGCCCCCCCGCAGATGTACTTATCTCCGTTCCACAGGTCAGGAGAGCCAGGCCACTGCCCAGGGGCCGCCCGCACCGAGGGTCTAGCAGCAGAGCGTGTGCCTTTGCCCTGCGCTTTCTCGTCCACCTGGCTCCCATCAGGACAGTAGGAGGAACCCCTTCCCAGCCCCTCCACAGCCCCCAGGGCAACATGCCGAGCCGGTGGTAAGCAGGACTCCCACGCAGGGCAGCCATCACCCTCCCGCCCACCGTCACCTACGACCACCCTCCCCCGCCATGGGACCAGACACAGGGCTCCCCAGCACTCACCGCGGCCCAGCCTCTGCTGCCCCCTGACGGTGGCCTCTGCCAGGGCACTGCTGTTGGTCAACAGCTCCCGGGCTCGGGGCGCCAGGCCTCGCTGCACCACCATCTGCAGACATGGGGCAGGATGTGGCTCATACCTGCCTGGTGGGAACCAGGGTCGGGTCGTGGAGGCGGAGGGAGGCAGGGGCTCCTAACGGGGCTGTGGGAGGGCCAGGGCCTCACCGCCCATGTGTGGCTCGCCTGCCGCAGCGCCTGACCAGCAGCCCCCTCGGCGGCCTGCACGGCTTGGAGAATGCTGCCGTAGGCATTAGCGGCCTCGATGGCCCGCTGGATGAAGCGGTCCTGGTTGACTCCACGGATGATGCTGTGTGGGGGCAGGAGAGGGACACAGGGTGTGTGGTCGGGGACCCGGGCCCAGACAGCTCAGGCTCTCCTGCTATCACAGCTGCCAGGCCAGTCTGCCTGCCCACTCCAGCCCCCAACCCTTTGCCCCTGCCCTGCTGCCTCCCAGGCATGCCTTTCTTATTCCTTGCAGCCAATTTGGGCCAGGACCTCGTGGGAACAACGGCCTCTTCCTCCAGGAGCCCTCCCCGACTGGCTGTGTCCCAGCAAGGACCCGGCTGCGTCCCCGGGGCGCCCTGCAGGCCTCGCACCTGGACAGGTTGAGGGCCAGCTGGTCCAGCTGCTGTGCGTGGGCCTCCGCAGCCTCCACCAACTCCACCTTGCTGCTTGCGGGGGAGAAGGCCCGCATCTTCTCCAGCAGTGGCGTCTGGGCCCCATCCAGGTTGGCAGCAAGGTGCTCATACTCCTGGGTGGGGACGGGTCGGGGACGTAAGTGGGAACCCCCCCAACCCGATCCCTTACTCTCCCCTGATCTGGGAACCCAGAGGCCGCGCTCTGCGCGCAGACCGCCGTCGGAACCTGCCTCGGCGCCCCCGGGAGGGGCAGCACTCACCTCCCTGGCCTGGTCCATACCATGCAGGAGCCCCGCGAGCTGGGCCAGGGTGTCACTGGCAGCCTGCAGAGTGGCCCTCAGGGTGGCGTTGTCCCTGGACAGCTCCTGCTTCCGGTGCTGGAGGCCACAGGGAAGAAAGGGGGTGAGAAGAGCAGAAGTATGACAGGGTGGGGACAAGGGGCTGCAGGGTGGGGGGGAGCGGGGGCAGGGAGGAGAGGAGGGCCCCTCACCAGGGCGTCCTCCAGGCGCTCCTGGTTTCGGCTGTTGAGCTCCTCAGCCTCCCGAGTGGTGCCCACTGCCCGGTTCAGGGCCCCTCGAAGGTCCATGAGGCCAGCCTCGTGCTGGGCCAGCTGGTCCCGGGCGTGCGCGGCCAGTGCCCGGTTCCCCTCCCAGCGGCTGCTCAGCTGCTCCTGCACATGGGCCAGCACTGGCCCAGACCCCAAGTGGGGATGGTTGTCCGGGCAGGAACTCCAGCTCCCCGCCCAGTGCCTGCCCAGCCCCCGTCTGCTGCATCGCAAGCTGATCTCAGCCACTCACGTCTCTGGGCCGCGTCCAGCTCAGCCTCAGCAGCTGCTCTCGGGGCACCCAGGTCTCGGGCCCGCATCTCCCCCAGCAGCCGCTCCACCTCAGCCAGTGTCCGGCGCACATGCTCACCCGACGGGGCCGAGGCGTTGGCCGGGAACAGGTGGTCCGTCTGGGACTCGAGCTCTATGCGGCGGAGGGTGGGCACAATCAAGGCCAGCCTGCTGCCCAAGCAGACCTCCGCCCACCAGCTCACACGCCTGACACCCCCCCCGAGCATGCTCAGAGTGCCCGCACACAACCCAGCAACGCCCCGGATGGCTCGTAAAACCCAGACGGCTCCAGGACACAGCTCTGCTCGGCTGCTCGGCTGCTCGGCTGCCTGAGCTCCTCGGCGCCCCCCTCACCTTCCTCAGCCCCTACCCCAACACCCCGCTGCCCACCTTCTCCACCTGGCCCAGCCAGCCCCTGCTCCAGGTCAGTACTCAGCTGCAATTTCATTCCTCCCCGACCCCTGGGCTGGGCCATGTCCCCCCAGTCTCTTCTTCTGGCAACGGGTCTGTTTGTAATTCAGGTATCCACCAGCAAGTTTTCCCATGGAGCAGGGCACCTCCAAGGGGGGGCATGGTATCCCCAAAGAGGGCACCAGCATGCCCCTCGGTGCCCACCTGCCCCGTCTGGCCACACCGCATCCTCTCCTGCCTCCCACATTGCCCTGCTGTTCACTCAGTCATGTCTACACACCCAAAACCCTGCCGGTTCTTCAAACCCTGCCCTGACCCTGAGTACCATTCTGCTTCCCCACCATCCTCTGCCCAGCTGGGCTAGCCCCTACCACTCAGGATGCGGTCCACAGCCCTGATGGCCACCAGCAGCGTCTGCGCCTGGCCCAGTGAGGCCTCAGTGCTGTCCAGCAGCCGGCCGGCCTCGGCGAGGGCTCTTGTGGCCTGTGGACACAGCATCTTGTCAGGCCACAGCCTGAGCCAAGGATCAGGGGTGACACTGGACAGTCTGGGGCCCTGGGAGAGGGGTCTCTGGGGGATGCAGTCTACTGAAGGGGAAGGGTCCCAGGGGAAGGGGCTTTTGAGGGGAGGAGCATCCCAGGCAGGCATCCCCAGGGTCCTGCCTGGCCGTCCAGCCTCTGTGCATCCTGTCTGAGGCTTGAGCTCCGCTGTTCCAGGGTCTCCAGCTCCTGCACCGTCTCGTGGCGGAGGCCCACAGGGCTCTGGAGCTGCCTCTGGGGAGGAAAGAAGGTGAGAGCCCGCAACCTGAGAGGGCAGTGTGTGGGGGGGGGGCTGGGCTGAGAGGTACCTGCAGGTCGGCGATGGAGGCGTTCAGCCTGTGCAGCCGGGCCCAGGCCATGGAGCTGGCGTTGATGCTGCGCACCTGCTCCCGGATGGCGGGGAGGAGGGCGCCCGCCCGCTCCAGGTCGTCCAGGAGCAGGACCACACAGTGGTCACACACTGCGGGCAGCACGGGGGGGGCGGTCAGTGTGGGGCCGGGGAAGGACTCACGGGGTCAGCACTGTGGGGATGGGTCAGCCAAGGGTCATGGAGTTGGCACAGGAATATCGAGCCAGGCCGAAGGTGACAAGGTTAGTGAGACTCAGGTGAGCATGGCGTTTGCAGGATCGATTGAAAAGACGGCGCGGAGATCAAGAAGTCAGCAGGGAATGGGGCAGGTGCCAGGAAGTCAGTATTTAAGCTCGGGGTGGGTCCGGGGGCTGTAGGGGTCAGTTGGGGAGTTCTGGACTTGGGGATTAGAAGGCGGGAGTGAGGTCAGCATGGAGCCCAGGGGTCCCTGGGGAAAATGAGAGGGAGCTGAGGTCACAGGGTGTCTCTGGAAGCGGAGATTAACAGAGGGGTCACCAGGTCATGAGGGGCTGGGACTCACATGCCCCTAAGTGGACCTAGAAGGAGCAGGGCCAGCGCAGAGCGACGCACCTTCACAGTGGATGCCATGGTCCCCAGGCCCTCCCGGCACCAGCACCTGGTGCTGTTGGCTGCAGGTGTCACAGCGCTCCCCACTGAGCCCAGGGGGGCAGGTGCAGTGGCCCGTGTGCACGTCGCAGTGGCCCCCCTGGCACTGGCAGCCTAGGTGGGGAGGAGCGGGGTGAGTGGCTGGCAGAGGGTCCCAGGGTGCCGGCCACCCCACAGCACCCCACCCATCCGTACTCACGCCTGCAGCCCTGCTCAGGCAGCCCCCAGTGGCCAGGGGCACACTCGCGGCACTGGGGCCCTGCGGCCCCTGGCCGGCAGTGGCACTGCCCACTCTGGGGGTGGCACTCGGAGCCCTCCGCGGCTGGTCCACAGGCGCATGGGCGGCAGCCCCCACAGTCCTGGAAGCCGAAGTATCCTTCCTGCGACGCAGACCGCTGTCAGGCCCCGCCCCTGCCCGGAGGCCCCACCCGCTACCCGCCGGGTCCCGGCCGCGACGGCCCCTCCCGCCAGCAGGCCCCGCCTCCTGTCCCAGAGGCCCCACCCCCTGCCTGCAGGCCCTGCCCTACCAGGAAGCCCTACCTGACAGCGGTCACAGCGTGGCCCGGTCACTCCTGCCTTGCACAAGCAGTGCCCACTGTGGGGGTCGCAGGTCTCCGTCCCGCATGCGGAGCAGTCACACCCTGCAGAAGGGGTGCTGTGACAGTGGCCCTGACGCCCCTCCCCTTCCTGAGCTCCCGCCCAACACGGACCTCCTCCGCCCTGCGTCCTTCACTCTCCCGGGTGGATCGGCCGCCCGCCCGCCCGCCCGCCCCCCACGCCCGCCCCTCCGCACGAGCTCCCTCCCGCCGCTCCCCGCCTACGGGTGCAGTTGCCGGGCACCAGGGCGTTGCCGTAGAAGCCGGGGGCGCAGCTCTCGCAGCGGGGCCCGGCGGTGTTGCGCAGGCAGCTGCGGCAGGCGCCTGTCAGGGGGTCACAGTCGCTGAAGAGCAGGTTGGGGTCGCCGTTGCCGCTGCAGTCGCACGGCTGGCAGGAGCTGCCCAGCACCAGCGGGTTCCCGAAGAAGCCGGGCGCGCACCTGGGGCGGGGCGCGAGGGCGGGGTCAGTGGCCTGGGTCCTTGGGCCCGCGCGCCCACCTTCCCGCATGTCCACCTGCAAGCTCGCCCACCCGCCCACCTATCAGCACGCCTGCCCTCCTGCCCGGCCGCCCTGCAACCCCCCTGCCGGCCGGGCCTCCTGCCCCCCGCGCTCACCGCTCGCAGGAGGCGCCCGCGTAGCCGGGTTTGCAGAGACACTGTGTGCGCGCTCCTCGCAGGACGCAGCCCACCGCAAAGCTGCAGACAAGAGGGGCTTCTCCGACAGCTGCACGCCACCAGGGGTCCCCACCTGGCCAGCCCACCCCAGCTGCTCTGGCCTCCAGAGGGCAGTGCTGGCCCAACCGGGTAGGGGATGATGACCTTCCCTCCCGGGGCTGTAAGGGCATCTGACCTTGAGGGGGCTGGCCCAGCTTACTTGTTAGAAGGCACTGCGAGGGGGCAGGGGCAGCTGACACAGGGGGCCGTCGGGTCCTCAGACCCACTGCGCACGAAGCCAGCCCGGCAGTGCTCACAGTGGTCACCTTCAGTGCTGTGCTGGCAACCCTGGGGCAGAAGGGACACGTCAGCACTGATGGTGGAGGCTCCGTTTCCCACTAGCTCTCACCCCAACTGTGCCAGGGACTCGATGCCCAAGGCCAGCCAGTGCCCCGCCCAGGACACCAACCTTCCCCCCCGGACCCCCGCGTATCCGTACTACTGACCCAAAGGCCCCTGGTCTTCCCTAGTCTGTCTGGGGTGTCTGCCCTGCTCACCATGCAGATGCCCGAGCCAGGGAGGCAGCGGTCTGAGTGGCCATGGCACTGACAGGGGACACAGCGACCCAAGAAGAGACCTTTGATGTCCCGGTAGTAGCCAGGGGCACATTCCTGGGGCAGAGGCACCCCTCGTCAGGAAGGAAGCAGGGCCAGCCCGAGGGGCCGGTGAAGGACCATGCTCTCAGACCCTCAGAGGTGCTGGCCCTGATCGGCTAGACACATGAAGTCAGAGCCCCCAAAGCCATGCAGATGCCCTGGCTCAGGTGACAGCCCCCCACACATGTGGGCCAGGGTCGCCTCTTTGTCCCCCAGACACCTCTTCTGAGTGGGTGGGCGTTCAATCACAAAACCCCTCAGATGAACAAGCAAGTGCACAAGTGTGAGACCCAGAGGGAAGGCAGGGTGTGGGCACGTGGCTGATGCCTGGCTGGACCGGGCAGTGAAGGAACACAGAGCAGCTGGGTGCACGGGGGGCCAGGCAGGGACACAGGTGACAGTGCAGGGGCAGAGAGATAAGCCAGTGGGCTGGCCCGGCCCGTGGCGAGAAGGCAGGGCTGCGGGGAGGACAGTACCCAGCAGGTGAGGGAGGAACTGGGGAGACAGAGCGGGGGGTGCCTGCCCCCACCACCTCACCTGGCACGAATCTCCACGGTAGTTGGCCGGGCACATACACAGCTCCACGTTGCTGGCCGGAGGCCCCCCGCCCACCTCGCCGGCCACCTCCAGCACCACGCTGCGCAGGGAGACGGCCGAGGAGGTCTGGGAGAACAGGGCGCGGATGTGCAGCCGCTCCAGACTCGCCAGCACCATCATGAGCTCCTCGCGGGACACGGCGTTGTGTGTCTCCGTGTGCCGGAAGGTCCCCTGCGGGCCGCGGCGGTGTTCAGGGGGGCAGCGGGGGGCCTCGGGGGCTAGAACAGCCCACCACCCGCGGGGAGTCCCGCGCCTGGGCCCCTCCCTCACACCCGGCACAAAACCAACTCCAGACGCATTAGGAATCCAAACACACAAAGAAGATGCTTTAAGCTTTTGGAACAAAGCAGAGGTGCGTACTTTCTAATCTCGGAGAGACAAATACTTCCTTCAATAAAACAAAAACACTAACTGCACGTGAAAAATTGATAAATTTGAGTAAACATCTGAATTTCTGGTCATCAAAAGACACCTTAGGGAAAGACCGAGACTATGAGCTGGGAGAAGAACCGCAGCTCCCAAGGCGGACACGGGGAGGCGGCAGGAACTACACACAACTTCTCTAAAAAGGTAAGGAAAGGCCACAAGCGAGCGGAAAGCACAACAGGCAAAACACAGCTCGTGGAGGGAGCTGCAGGGCCGTGAGCACCCACGCAGCTGCTCACGCGTCCGGGGTCAGGGCTCCGCGGGCCAGCACGCGGCCAGGAGCGCTCCTAGGCCCCGTTTTCCGTCCTAGAGGGCAGGCACGGCAGCCTTCGGCCCCTTTGGCCTCCCTGGGCTGTGCCAGGCTCCCAGAGGGACCCGGGTGCCCAGGCCAGCTCCGCTCACCTCCACCAGCTGCAGTCGTCCATGGTGAACGTGGCCGGGCGCCGGGTACATTGGCTCCAGGAACGTGATGCTCATCTGGTTGCCCTGGGGAGGTGCGTGGGCAGATGAGGGCTGGCAGCCGGGCTGCCCGCCATCCTACCTGGCTACGCCCACCTGCCCACCCAACCACATCCACACCGTTGGCCACCTGCAGCACCACGTCCGGCCTGCTTTCTGTGGGGATGAACACGTCTCCACGCTGGGCCTCCGAGTGAAGTTCGTAGCGGAGGGTCCCACCATAGGATGACACCTGGCGGCAGGGCAGAAGGTCGTGACCCGGCCAGGCCCTGACCATGGGCCCAGAGTCGACAGCAATGGTCTTGGGCATCCCTGGGCTGAGGGCCGGGCTAGGCCTGGGCACCCTCACAGAGTCCCCATCCCTCCCTGGACATGGGCAGCCTCACTGCTGCCTTCCCTCCACCTCCAGGGGGTCCTGGACACCTTCACAGTGGCCACCACAGGGCCCGCCTGGCCGGCTCACCCTGTCCCCCAGGTAGGAGGGTGGGGCCTGCCAGTATAGCTCAGGGAAGGCCTCGAAGCCGCGCCGCAGGTCCGCGTAGAGCAGTTCTGCCTCTGCTCGCAGCTCGTGAGGAACCACCTGCCGGTCACTGCTCAGCAGCGTCCAGCCCTCCATGTCCACGTGCTGCAGGCACACGGGAGGGGCACCGACCTGAACGCCCAGGGCACGCTGACTGGGGGTAACGTGCCCCCTCCCTGAGGGGGCGCCACCCTCGGTCTGGGTCCCACTGCCCGCACACCTCACGGCGGGCGTGGGCCGAGCCCCTGCAGCGCTCGGTGGCCCCAAAGCAGAAGCAGCGGGTGCAGCCCTTTGGGTTGGCGGCTTCAAGGGAGAAGGTCCCAAGGCGGCACTGGTCACACCGAGGGCCCTGCACATTCTCCTGTGTGTGGGGGCGGGAGGGTAGGACAGTTCAGTTGGCCGTGCGCTGCAGAGCCCGACCCACCCTGGCCCGCTGTCACCCCCTCCCCATGGGCTGACTCTCCCCAAAGCGTCCAGGAGGCCCCAGGGGTCCCCAGAGGCTTCCGGTGGCTGAGGCGGCGTGGAGGTGGGGGGCCCGCTGACCTCTCACCTTGCAGTGGCACTGGCCTGTGAGGGGGTCACATATGCTGGGCATGGAGCCCGCCTCATGGCAGTCGCAGGGGCGGCAGCTGGGGTAGCCATGGAAGCCCGGGGCGCAGGCGTCACAGCGGCGCCCGGTCACATTGGCTCTGCACCTGCCGGTGGGAGGTCAGCGGCTGCCAGGCCTCCCCTCCACCCCGGCCCCTCAATTTGAACTGAGACTGCAGGGCCCCCCTGAGGCGGTGGACCCCCAAGGCATACCCCTCACCCAGCCCCCACCCCCCGAACTGGACAGAGTGCTCTTGGTGGCCATGCCGCCCCTGACCCAGCCAGCCCAGGGCCACGGGGACAGCCCCGCTGCCCAGCTCACTTGCACTGGCCACTGTCCGCGTCACAGGTGGGGTCGGTGAGCTCCTGGACACCGGGCCCCGAGCAGTTACACTCCTCACAGCCCACCAGGGGGTGGCAGCCAAAGCTCTGGGGCTGGCAGACCACACAGTCGGGCGGGATGGTGCGTGGCGGGCAGACACATCGGCCCGTGAGCTCGTCACACAGACGGCCTCGGCACTCGCAGGCTGTGGGGAGCGTGCACGGAGGGGATGAAGCCCTGTGCCCCATCGGAGGCCCTGGCTGCAGCCCAGGGGACGCACCCCCACCCCCACCCTGGCGTGGTTTCACCCGGCTCCAGGCCCCAAGCCTCAGGCAGCATCTCTGATGTGGGGTCAGGTGCCCAGAAATGCCGTCCGGTCCCTGGCGTGTGACGCCCTGCAAAGCCCGGCCCACCGGCTGCCCAAGGGCCTGCAGACAGGGGCCAGCAGGGTGGGTCCGCCAAGCCCTGGAACTTCCTGCTGGCCGCGGTAGCCACGCTTCCTGCCGAAGCCCCCTGGGGATCAGGTACCACCCCCTGGCTGGCACCCCCATGGGCTCAAGTACTCACGCCTGCAGCTGGGGAAGCCCCAGTAGCCAGTGGCACAGCGGGAGCACTCACGGCCGATGACGTGGGCCCGGCAGGGACACTGGCCCCCGAAGGGTTCACACGTGGGGCCTGTGGCACCCATTTCATGGCAGCCGCAAGGCCGAGCCCCGTTGTTATAGAAGAGAGAGAGAGAAGAGGCAGCACCACGACAGAACGGGGGCGAGCTGGTGGGACTGTGGTGAGAAGCAGGGGTGAGGCCAACTCCTGGTCCTGAGCCCACCCCCCGGCCCTGCCCCAGACCCCCCCCACCCTGAGACCCTGCCCTTGCCCGGAGTCTCCCCCCAACCCTGGGGACCCTGCCCTTGCGCAGAGCGCCCCCCCCCCACCCCGGGGACCCCCCCCCGGCCTGCCCCTCCTCCCTCCCCCTCCCCCCAGCCCACCTGATGTGGTACCCACGGCTGGCACATTGGCTGATGAAGTCATAGGATTTGTCCAGGGGCTCCTCTCGGAGATAGCTGGAGCTGTAGACCTCCTCAGGGACCACCAACACATACTCCTAGGGGATCAGGGCCTGGTGACCTTCCCGTGGACCCCGGAGAGGACCCAGGCTGCGGAAGGATACCAGAGCCTGCCAGCAGAAGCACATCGCCCGGGGGGGGGGTCTCTGTGACTGGCCAGGGTCCAGCCGGACAGCCAAGACAGTAGTGGCCACATCACACCCCACTGGGCCCCAGCAAGGCTGGCAGGTGCTGGACCACCACTGGGCTGCTCAGAAGGAGGTCGGCTTCTATGGCCTAATGGAAGCTTGGGGGCTGTGAGGAGTGCCCGGCCTCCCGGTGCCCCCTCCCATCCTTGCCTGCCAGACATACCTCTGCCCTCCCTCTCCATCTGTCCAGGCCTCCTCCTCCAGGAAGGCCACCCTGACCAGCAGGGCCCCAGGGGACTGGTGGACCACATCTCGGCTCTTAGGTGTTCACCCCACACCATAGCCTCACAGCTTGGCCTGGAGGCCCCTGAAGGCTGCTCCCTGGCACCTGGCATGGGGCTGGGCCAAGCCAGATGGGGGACACACCTGGGCTGAGTGGCCAATGGTGTGACAGGGGGGAGGATGGCTGGTCCCTGAACAGGGTCAGGAAGTCCACACACAGAGAGGCTAGCCCCACATCAGGCCCCGAGAGTTCCACATGCAGACATGGCAGCCTTGGACTCACCAACCAGAGCCACCGGCCCTCAGGCACCCGCGTGGTCACGGTGAGCTCACTGTCGGTCACGTCCAGGACGGCCTGGCCCTCACACACAATCAGGGTGCGGCAGCCATAGGCATGCGGGCAGAAGCTGGCATTGGCATGGCCTGGGAGGAAGGAAAGGCGGGTCAGTGTGTCCCCCCCACACCCCACGGGCCAGCCCAGGGCCACTCCTGGAGTCAGCAGGGAGGAAGAGCTATACCACGGGACAGTGCCCCACCCGCCCAGGGGCGTGCATCTGTTACTCCCAACACGGACCTGTGACCCGCCTGACAGGGCCCACTCACGTGACACGGGTCAGGGGTGGCCACGCACAAAGGCCCACTGGGTGCAGATCCCTGAGCTTGGCCCCGCGGAAACAGAACACACACACACGTAGGAACACAAGTACCATCACCGTGTGTCCCACGGCGAACCCTCAGTTACCCGCGTATGTGACAGGGTGAACCTTGACTCATAAAATGGAATCGGGAGCAGAATCTGGGAAGGGGGGCCGGGAGGCTGGGGCTGCCGTCTGCACTGGGCCCTGGGCACCCCGTTCGAGAACTGACGGTAGGACGGATCTGTCCACATATTGTGAGGACCACCACACAGTGCGGCTGCGTGAGGAGTCCCCTGACGGGCTCCTCGTCTGGGGGTCTGCCCCCACGGCCCACCACGGCCACTCACCCTGCCAGACTCGGCCCCCACTGATGAGGACCTCCACGGGGAAGGTGGGGTGGTCGGGCTGGTAGCCGTGCAGCAGGAAGGCGTAGCGGCCCAGGGCGGGCACCTGGGTGGTGAAGACCACAGTGCCCTGCAGGGAGGGAGGGGCTCTGTGAGCAGGCACAGGGGTGTGGACCCGGGCAAGGGTGGAGGGCCTGGAGTCCTGCCCCTGCCCACGTCCCTGTCCACACCCCTGTCCCTCCTGGCCCGGGCCCTCACCTGGGGGTGGCGCAGCAGCGTGGGCTCCACATCGGGGTCCACGGCAGTGGGGGGCCGAGGCTGGGGCCCCGACGGGGGTGCACCGGGTGTGAGGTCCTGCGAGTGTGCGAGCGGGAGGCCAGAGGGCAGTGGCAGCACCTGGCAGTCCCTGAGGATGATGGGCTGGGGCGGCTTCGGGAAGCGAGAGAGCAGGCAGGTGGCACTGGGGACAAGGGTGGAGGTGAGTCCCTGCAACCTGGCCGGCGAGCCCCTCTGGCTGCCCGGGCCCCTCCCACCCGCACCTGCTGGGGCTGAAGGCACCGTGGCTGCTGACACAGCGGACCCGGGGCTCCACGAACTCCAGGCTGAATGTCTCCACGGGCACCAGGGTGACGCTGTGCTGTGGACAGACGACCAGGCGTGGACGTGGAAACGCAGGCAGGGCCCCTCCCACACCCCTACATCCGACCTGCGTCCCCCGCTTTGCACCAAGTCTCTGCCTCCTCGGGCTGCTTGAACCCCAGCCCTCAGGTGAAGTTTCTGGGCCAGGAGCACGTCTCAGCTCTCCTCACCGCCACCCACCCTGTCGCTCCAACTCTACACGTCGGCCACCAGCCTCCCCTTCAGCTCCAGGGAGCCGGCATGGACAGGCACTGGGCGAGCACGGGCTCATGAGCGGGCTCTCTGCCCCGTGCTGTCCAGCACGATGCAGGTGCGTGCGTGGCAGATACAGCAAAACCCAAGACATCAGAGCTGTCTGGTAACACCCCACGGGGAAGACCCAGAACGCCGCGTGGCCGACCCGGCGTCAGCACGAGACGCAGCACGGAAGCCTGGCCTGTGGGACAGGCTTATGAAGCGGTTGTCAGAGCCGGGAGGCGGCCACCGGGGACCGCGGGGTGTCTGGGGGCAGGGCGCGTGGCTTCCTGGCCCGGGTGCTGGGGGGCAGGGCACGCCGGGCATGCCCGTGACGTGGTTCTGTGCACACTTTACAACAACCCAGTTCCCCGCCACAGGGCTGAGGGGGAGGACAGGCCGCACGCGCCCGATGCCAGTAAGTCGGGCGGAAGCGACGGGGTCTGCGCCCTAGCACCGCGGGTGGAACGCACGAGTCCCGCGAGCCTGAGCAGCGGGCGGCCGCGGGGTTCTCCTTCCATCTGCAAGTCTCTCGTCAACACTGACGTGTTTACAAAAATAGGTGCATCGGTGATGCATCTGTTAAAGGCTCGAGGGAGGCAGACATCACCCACTCGGTCCTGTAGCGAGTGGACACCTCCTGTGGGTTCTGGGCGTCAGGCAGGTCTGCAGGGGCCGCCTCACCGTGACGCAGCCCTCAGAGCGCCGAACAACCCCTTCCTCACACCGGGGTGTTCTCAGAAATTACATCACAAAGTGGCCTCTCGTGAACATGGTTTCCTTCTCCTCCAGCTCCGATCCATCACACACCCCCCCTCCCCGTGTGGAGAGCAGAATGCTCTCTAAATAAGTCCATATTTTGTACCCCCAGGAAAAAATACCCCCACCCTGCAGGTGAGGAAGATGCTGGAAGAAACGTGGGCGGGCGCACAGTAACGGTACTGCTGCTGACGGCCCCCTGGGCTCACCACGCTTCCACCGATGCTGTTTAGGATTGTCTGAAGGGCCTGACGCCACAGGGGAGTCCCGGGGGCCCGCGCAGCAGAGGGCTCAGGGCCTTACCAGGAAGAAGTGCGCCTGCTCGGCCGTGAGCCGGACGCTGGCCTCCGTGTCCAGGTGGAAGGCAGCCAGGTGGTGCTGGGTGTCCAGGGCAGCGCCCCGGCACAGGGTGCTGCGGGATGGGGCAGGGGCAGTCAGTGGGGAAGGCGTAGGGGCAGCCCTGGGGCCCGCACCCTCCCACACAGCTCCCCCGGCCTTGAATCCTCGCCTCTCCCTGCACACCTGTAAGGGCAGGGGTGGAGAGTGAGTGCCCCCTGCTGCGGGGCCCGCTGGGGGGTGTGCACAGCCACGCCCACCTCCTGGCGGGCGTCCTCACTGGCATACTCCACCACCAGTGCGTAGCGGCCCGGCCGCGGCACTACCACCTGAAGCTGAACGTCCACCTGGGCGGGGGGGGAGCAATGTGATCAGAGGCCCCACCCCAGGCCCCCATGTCCTCCCCGGACACTGCTGGACACGGCCCTTACCACCCTCTGCTCCCACAGCCTGCCCGCCGGTCCCAGAGTCTGTGCCCCCATTGTCCTTGCTGCCTGGGGCACCCCTCCAGGGCACCCCCACGGTCCCCTGGCCTTCCAACCTCTGCTCACTCCGAGCCTCCCCCACCTCCCCAAGGCCTGCTGCCCAGAGGCCCAGCTTGGGTCCTCGGAGTGAACCGGAAGGCAGGGGTCACCGACACCCCACCTACGAATGAGGCCCCAAGTCAAACCTGTGGCCCGGCCTGCACCTGTGTCCTGTCCTGGCAGCGTGGACCCTACCCCCTCCCTGTCCTCCAGGCCAAGGGCACGCCTTCCCCAGGTCCTGGCCCTCCTTGCCCCTCCACGAGGTCCCAGGGACACGCACGTCACTGCCCAGGCAGGCGGCCAGGGGCGGGTGTGAGGGGCTGAGCTGCTCCGTGGGGCAAGGCCGGGGCAGGCTGTTGTCATGGCGACACAGGGCCTCGGGTCCAACAGCTGAGGGGAAGCCATCCAAGGGCAGGTGGGTGTAGAGGAGGCAGCTGGGGTGCAGGAGGGGGCGACACGACTCTGGTCAGCAGGGGCGGGCGGCTCGTGGCCCAGGGAGGGTCAGGCCCCCCACCCTGCCGGCCTGGCCCTCACGTCTCCCCGGAGCGCTGGGCGGCAGGCCGGAACGTGCAGGCCTCCGTCACCCGCAGTTGCAGGAGTGCGGCCTCGTAGTAGGTGCTGGGTAGCAGAACCACGTAGTCCTGGCGGGCAGGGGGGAGAGGTCGGTACGCTGGCCCTCTCCCCGGGCCCGCTGCCAGCCCACTCAGCCCCCACCTCACCAGGAGCACCCCTTCGGCCTCCACGAGCAGGGCCCAGGTGCCAGGGTTCAGCACAAAGGGCCCCCCGAGGCCCCTCTGGGGCACAGTGACAAAGGCAGGCTCCGTGCTGGGCGGGAAGGCGACGGGCTGGCTCTGCTCTGTGCCTGGGGACACAGAACGGGAGACTCCTAGACTCCCCGCCCACGGGCCACCCTGGGCGGCAGCTGCCCCATGGCCAGGGTGCAGGCTGGCCCCCCACCCACTCAGGGGCCCAAGGAAGGGCTGGGGCGAGGGGAGGAGGGCAGGGGCGGGTCAGGATGGACAGTGGGGGAGCGGGGCGGCCCCCAGGCCCTCACAGTTGCTGCAGGTGGCAAACTTGCCCTCCTCTTGCACAGAGACTCGCCCGCTCACACTGGTGGGCCCACGGTTGACGTAGCGGAAGACAAGCCGGAATAGGTCGGGGGAGGTCACGTTCAGCTTTGCCACGATCCTGGGCTGGGGGGGGGGGGTGTGGAGCATCAGGGTGGTCCCTCCCTGGCCATTCCCAGCCTGCCCCCCTCTACCAGCCACGGGGGCGGGGGGGCGGAGCGTGAAGCCGACATTGGGGAGGGGCAGCCCCTCCCCACCTGGATGGGTGTCATCTGCGCGTAGCCCCTCCAGCTGAAGCTCTCGAACTCAAGGGGGTTGAAGCCAAAGCGCACGGTGTGGCCGTCGGGCGTGGCCGCCTCCTCCAGCTCCAGCCGCAGGTCGTGCAGGTCAGGGAGGTAGTGGTCTCGCGCCGGCCTGGCCAGGGCAGGGTGGTCAGGGGCGGCCCGCAGGGTCTCCAGCGGGTCAGCTGCCTCGCCAGCCCCCTGCCCCCTGGCCCCGGGGGTGGGGGCACCCACTCGCTGCAGGTGAGGCCTTGTGTGTTGGGGCGGCACCGGCAGGCCCCCGTCCGCGGGTCACAGCCCTGTCCTAGCGCACCACCGACGTCACACCGGCAGCCTGTGGTGGGAGGGAGCAAGGTCAACGGCAGGCCCCCACCCAGCCTCACCGCTCTGCCCACACCAGGCTCTGGATCGTGCAGCGGCCACCCAGGCCCCCGGGGCTCTCTCCATGATCTGTGGAGAGCAGCAGGGGCTGAGAAGCCAACTCCTGCTGACCACCAGGGGCTGCCCGGGGCCTTGGACAATAACCCGAGGCCGGGACTGATCAGAGGTGTCTGCCAGGGGCGCAGGAAGGAGGGGAGACAAGAGCAGCCCCCCCCTCCCGTGCCCAGCACAGGCCTTCCCAGACCCAGGCGCCTGCCTCACTCGTCCCTCCCTTGCGTCAGGCGCCCCCAGGATGCGGGCTGAGGGCCGCCGGGCACTTACTGCGGCAGCCGAAGTAGTCGGCCCGGTCCAGCCCGAAGAAGCCATCCCGGCACGCCGCGCAGGTCTGGCCACACACGTGAGGCTTACAGGAGCACTGGCCGTCGCCCTGAGGCCGAGGGGAAAGGGGAAACTGAGCCGGGGCGGGGGCAGCGGGGTCTGGCCATGCCTGCCCCACAGCCCCTGGGCAGCTCGGCCCTCAGACTCACCGGCTGGCACTCAGTAAGTCCACCCAGCGTGCCCCGGGGATCGCAGCTGCAGCCTGGCAGAGAGCAGAGTGGGCCTGGGCGCTGTGGGGCCGGCCCTCACCTCCCGGCGCCACTCCCCTCCCCCAGCACGCCCACGTACTACCCCCCCCCACCCCAGAGACTCACGGGTACAGCCCTCAGGGTTCCTGGGACTCAGCCCCCAGAACCCGGGTTTACAGCGATCACAGCTGGGCCCCTCCACATGGGCCCGGCACGTACAGGGGGCCTGTGCCTGGGAGAAGGTGAGACTGAGGGTCAGGATGGGTCCCTGCCCTTCTACCGGAAACCCTCAGCCCTGGAGCCCTGATCCGTCCCCATCTCTGGCATGTCCCCGGAATGGGGACAGAGGACCAGCCAGGGGACCAAACAGGCCCAGAGGTTGCCAAGGAGACAGAGCAGCCGGGGAAGTGACCGTCTCCTGGAAGTGATGGGCTGACCTCCACTGAGGGCTGACCAGGGCTTACCTCAGGAAGGCTGTGACCGGCTGGGGCCAGGCCGGCAGGATGGCAGGAGCCAGCTGTGGAGAGACGCGGCCTGAGGTCATTTCTCGGTCACTGACTCCGATGGCCAAGGGCCTCCGCGGGCCCAGCCGGCCCCCTGGCTGCGTGGGAGCCGGCCGGTGTGCCTCCCACACACGTGGGCGGGCACGAAACCCTGGGCTGTGCCTGCTCTCTCTGGTCCCCGCGCGCCCTCCCCCACTGCAGGGAATAGTCACGAACACGCGACAAGCACATGTGGCCTGCAGACGTGTGTGTGAACACGGACCGGGCACAAACAGCTCTGGGAACACACGCCTGCCCGAAGTACGTGAACACAGGTCGACGAACCCGCACATGTTGGACAACCCCACGAAAACGCGCACACGGGCTCACACGGACGACCGCAGGAACATGCGCACGGTCATGGGGACCGCACACGGAGGGCACACGCGGCCCGCGCCACGCACACCGCGCGAGGCTCACCTTCACAGGAGGGGAAGTTGTAGGCGCCGGGAGCACACGCGTCACATCGCAGCCCCGTCACGCGGGGCCGGCAGCTGCACTGTCCGCTGCGGGGGTCGCAGGACGCGTGCAGGGAGCCCTCGGCGGAGCAGAGGCAGGCTGGGCAAGGAAGGCAGGGTGTGGGCCTGGGGTGGGGACACGGCCCCCCGCCCCGCCCCCTGCACGGGCACTCACGGGCGCAGTCGGGGAAGCCGTGGAAGCCGGGGCTGCACTCCTGGCAGGCGGCGCCCGTGTAGCCAGGGCGGCAGTGGCACATCCCGCCCGCCCCGCAGAGCTGGTCCAGGGCACCGCGGGGGTCGCAGGTGCAGGCTGCGGGGGACACGGGGTCAGGCCCTGGGCATTTGGGACGGGCCCTTCTGCTCCCCGCCCTGGCCCTCTGCTTACCGCGGCAGTCGGGGTAGCCATGGTGGCCCGGGCGGCAGCGGTCACAGTGAGGGCCGTCAAACTCGGGCCGGCACGGGCAGTGACCAGCTTCGTCACAGCCCTCGGGCAGGGTCCCCGCAGGGCTGCAGCCGCACACTAGGGAGCGAGACAGCACACAGGGCCCCCTGAGCCAGGCGGGCCGCGCCCCGGGCCCCACGCCCACCCACCCACGCCTGCGGGGAGGGCTCGCTCACACTGGCAGAGAGGGAAGTGGTAGTAACCCGGGGCACAGCGGTCACACGCGGGCCCCTCGAAGCCCTCCCGGCAGGTGCACCGGCCGGAGTCTCGGTCACAGTCCCCGTCCACCACTCCAGGGCTGGAGCACTCGCACGCTGCGGGAGGAGATGCGTGCTCAGTCACAGAGGACACGGGCGCCCGGGGTCGGCGCGAGGACGGCGTCGGGGCTGCACTCACGCTGGCAGCCGGGGCCGGAGAAGCCTGGGGCACAGAGCTCACAGTGGGCACCCTGGAAGCCGGGTTTGCACACGCAGCGTCCCAGCCGCGGGTCCTTGCGGCAGGCGTTGCCCTGGGTCCCGGCCGCGCTGCAGTCACAGTCTGGGGGGGAGGGAAGGGGTCTCAGACGCCTGCAGACCCCAGCCCTCCCCGCCAGAAACCCTGCCCACCACAGACTCACTTCCTTACACTTCTATGCTACGCTCATACAGAGCTACAAGACAAAAACCCCCAGAAGGCAGAGCTGACATCTCTGGAAAAGTGTGTGCAATGAAATTGGGGCGCCTAAAACTACGAGTAACTAGCTGTTTATGATGTGGCCACTAAGTCAACTGCAGGTGTCGATACAACCAGAGAAAATGTAAAAACAAAATCATAACAAAGCAAAAAGAGACTCGTAATCTTTATAAATAATTCTGCAGCTTGGAAAACAGGAGCGAAAGCATGCTAAATGTCTTAACTTATGCATGAAAAGAGGCCATGAATACTGTTTGTTACTTACAGAAAAGTACTTTTTTTAAAAATTTTATTTATTTGAGAGAGAAAGAGAGAGCACGCGCACGCAAGCACAAGCCCCGTGAGGAGGGGCAGAGGGAGAGGGAGAAGCAGACTCCCTGCCGAGTAGGGAACCCGATGCAGGACTCGATCCCAGGACCCTGGGATCATGACCTGAGCCGAAGGCAGACGTTTAACTGACTGAGCCACCCAGGTGCCCCAGAAAATTATGATTTGATATTTGTCAAAGACAGAGGGTGACCTGGGGCCGGAGCAGAAGAGAGAAACAGAGCTTGCCAACCCTCTGAGAAGGAAACAACAAATCATCCAAAACCAAAACACAGTCTGTTGCCCAACCCAGCAAGACGCAGGCGGGAAACACCTAAGGAGAAGGAGAAATGAGACAGAAAGAGCTGGAGCGAGCCCCGCCTGATGGCCACGGCCCTACCCAGGCCACGGCTCCTCTCACAACAAGAACCAGAGGCCTCAGTTTGGCTCTTGAAGGAAAATCAAGTCATGTTCTCTTGAAAAGATGCACTTTGAACCAAGGACCCAGACGGGCCACGGAGAGCTTCATGAAGGGACAGCAGGGTGCAGAGAAGGTGAGCATGGAGACCCTAGAAGGTTCCAGAGAACCCAAGGCCACAAGCATCAGCAGGACGACGGGGAGCTGCTGCGTGGAAGCGGGGCTCGCCCCCCGGGTCTGCAGGAAGCCCCTTGCTCTAAGAGCTGGACCACGGGGTCGAGAGGTGCTAAAGGCCGAAACTCCTGAGCTGGAAGGATCTGGCAAAACCATCATCCTGCATAGAAAGACTGAAGACACTGTCCTCAGAACCTGATGAGGATGGAGCAGGGACGGCATAATGAACGTGTGTGCTCTGTGGGCGTGCACGTGGTGACCTGACCCCACACAGCACACGCGGGCCCGCCACACCTTCACAGAACATTCTAAAAGGCATCACGTACGAGGTGAGAAGCAAAGAAAATCTCAAATTCCAAAGACCCTATCTGTCCCCAGTGCAATAAAACTAGGGCTGAGCCATCAAACAAGGACAGAAAGGCCATCTAACCACCCCGTGGGAGGCGCCGGCCAGGGCTGCCCTCACCCTCGGGGACAGCACAGCTGAGCCACAACCTGGGTTCCCCGGCCTGGGCACCGCTGCTGGTGCTCTGGGCTGGGTCGCGCCTGGCCCGCCCACGACATGCCCGTGGCACCCCTCAGTCGTCATAACCCCAACTGTCTCCAGACGCTCTCCTATGGATCAGGATCACCCCTGAATGAGAACCAGCACTCCACGCCTGTTTGTCAATAATTAAGATGGTGAAACTAATAAATCCAAGAAGCCAGGAGAGCAGTAATGAAACAAAACAAAGAAAAGAGACAAACACCGAGTGATCTCACTTCTATGTGGAATCTAGCACAAAAACGGAGCACTGAGCTCATGGAAACAGAAAACACGGTGGCCGCCGGGCTGGGGGTGGGAGACACGGGGAAGGCACAGACTTCCAGGCATAAAGCGAGTAAGGTGTGGGGCCGTGAGGGCCAGTGTGGCGACTGTGCGTAATCATAGCGGACTGCAGGGGCGCCTGGGGGGCCCAGGCGGTGAAGCGTCTGCCTTCGGCTCGGGTCATGGTCTCACGGTCCGAGGATCGAGCCCTGTGTCAGGCTCCCTGCTCAGCGGGGAGTCCGCCTCTCCCTCTCTCTCTGCCGCTCTCCCCCCTTGTCGCGCATGCTGTCTCTCGCAAATAAATAAATAAATAAATAAATAAATAAATAAAACCTTAAAAAAAAAAGGAAGTTAAATCTCTCCACCAAACCGAAAAGAGAAAAACCCCAGCAGATCTTATAGGTAGAATCTTAAGCTGTATTTTGAAAATACCAATAAATTCAGCAAATTTCTGATAGGTCTAATAAATGAAGGAAATATATTAAAGTAGACAGTAAGAGAAATGAAATGTATAAATCACGATGGAAGGCTGCACGTGATTTTTATACCAATACATTTTAAAATCCAAAGGACACAATTTGCTAAGAAATAAAAATGACTAAAACGGACTTACGCTGAGGTGGGAAACGAACAGATAAAAGAAGCACGGAAGAAACGAGAACCGTAATGTAAGATCTCCACTGAACAGGTGTCCGGTCCAGGCATCCTTTAAGTTCTATCAAACTTTGAAGAGATGGATGATTCCTGTGATTTTTAGCCTACTGTGGAGCATAACCAAGCATGGGTCGTTTTCCAAGTATTCTCAAGGTCACCTTGAGAATTAGAAAACCAAAGCAAGACGGCACACACACCCAAAAACAACGACCAAGAAAGCTTTCAACTAGTGTCCCTTACGAATACAGACACACGGGTGCACGTTAGGGAAGACATGAATGGGATTCACTGTACGAGTAGCTGCCTTGCCCTGAACCCCCGCTGGATGGGTCGTTCCGGAGCGCCCGCCCCGGGCCGTGGGGACAGGAGCGCTCCTCAGCACTGCCCCTGGGCACCAGCAAACCACAGTCCCAGGGCTGCTCTGGCTGGTCTGCAAATAAAGTTTTATCGGAGCACGGCCAGGCCCATTCACGTCCACACGGTCGATGCCACGTTCCGGCCACAGCACGTAACGGCGGAGCTCAAGAGCCACGCACAGCAGGACACCCGGCCCTCACAGTCGAGAGCAAGCAAGCACTGTCTGGTCCTTCCTGGAAGAAGTCTGCCGACCCCCGCTTACAGCACCGATGAGAACCTGACACCGACACGTAAAGAAGAAACCATCAAAGACCAACAGGCATGAGGGTAAGTGAGCTTAGGGCGTGCCGCCTCCGAACGACTGAGTCAGAGGTGAGTCAGAGGCAAGAACCACATCCACAGAACCACCTAAGGGTTAACACGCCAGCGCAGGAAAGAATGCCCCACAGGGGCAGAGGGCCCTGCAGGGAGAGGGGTGTGCAGAGAGCAAAGACCCCGGATGACACGCTCCCCGGGAGAAAAAGTGCAAAGTCACCTCACAGACGGGTCAAAGACACGCTGAAGACGACAAATGTCAAATGTGATCTGAGACACTGCCAGCGGCTGAGCTCGCCACGTGATGCCATTAGGAAGAAAAACCAGCGGCCGGTCAGACTGACACACCGTCCCCTGAGGCGCGCCCGATTCCAGAAACACACGGGGGCAGGCGGTCTCTGCCAGGCGAGCGTCCCGCCAGCCGAGCTGACAGTCACAAGCAGTGCCCGCCGTCCAGCGAGGACCGTGCGCGCCCGCGGATGCCACTGTCATGACGCTGAACGTGGTTTCTTTCAAGAGAGCGATCTGGCAACCTATAGCCAAATAGGTCCCAGAACAGGCATGTCTCGTAACTCAGAACCTTCTAGGAAATTGTTCCACAGAAATTACTGAGCATTTAGAGAAAGTTTTAGCTGCAAGGATGTTTACTGTAGCATTTTTTTTTAATGGGAAAGAACTTAAATTTCCAACAATTTGGGGGTTGACTGAAGAAATACTGCATCTGTCCAATGACAGAGAACATGAGGTGGCACGTTTACAGGACCGCGGGGGGAGGAAACCCGGAGCAGCGCCCGCGGCACGCATCTGAGTCCGCACCAGCACCGTGTGCAGCGCCCGGGACGGTCCCAGCTGTGGGGAGAGGGGTCGTTTGAAAGTGATGCAACTCTGGGTACCCTCGGTCTTCTGCTTTGGGCTTACCTACACTCCTGAAGGTTTCCTAGCATGAAAATGCATTATTTGCACGATAACACAAGAGCCGAACATGAGGCGACCGCAACGACAATCCCGCTCTCGGGGGGGCAGGACGGGGCCTCGGAGGACACTTACTCACAATCTGTCCGGCTGGCAGCACCTGCTCGCCGGTGTCATTGGCGGAGAAGGAGGGCACCGCTGAGGGGGGAGACAGCGCGGGTCAGCCGGGTCGGCTCAGCACCACCGGAGAGGTGGGCAGGACCTCTGGGCGGAGGCAGGCTCCACCCGGGGTCCCCACCCTGGGTCCCCGAGACCGCGCCCCGGCTCCGCCCCCGGCCCCCCCAGGCTGACGCCCTCACGGTAGCAGCGCGGGAAGCCAGTGAAGCCCTCGGCGCACGCGGCGCAGCGCTCCCCCGTGAAGTTGGGCCGGCAGTAGCAGCGGCCAGTCAGGTCCTCACACGTCCCGTCTGTGAAGTCCGACTCGCAGCTGCAGCCTGGGTGGGGGCCGGGGAGTCGTGAGACCCCAAGCCTGGGGCCCAGCTGCCTCCCCAGTGCGGGCAGCGGGGGGAGAGCCAGGCCGGGCCTCTCAGAGCAGTGCGAGGGCCCCCCCTCCGGACACCCCGTCCCCCTGGCCAGCCCCACTCACGGCGACAAGCGTGGGGAGAGTCGAGAGGGTGGTCCGGGGCCCGGTAGAAGCCGGGCAGGCAGCGTTCACAGTTGATGCCAGTGGTGTGATGCTGGGGCAGGATGGGGCCACTGAGTGCAGGGACCCTCCCACCGCCCTCTCTGCCCCCATCCCAACCCTGGGTACGCTGACCATGCTGGGGTTGGGGGGGGCCGGCCCACCACCCCAGTGCCCCAGACCCACCCTAGCTGCCGCCACAGGCCGGCCCGGCCCCGGCCCACCTGGCAGTCGATGCACACGCCCCCGCCCTGGTAGATGTTGTCCTGGTTCTGGCTGGCGTTGCGCCGGTCCACCTCAGGGTCGTAGAAGCAGTCGTGGGCGTGGCCGTGGCAATTGCAAGCTGGAGAGAAGAGGGCACAGCTATTCACAGGCCCCCCATGACCCCGCCTCACAAACCACCAGTGACCCCAGATGTGGCCTGGTCTGGGTGACAGCAAACACCACGTGGCCGGAGCATGCCTCAGGCCACGGCAAAGCTGGGTGAGTGTGTGTGCAGGTGAGCAGGTGTGCAGGTAAGCTGGTGTGAGGGTGAGCAGGTGAGTGTGTGTGCAGGTGAGTGTGTGTGTGTTCAGGTGAGTGGGTGAGCAGGTGTGCAGGTAAGCTGGTGTGAGGGTGAGCAGGTGAGTGTGTATGCAGGTGAGTGTGTGTGCAGGTAAGCAGGTGAGTGTGTGTGCAGGTGAGTGTGTGTGCAGGTGAGCGGGTGAATTGTGAGCAGGTGAATGTGTGTGCAGGTGAGCAAGTGAGCAGGTGTGCAGGTGTGCAAGTGAGCATGTGTGCAGGTGAGCAGGTGTGCGGGTAAGTGGGTGTGCAGGTGAGCATGTGCGCAGGCGAGTGTGTGTGCAGGTATGCAGGTGAGCGTGTGCAGGTGAGCGTGTGTGCAGGTGTGCACGTGCTGGGCACTCACACTGGCACTCGTTGGCACTGTCGGTGGTGGCCGGCTTCCACGGCCGCTGGTTGAAGCCGGGACAGCAGCGGTCACAGGAGCCCCCACACGTGTTGTGTTGACAGGCGCACTGAAGCCTGTGGGGACACACAGGGGATGGGAGGGGCCACACTGTGGACCCGGGGGACACAAGGGGCTGCGCCCAGCCTTCATGGAGGGGGGCAGGAGGGGGCAGGACGTGTTGGTGGGTGGGGCCCGGGACGGGGCACTGTGTGGTGAGTGTAGGTGGCCCCTGCCTGCAGGGCAGCCTGGAGCTCTGGGGCCTTCAGGATCGAGCTAACCCCTCCTCACCACCAGGCCCTCAGACCAAGCGCACAGCCTCCCTGGGCCAGCTCCAAGGCCCAGGTCTCACTCAGCAGTGTGAGCTCTGCCCGACGCCCCCATGCATACAGGGCTCCTCCCCAGGGGCGAGGGGCCAGGAGCTGTTTCCTCTTCCAGCGGGGGTGGATACCAGTCAGAGGGCTGGAGTCCTGCTTTGCCGTCCCAGAGCGCAGCTCCCATCGGCTCAGTGGCCAGGGGGAAAGCTGGCCACAGCCACCTACTGCTCAGACCCACCCCTCCCAGGGCCCCACCCGACACACACCTCCAGAACTCAGCCAAGGGGGGTGCGCTGCCTGCTCTGTGGGCCTCAGACCACACGGTTAGAGCCTGTCCCCCCGCCACCAAGAATCTGTGGGGCCTTCAGAATCAACACTGCTGCCCTTGGGGTCTGGGGCTATCTAGAAGGCCTCTGAGGGAGAGGAAGCAGGAGTGGCCTGCCCTGGAGCGGTGGCCTGAGTGGCCTGTCTTCGCCCCAGCTCTGACGGTCTGTGACGTCGGGCCCGTGGCTGGCGTCTGGCTCCGCCATAGTCTGCATAGTCAGGGCACCAAGAAACAAGATAGGAAGTGAAGCCTGGCAGTGGTACCCCGGGGCGTTTGGCAACGGCCCTCACCAAACCACTCGGGTGTGACCATCCCCAACCAGGGCACAGATGAGGCGCCGCTGAAGAACGGCGGGGGGACACAACACAGCCGGCCCGTCAACACAACGGTCAGCAGCATCCAACCGCAAGAACTTGGGAGCAAGTCGGGAGAAACCATAAAATAAGAACGTTTGAAGTTACAACAAAAGGAACCCAAAACATAAAAAATGCGATGCTATGAAAAATAGGGAGATGTGGCCAAAGAACCAATCAGAACTTCTATACATGGAAAACAAAGTCACTGGAGTCGAAGACAGCGGACGGGTGACGCTCGGCTGGAGATTCGGCGAACCGAAGTACCGATCTAGAGGCAGCTCAGAAGACAGGGAGGGGGTCACAGGAGAAACTCGGAGACAGAAGGAAACCACAGGAAGAGCCCGTCGACAGAACAGGATTCCGGAAAGAAGAAAAGAGGTAGAAGAGGAGAGCTGACAGGCAGAGCTCCGGCCCGGAACGGCCCTGGGTTAACGACCCGCACTCTCAGATTCAAAAAGGCAGGAGTCCTGAGCCACGGAAGACATGTCCGCTCCTTGACGCCACAGAGGAAATCTGCAGAGCACCAGGGAAGGTCATGGAACCCTCCAGAAGCAAGCAGACAAGCCAGAGGGGCAGCAGTGCAGGTGACCACGGACTCCGCCAACCGTCTGGGACGCCAAGCGACGAGGAGGAGGCTTCTCTGAAGTGTTGGCATGGCCACCACCCCGTGTTCTGCAATCAGCTAAACTGTCCCCTGAGAGGGAGGCCAAGACAACCACCGCATCAACGGTCATCGGACAGAGGACTCAGACTCCCGGGAAGAACAACGAAAGGATGCATTTTGGGAAAAGGAAACTGAGTGCCCAGGGGTGCAAGGTAAGTCAAGGAAGGATGCGGAGCCAGGGCTTGGGCGGACGAGGAGGCGGCTCCCGGGCAGTGGTGACGGAGCTCCTGCCGGACAGAAGCGCCACACGTGGGGCTAGTGCTCATGGGCGCCATGTGAGCAGGACCACGCGACAGCTGGTCACGTAGGTCTGTTGCAAAGGGCCGCCGTTACGCTACACAGCACCGCTGCCGGCTGAAAGCGTGTGTCCCCCGAGAGTGTGAAGCCTAGACCCCGAAACGATGGTATTTGGAGGTGGGGCCTTTGATCAGGCCTGAAGGGTGGAGCCCCCATTAGTGGGATTAGTGTCCGTGTAAAAGGACCCCAGAGAGCTCCCTCACCCTCTGTGCCACGTGAAGACACACCAAGACGTGGGCCCTCGCTAGCCTCCAGAATGGTGAGAAGTAAGTTTCTGTTGTTTCTGAGCCACTCGTCTACAGTATTTTGTGATGGCAGCCCAGCTGGACCAGGACAGCCACAGAAACAAAACACGTGACTTCCGAGCCAAAGGAAAGGGGGAGGGTGAATGAGGGGTTTGGTTCAGAGCTGGGCTGGTAGCCGGCAAAGTGGTGGTGGTGATGGAGGGCGGCTGAGGTGGGCTTGGAGGCGGTGGTGGTGGTGCCGGTGGGGACAGTAGTACAGGGGGCGGTGGGGACGGGGCACGGGGGGTGGTGGGGACGGGCCACGGGGGGAGGTGGGACGGGCCACGGGGGGCGGTGGGGACGGGGCACGGGGGGACGTGGGGACGGGGCACGGGGGGCGGTGGGACGGGCACAGGGGGGAGGTGGGACGGGGCACGGGGGGAGGTGGGACGGGGCACGGGGGGAGGTGGGACGGGCCACGGGGGCGGTGGGGACGGGCCACGGGGGGCGGTGGGACGGGGCACCGGCAGCGGTGGGGACGGGAGTGTGGGCAGTGCAGGGGGAGGTGGGGTGGTGGCTGGAGCTGACGGGGTGCGGGGCCGAGGAGGGGCAGAGCCCTCCCGAAGACAGGCCGAGGCAGCAGGAGACGGGCGCAGGGAGGGCTGGGCAGCTGGTGCTTCGGGACACTGGTGTGTGTGCTGGGGGCGGGGGATTGGTGTCTGGTTCTGGGGAAGCTGCCCAGGCCGCCCCACCCGAGCGCCCCGGGGCTGAGCCGGGCTCAGGGCACCCCCGTGCACAGGTGAGTCAGAGTGGACACGTAACGCCTCCCCAGCAGGCACGGGCAGGCCTGCCTCTCCTCGGAGGCCACCCTGGCACCCAGCGGGCCCCCCTCCCGGCCAGCTCGAGTTCCCACTTGGCACTTAATTTCCCAGAGCAACGAGGAGCACCTGAGCTCGGCGCCCGAAGCTGTACGCAAGGACCACGCCGGGGGAGAAGACGGGACAGCAGGGAGCGCTGTGTCCCGAGGGAAGGGAGGTGGCTGGAGAACAGAGATGTGCAGCCTCAGGCCAAGGACGTCCCCGACTGCCCGGCACAGGGCCCCGGAGGGGATGGGAGAGGCCACGGGCCGCAGGACAAGGAGGCCCGACCCGGGCACAAGACAACCTTCCCCTTCACCGCGCACATAAGGGAACGGAGGCCAGGGGAGGTCACGCAGGACCAGGGACACAGCGGGCAACGGAACCAGGTCTCCTCCTCCCTGAGCTGGGAAGGGGATGAGAAGAACAGGCAGGGGGCAGCGGGCCTCACCTGAAGGGGTCCGTGGGGTCTTGGGCATCACAGACGTCTGCGTGGCCGTGGCAGACACAGCGGCCGCCGATGCTGATGTCCTTGATGCTGTAATAGTACTGTACCCGGGGGCGGAGGGCGGTGAGCGCCAGCCCCCCCACCCCCGGCCGCCCGCCCGGCCGGCCCCGCAGCACCCTGGCTGGCGTCTCACCCGGCGAGTGACGGTGGGGTCCCGCAGCGCCTTGCCCATGAGGTGGCCCAGCAGCGTGTTGGTGCGTAGGAAGCGCAGGCGGATGTTGGTAGCTTTGGTGAAGTCACGCAGCAGGGGCGAGTAGGAGAAGTTCATGGCCCCGGGGCGCCCGTTCACCAGGGATACCACAATCTGCACACAGGGCAGAGGGTCAGGCCAGGGTGGGGGCCGCCCCCATCACACTAGCAGGGACCGGCCCCCGGGCTGCCCGGGGGCCCACCTCGCCGTTCTCCAGGGGCACGATCCGAGAGTACTCAGTGGAACAGATGACATGGTCGTCCCGTGTGATGCGCTCCAGCGTCTGTGGCCCGAACCGTTCGAAGCAGTCCCTCTTGGAGGCTGTGGGGACCGGGCCGGAAGGTAAGGGCGCGGAGCCCCAGGATCGCTCTCAAGTACTGCTGCGCCTCGATGGGCCACCCCACCAACCCCACAGGGTTTTGTTGAAGAAAGAGTGAGGCGCGCGGCTGAGAGAGGAGCCTCCCCAGGAGGGCATGGTTGGGGTGCAGCCTGACCCCTGCCGAGCCCAGAGCCTGGCAATTCTGAACCTGCCCACATCTCGTGGACTGACCCCTCCTGGCCTTCGCCACACCTGCCCCTCTCTCTGCAGAGAACAAATGCCCCCCAATCCCGGACGGCCATCCTCATTCCCGTCCTCGCTGGTCCGTTTCCAACTGCCCTCCAGAGGACTGCCCTACCCCCACTCTTGCCCATGGAGTTTTGGGGGACCCATAACCAAGGTCCACCCAACAGGAGGCTCCCCATCAATGCGATCGGTCATGGAGGCCCTGGATGTGATGGGCTAGGGAGCCTCCATGCCTCCTGACCAGCTCCCCGTGTTACTTCAGGAGCTGCCGGACCACGAAGCCGGTCAAGAAGGAGCCAAGAGGTGGCACCAGGGACTCCTGGTTGCACCGGCCCCTGGGCCCAGACGTGCCCAACCTCAGGGACAGGAGCTGCTTGACATGCACCTGCCTTTGGGAACTCACACCCGACACCCCTGACGCGTGCGGGAGCGGGGACCCTGAGAGCACCTGGTGACAGCAGCCCACCCCAGGGGATGCCCCCCGCCAGGAGACTCACACGCAAAGAACTGCCACGGCTGGTAGGTGTGTCCGAAGTCTGTGGACCGCTCCAGCACCCAGAGGTCTGGCCGGGGCGAGTTGGCGAACTTGATGAGCACATAGGCCACGTGGAAGACCTGTGGGGGTGGCGAGGTATTGGCGCCCCCAGGTCCCCTCCACGCAGCTCAGGGCCCTGCACACACGCCCGGAGCGCTGCCTCACCCTGTAAGGTGGGCTCTCTTTTCCCACGTTGGCCATCTGGGGGTTTGGCCTGTGGGGGCCAGCCGGGTCAGGGGGCAGCCCCCCAGCTCACTCAGGCCCTCACCCAGGACACAGAGACCAAGGGTGGGAAGCCACTGTTTCTGAATGTCTCCCCTCCTGGGCCTGGAGGTGCCGCCCTCCATCCCTGCCCCAGAGGCACAGGGGTCCTTCAGGCTCTGAGGCCGTAGGGCGGACTGTGGGGGGCTGGGATGGAAGGGGCACGTGGGGGCAGCCTGGCCACAGTGTCTGGGCAGTGAGGCTGCGCTGGCCAAGACAGGAGTTCATTCCACGGTCCCCGAAGGTCTGGTGGCCGGCCTGGGCAGGTGGCCAGATGGTAGCCCAAGCTCCCCCATGAGCCTGGCCTCCTCAAACAGCTCGCAGCTCCCAGGAGGGGGCCCCTGTCCCAGCCCCACTCTGGTCACCCCCTCATCATTCTCAGGGCTGACTCAGGGCCTGCCCTCTCTCCCTCTGACCAGCCCGTGGCCACCGAGGCCCCAGGGACAGGCCCCTGCCCTCATCAGGAGGCCCCAGTGGGTTAGACAGACCAGGGAAAGAGCCCTCTTGGGGCTGGGCCGGGGGGACCCCAGCAGCCCAGGAGCTGGAGGCTGGAGCGTCATGGGGCCCTGGGCATGTCAGGGCGGCACCGGGACGGGGAGGAAGGGTGAAGCTGCCCCTCCAGAGGCCCCGAGAACCCCTCAAGCCCCAGCCCAGACCCACCTGTGCTGTCCTGTCCCTGGTCCCAGCACAACCTCCCTCCCCAGGGCGTGTTCACGCCTGTCTCTCACCTCTTCCTGACCAGTGGGTGCCCCTACGTCTTGTGCCCCTGGGAGCTTGCTGGGGTCCTTCCTCTGTCGACTGTCCCCCAGCCCTGCACCTAGCAGGTCTGAGCCTTGGCCCCCAGCCTCATCGGGCACAGCCTCCAGAGGGCACTTTGGACGCCTCCTCAGGGGAGCCCTCCTGACTGGCCCATCCATGCTCGCTCAGAGGCGCTGGTTATACAGACACGTGGGGAGGGATAATTAAGGGCCCCTTCCAAGAGGCAGCTGTCCCCCAGAGGCCAGAGGACCCTTCCAGGTTGCAGAGCTGGGCTCTCACTGCCCAAGGTACCCCTCATCCAGCTCCCTGGGGATATAACACATGGCAAGGGGTCCCCACTTCAGCACCCAGACACCCCACCCTGGGCCACAGTTCCCAGGAAAGGGCTCCGGGGCACAGAAGCACCTGCGCAGCCCAGGGCCTCGATGATGAGGCTGGGCCGCCGAGACCACTCGGAGGGTGGCCGGTGGAGAGCGCCACCCTGACACCCAGCCATGCATGTCTGCTGCGCCCCTGCACACACAAGTCCGGGGGTGGCGTCCGGGCACCCACCCCAGCCTCAGCCTCCTACGTGATGACCATCGGGGAGTGGTCTGGGGGGAGAGACGGTGGTTTCCAGGCCCTGGGGCTCTGAGGGCCAGCCAGTGCCTCCCCTCCCCCAGCCCTCTGCCCCGGAGCCAAGAGAATAACAAAGCAGGCAGGGCCACTGTCCAAGCTGGACTCTGTGCAGGGTATGTTTGGGCTCCAAGGAGACCCAGGCAGAGAAGGCAGTGGGGCCCGGGACACCCCCAGTCTGCACTGGGAGGGCCAGATGCTCAAGACGAGTGGGGGGCCCCAGACAAGGGCGGACAGAGCTGGCAGACATGCCCCTTGGAGGCCTGAGATGGGAGCCCCCACCCCAGGCCCCCTCCCAAGGGCACCCCCAGGTAGGCAGTGAACCGTGCACCAGCCTCAGGGGTGACATCACGCTCCGGGCCGCCCCCTGTGCCCTCAGCGGGGCCCCACCAGCCCTGGGAGCAGGTCCTCTCTAGCACCTGCTGCCCCAGACCCGCTGGGCTGGGCCCAGAGCATAGGGGCCCCACAGGACAGGGAAGGGGCCCCTTCAGGGCTGCCCGAGGCCAACAGTCAGCCCCCCGCCCCCCATCAACCTGAGGCCGCTGTGGTGATCCCATGAGGGAAGGTGGGCACAGGCTGCTAAGAATGGGGGGGTGGAGGGGAGGTCCCAGCCCCCGAGACACGCCCGTTCGGAGTCCTGCCCTTCCCAGAAGGCCTGGTGTTTGCAGAGACAGGCTCAATTCAAGTCAAGAGCCGCCTTTCCCCGGGGTGGTGGGGGGGCACAGGCTTATTTACCCACAGCCAGGCTCCGACGTCATCATCCACTTAGCCCTGCCCATCGAGGGAAGAGCTTCAGTCTCTGGGGGTACACACCCTACACCCAGCCTGGCACCTTGGCTGACCCTCAGGTGCTCCAGGGAGCCCTGGGAGGACCTCAAACGGCCCCTATGCCAGGAGGGGTCTTCGTGAGGAAGGGCGGGGGGAGAAGGGCAGGGAGTGGCCGGGGGCTGGGTGTGTGTAAGATGCCCACAGGCCGTTCTTGGGGGGTGGCCAGCAGCTTGGCCCCCACCAAAGGCCCTAAGGAAAATTAAAGGTTCCCGCCAAGCCCCCCTGGGACCCACCCCCGCCTTTCCCTGAGCGAGGCCACCAGGCTGCACCCTCTGCCGGCCAGCTCCGTCCCTCCCCCAGGTCCTCGGCTGGCCGCATTTTTCCCAGCTGAGAGCACTTGCACAAATATTGATTCCAACGCACTGATCAGGCAGGACCAGGGCAGCGTGGAAGCGTCCGCCCCGGTGCACAGCACCCAGGGACATGCTTAAAGAAAGACCCCTGCCTCCATCTGTCTGCCACCTCGCCTATCACACAGGGGCCCTTGACGGCTGTCCCCAAGGCCCTGGGCTGGAGGAGAGGCAGCCATGCACCCAGCATTCCCCATCTGTCCCCAACTGGTTCCGGCTGCCAGGACCCCACAGCTGCCCTGGACAGGACCTGGGAGCACGAGCAGACCCCTGGCCTCCCTGGACTCAGGCCCCCGCACCGCCCCCCGCCACGGCCCGCCTGCTCAGCCCCACTGCCAACTGGGGCTGACCTTTCCCGCTGCTACAAAGTTCTGTGCAGAAGGAAAAAAATGTCTTTTAAAGCAAAAGCCAAACAAAAGCCTCCCGAGTTATTTTTAAAAATCTGGCTATTTTGGGGGCAGGCACGTCTCCAGCACAGCAGCCGGACCTGCCTCTCGGCCAGCGCACCCCCGGCCCCCACGCCCAGCCTGAGCACAGAGGGTCAGGGCTCCCCAGGAGGGGACATGCCCCGGTGACCACTGCCTGAGGGGGGCCGGGGCCAGGGCAGGAGGCCCGGGGTGGGTTCCAGGCTTCAGTGGCTGTGTGGCCCCAGCTGTCACTTCCCCTCCTGGGACGTGGGGCAGTAGGAAGAAAAACACAGCAGAGGTACGGGCCGGGACCCAGCTCAAGAGCCCGAAGCAGGCAGACACCACCTACCCCTGGAAATGGGCAAGCAGGAGTTAGCAGCCCCCTGGCAGGGAAGCTGCAGGGGTCGGGGTGGGGTGTGTGTGTGCACGCAGGGCTGGGGTCTGGACGACATGGGGAGGGCTAAAGAAGAACATTACTCCCACAGACCCCAGCGGGGGTCTCTGGGGCCTCCAGGGATGGGAAGGGGGGCAGAGGGGGAGAGCTGGTCAGCGACCTCTTGGGCTGAGGGACCCACATCACCAAGGGGAGGGCCGTGGCTGGCACACGCCCCCTCTGCCCCAGCCGATCTCAGGGCCGGGAAGACCCAGGCCGGCCCTCGTGCCCCTGTCCTGGGGGCAGTGGGGGGAAGGGAGGGAGCCTGCCCCCCCCCCCCATGCACTGGGCTGGGCGGCGTGAATCACCGGGCAGTCTGTGACTCAGCCCTGGCCCCACAGGAAGCGAGGCCCCATGCCGATTCCCGGGATGGGCCAGGGTCCCAGGCTGTGGCCGGGCAGAGGCAGGAAGCCCCTCCTAGACCAGGCGTCCGGGTTCCCCTTGGAGTGAGCACTGGGGCACCCAGACCTCCTGGATCCCCCCCCACCCCAGACTGTCAGAGCCCACCCTCAGGGCCCCGCACCCCCAGCAGAGACCCATCAGGAAACACAGATAACAGTGAAGACAGATGGCAGAGCAGGGCCGGCGGGCCAGGGCAGGCGTGTCTCCTCGAGCCCCCAGCTGGGTAAATAAGCATGGACATCCACACAACAGGATCGGGAGCCTGAAAACAGAGCCAGGAGGGGCAGGGCACGGAAAGCCATGGCCCCAGGAGAGAGAACACGGACACACAGAGGACGCAGGGCGGCTTCAGTGCTCTGCTGGTCGGGGCGCCTGCCGCACAGGTGTGCGGAGCAGTGGGGGAGACCTTCGGGGAATGGGGGGTGGAAGGACCCGACAGGTGTGCGGACTCCACCAGCAGGAGCGGAGGGCGGATGTCCCGCACGGCGCGGCACCTCGCCAGCGCTGGGCCTGGGGCTATTCCAGGACCCCCACCGCCAGGGCCCGTCTCGGGTCCCCGGCCCAGAGCTCCCTGCCGCGTCCCCTCCTCCCTGAAGCCTGGCCCGGGTCAGGCCAGATGGTCAACCGTTGGCCACAGGAAGTAGAGTTTATCCCCGGGGAGCCCCCAAACCTAAACAGTTTAGTCTTGGTGACTGGTATTGCTGGAGACCAACACGTGTGGTTTGTTTAAACACAGAAAACAGGAGGCTTTGGGGGCTGCCAGGGTCTGGGGGGGGTACATAGGAGGTGGCGGGGAGGTGCGTGTGTCCAGTGTGAGTAGAGATGAGTGTGCCCGGACAGCCGCAGGCAAGCACGTCAGTGATGAGATGCGCAGGGTTGGCGACAAATGGCCCCGAGACCTGAGTGTGGGCGGCCCCTCTGGCGCCATGTCCTCTGAGCAAAGGGTCCTGCTCACTCTCACGAGGAGAGGCAGGGCCCATACTGGAGAAGGGCGCGTCTACCGCAGGGATGCCACCAGGATCCGCCAGCGTCCTCCCCCAGGGAGTTCAGCTCAAGGGCCCGTGTCCGGTCCAGCCCCCGCACCTGTCCTGGCTGTGGGGCTCCATAGCCAAAGCCTGGCCAGCCTTGGCCATACTTCCTGCCACTTCCCTTGAACAACCCCGCTGACACCCCCAGGGTGCTTGGCCACATGGCCAAGCGCCCAGCCGGGCCAGCAAGCCAGGCCAGTGGGAGCAGGGGGCCTGCCCAGGGAGCCCTGAGCCGGCTGGCCTCTGGGAGCAAGCTGCCCAAACCTGGGGCGGGCAGGGCAGAGCTGCCGGGGACCCGAACAGCCAAAGCAGCCAGTGTGTTCTGGGGCCCTTGCCGAGGCACAAGGCCCACACACAGGAGCTCTCCTCCCCGTAGTCAGAGACGGAACAGCCCAGAGGGCACAGCCCATATGGCTGGGCTGTGACCAAGCCCAGCATCTCCTCTGGAGACCAGCACCACACTGGCTCAGTTTCCCCAAGCGCCAGGGACGGCTCACTGCCAATGGTCAGTAGCTGTGACAAAGCTCTGCTCCTCGGTCCCCCTGTCTGGTGGGTGGTGGCAGCTGGTGCCCTCCCTGTCCCCCACTGTCCCCCAGGGAGGGCACAGCCTCCGGACCCTGGCATTTCTAGTCCTCAACGCTTTTGGCCTCGCAGCCAACCACCCCAGCCTATACCCCGACGCTGGACCCCGGCCCCCCTCTGCACCGGTACCCCTGCCGTACCCTTCCTCGTGGCCTCACAGGGCTGAGACACGGGCTGACCTGCCCCATCACAGGTAAGAACACAGCTGGGGAAAGGGTGAGCGTTCCCCACCTGAAGCCGGATCTGGGCAGTGTGGCTGCAGTGGGCAGGGAAAGGAGGGGGTTGCTGGGGGGACTCCCTCCTCTGTGGCAGGCCCCAGGGGGCTGTCTGGAAAGGGAGGGGTCTCTCCCCACAGCAAGCCCCAGCTATCTCTGCCTAGCTCCTCGAGACCCCATGGCAGAGCCCCCAATGGGGGCAGGGCACCTGAGCCAGTACTTACCCTGCGGTGCAGCCTGAGCCAGGCGGTCAGAAACAATACCCACCCTGCCCTGGGCACAGGTAAGGGGGAGCCTCAGGCTGGTGGGACTCGGGAAACCACCAGAGGGGGAGCCCTCCTGCATCCCTCCGGAGGAGACCCACTTCTGAGGCTGGTGCCCAGGAATGTCAGACCGACAGCTTGATTCTCTCAGGTCTGAGGGTTCCCGGAGGCCAAGGTCCACCAGGCAAGCAGGACAGGGAGCCAAGGCCTGGGCCTCCCCGTGCCCTTCCCAGCCAGGACTTTACTCATGGAACCTCAGTTTCTCCATCTGCCAAATGGGAAGGAAGAGGGTCCCACTGTCCCCGCCTACTGCAAGATGGGAAAGACCACCAGGGCATGAGATCAGGGCAAGAGGGGGCAGGCTCACGGAAGCCCTGTGGGGCTCCCACGCCCCCAGACAAACACCGCAGGGATCACGCCCCACCAGCTCCGTGCCCCACCACCAGGCATGCAGCCCACCTGCCCCCTTTCTCAGTTCTCCCGGGGGGCAGGAAGGCCTCCTGATGCCCAGTGCCAGCCGCCTCCTCCCCCTTCCCAGGGTATCCGCTCCAGGTCCCAGAACAAAGGCTGCTGACAGCCCGCCACAGGGGGTGTGCCCAGACCCACGGCCCGCGCAGCCTGGCTTCCTCACGGAAGCCCAGCCCCACCCCAGGGCCCAGGCCGCCAAGGACGGCCTAGTCCCAAAGTGGGAAAACCCGGTACGCAGCCAGGACCCCTCGGGCCGTGCTAGCTTGGCCAGGCTGCTCTGGTTCAGCCTGTCACCCCATCTGCGCCAGAGAGTGGGCTCAGAGGGTCCTGCCCTGGGGACATCCGCAGGACCTCCCCAGAGAAGGGGCTCTTAAGGGCTCAGACCCCAGGTCACTACGAGGGCCACGTTCGAGGCCCCCAGACACGTCCCCTGGTGCTCCAGCCCCTGCAGGCTCTACCCTCCGGAACGGGTATTCCTTCTGCCCTACGTGGGGCTCCCCTGGCCCCCAATGGGGTGCCAATGGCAAGGCCTGGCTTCCATCCCCAACCTGAGGAAGCCGGGGCACCCCGCCAAGGGACCCAGTTGCTGCTCTGTGGCTCAGGGAGGAATGAGCTCCAAGAGAGTGGTGGTGAATGTGGGAACTTCCTCTGGGATCACATCTCCGCGGGGAAACATGCCCAAGAAAGAGATTTCTCTCACCCATAAAGCTAGAAACCGGTGGGGCGCCTGGGTGGCTCAGTCGTCAAGCATCTGCCTTCGGCTCAGGTCATGATCCCAGGGTCCTGGGATCGAGCCCCGCATCGGGCTCCCTGCTCCGCGGGAAGCCTGCCTCTCCCTCTGCCCCTCCCCTGCTTGTGTTCCCTCTCTTGCTGTGTCTCTGTCTGTCAAATAAATAAATAGTATCTTAAAAAGAAAAAAAAAATAAAAGCTAGAAACCAGGTCCATGTGTGCTGCCGGGTAGCGGCAGTCCTCCCCCTCCCCCTCCCCCTCCCCCTCCAAGCTGCCAGCCCCTCGTCAGACCAAGACTGGGACCTGGCGGGCGGATTCACCTGGATTCACCTGCGGGCAGTAGAGGGGAGGGAGTGGGGAAGGGGCGGGTGGAACTGGGTCAGGGGGAGGGTGGGTAGGTGGGAAAAAGGAAGGAAGGGTGGCGGAGGGAGAGCGAGCAGTACAGCTCTGTGGATGGGTGAGTCCCTCTCCCTGCAAACGGAGCTGGAAAGGACCCGTCTCCCCTGTGTCATTTCACAGTTGGGGAAACTGAGGCTTGGAGAGTCAGGATATGCAGTAACACCCTCCCGCTGACCTGGAACCACCAGTGCACAAAGCAAATGTACCGCCAGCCACCTCAGCTCCGGCCCGTTTCACACATGTGGAGCCCAGGGGCCACGGAGCCCCAAGCGGGGAGAGCCGCGGGGTGTGGGGTGGAGCGCCGTCCGAGCCCGTCCTCAGCCCCACTCACTGCACCCCGGGGGGCCTCGTGCCCCCTGCTCGGCGGCCACCCTGCACCCGGCTAGGGGCCCTCCCCCCAGGTCTGTCCCACACAGGAGGAGGGGAGGCAGGAAGAACCCTCTAGCTCAGCACACGGTCCCTCCCACGGGCCCCCCAGGGCTTCTGAAGTCCCTCCCAGACTCCCTCCAGGGCACAGGAGAGCACCGATGTGATGGGAACCCAGTGAGCCGAAGGGAAGTGGACCAGCCCGGGGGACGCCGAGGCAGGGAGCCCATTTGGGGGAGCCCCCTCCCCAGGGGGCCCCACCCCCAGCCCAGCTCCTTCCCCCTGCACGGGGCTACTTCTCCCTAGGGCACAACAGCTAATGTGGCCGGCTGGGACCTGAATCCACTCCCCTCACTGCCCACCTCCCCCTGGGCCAGGCCTACAGGCCTCCAGGCTGGGGGCACGAGGAACCCCAAGAGAGCACCCCAACTCTGCCCCCGGGGCCCGACCTCCAACCACTGCCCCACCTCTCTGACATCGTCAGGGTGACAGTGGGGCAGGGTTCGGCAAGGAGCAGACACCCACCAGGTCGCACCCCAGGACGGTGGCAAGCCAGCCACCGTGAACAGGTAGGGTTCCGCAGGGTCCACCCTGTCGCCGGGACCCCGGGCAGGCCCAGTGGTTGGTCACTTCCAGGCTCAGCCCCCTCTACCCGCCCCACCACAGCCCCAGTGGCAACAGGACTGCCGGCCCTTCTCACAGGCGGGTCACCGAGGCCTGGCAAAGTCCCCCACGGAGCAGGACAGAGCCTGTGGGAGCCCGACCCCACCCAGATCCCACAGGTGGGGCTCATCAGTCACTGAGAAATGCCTGCCACCCTGCCCCCTGCGCCGGGGCTTCAAAGGCCAAGGAGAGCACAGAGCTGTGGCCCGAGCAGGCGCACCTGACCCCAAGGTGGCCTCCACAGCACAGGTATGCCAGGAATGTCCACCCCAGCGCCTCCCCCACCGTCCGGGCCCCTCCCACAGCCGCCAGGCAGCGCCAGGCTCCAGGCGAAGGAATTCCTCCAAGTAAACACCAGGGCCTCCCAGCATCTGGGCTGGCCTCCAAGCTGTCCCCTGACCCTAACTGTGACCTCTGGGAAGCCCCCTCCCGTCCTCCTCTCCCCCTGCGTGCTGCAGGGGTGCTGACGGAACACACAGAAGGTGCCCACGGCCACGCCTCTGTCCGCGCCCGGCCTGCCACCCGCTGCAGACGACCCTACCTGGCCCAGGTCCAGGGTGACGTTGACCTCATTGTACTCCAGTCCCCGGGACAGCGGCGGGCTCTGCCACCAGCGCTCCGTGCCGTCGATGGCGTTGCTCACGGGATGCGCCCTGTTGCTGTTGGCGGCCGTGCAGATGTCGCAGTACTGGCCCTGTGGGGGAGGGCGCGGTCAGATGGCCGAGGGGGGCTTGCGCCCCGCCCCTCCAGTCACCCTCCGGCCCTCCACACCCGCAACCTGCCGACCCTCACCTGCCATTCCCCGTTCGCTCAGCAAGCACGTACTGAGTGCCTACTGCGTTCTGGGCTTGGGGGTTCGGCTCCCGGGAGAGATGGTCACACCCCTCACGGAGGAAACAGGAGGGCGGGGAAGAAGGGCACCCTCTTTAGGTGGGAAAATCCCTGTGGGCCTCTCTGAGGAGGTGGCGTCTGAGGCCTACACTGCAAGTGGAGGGTGCGCTCCAGACAGAGGGGTGACCCATGCGGGACCTGGGGCCAGGAGGAAGCGGGCAGCACGGGACACAAAGTCCAATGGAGCTGGAGCCGAGGGGGAAAGAGAGCCGGTCTCTGGCGGGGGTAGTCACAGTCCCCGGACAAAAGGCCCGGGAGCAACAGGCGGGGAGGGGTCCGGGTGGCCAAACCCCTCCGCAGCTCCTCAGGCCCCTCCCGCACAACCCTCCTGTCAGGCTCTCACCCAGAGCCCGGATTAGGGTCTCCAGAGAGACGGAATTAAGCCATTCCAGGGGCCTGCGGGGAGAGGCCCCAGAGTGGAGGTGTGTGGGCAGCCGCTAGGCAAGGCCTGGACTTCCTGGCTCCGCTGCTTCCGAGCCCTGGGACCAGGCCAAGTCACGGCACCATGAGCCTCAGTGTCCCCATCCGAGGAATGGGGATGGCACCTGCCTTGGCCACGGCAAGGTCCACGGATCCCACGTGGGGCCTGGCAGCTGCTTCTGTCCCGGTCCAACCACCTGCTGGGGGCCTGTCCTCTGGGGGCACAGAGGCGTCCCTGTCAGGGAGGAGCAGGTGCTGGGAGCATGGGGGGCAGGGGGGCAGAGCTGGGTGCTGGCCACTGGCTGAGGGCAAGCCCAACCCCCACCCCGGAGGAAACCAGACCTGCCATCGCTCGGCACACAAAGGCAGCCCTCTGGGACTTGGCATCAACTGAGGCCCCAGAGGCTGTGTCTGGGAAATGTGGCTGCCCCACCCCTCCCAACCTCCCAGGGGGCCAGACCTTGTCCTAGGAGTTGGAGGTGGGAGCGTGGGAGATCCCTTGCTCCCCCACTCCCAGGCCTGGCAGCCACAGAAAGCCCCCAAGCCTCACAAACGCGGGTCTGCCCCACGCTTCCGCTGTGTGCTTGGGCTGGTGAGACCCAGTGCACCGGACATGGACACACCTTGTGCTAGGTGCTCCGGGTCGCCCTGTCTCAGACCTTGTTCCAGCCAGTGGGCCCTGGACTCTCATCACTTGTCCTGTCTCAGCTCACGTGTCACCTCCTCTGCAGGGGCCCCAGAGCTCCAGACCACCCAAGCAGCTAACCTGCTGACCCCCATGCATGCATCGCCCTGCTTTCTTTATCCTATCACAGAGACCTGAAATTCTCTGGCTACTAGTGATCTTCTGTTTACTGCCCCCACCCAGGGCCCAGAGCTGGGGGGGGGCGGGGGAGGGGGACAACTGCCTCACTCTTTACTGTACCTCTGAGCCCACCCCCAGGGCTGCCATACCTAGGGACTGGAGCAGTAGGGGACACTCAGAAAAGTTCTACCACCTAGCTCAAATGGGGACCCCCAAACCAGAAGCCAGGGCTCTGGCTCCCAGTACCGGTGGGAGCTCCCAGTGGGTAAACAGAGGAGGGGGCCCAAGGGATCACTGAAAGCTCCACAAACATGGTGTAAGGCATCAGGGGCCTGGCAGGGCCGAGGGTGGTAGGGGGCCTTCTTAGAGGAGGTGGGCAGGACCACCTGGCTGGGTTGGTGTAGGCCTTCCAAAAAAGGCTGCCTGTGGTCAGACGCCCCCCACCCCAAGCCCAGGAGGAAGCTGGGTCAAGGGGGCCCAGGAAAGTTTCTGCTCAGGCCCACCCAGAGAGTCAAACAGAGGTGATTCTAGTCTCCACAAAAGGCTACAGTGGGCGCCTCTCGGTGATATGGGCCTCCCCAGCCGGCCTGTCTGCCTGGCTTTGGCTCACAGTGGACAGTGCTGGGGAAACCAGGCTCCCTCCACCCTCTGCTGCAGAGGGTCCTGCCAGGAACAGAGTGAGGAAATAGGGAGCAACGATAAGGACGTCCCCTCCCCGTGAGTCACCATGCCGGCAGCTGAGCCCCCGACTTCCCCTGTGGGGCCCAGGGCCAACCCGGAATTCCTTCAATGCCCACCTGAGGCCACAGGGCTGGAATGCCCCTGTTGCCCTCTGCCTGCCCCAGCTGCCTCCAGGCCCACCTCGCCCAGACACCAGCAGGCCTCCGTCTGTCTCCTCCAGGGGCCCTGGGAGCTGCCAGCCCCCATGCTCGGGCCCCACATCCTGCGACCCAACGCCCATGCTAGCCCAAGACTGAGCTCTTAGGACAGAGAGAAGGTGGTTGTCACCTGCCTGGCACCCCCTGCCCCCAGCAGCTCGGCTCCAGATGGGGCCCGTTGGCAAGGCCCTCTCACCAGCCCATTCGAAGGCCAAGGCAGCTAGAGGAGAGGACAGAGGCACTGGCCGGGCCAGGGATTCAGCCAAGGCCACAGGGCTGTGCAGCTCGCATCCCTCGGGCCAAGGGGTCTTCCTAGCATACCGGCAGCCTCAGACCAGGGGTGCTCCAGACGCTCAAAGGGAAGCTTCTGCCTCTCTCCTGCCAGACCTGGTGGGGTCTGAGCTGTGGGGGCAGGGCCGCCAGGGCTCACTCGGGGTCGACTCCCTCCCACATGACACCATGTGTGTCGGCCTCGCTACGTAACCGATGGCTTCCCAGGCTCCTCAGGCCACGCTCCCAACCTCAGGTGAAGCGGCTCTCGTGCCCATTTTGCAGAGGAGGAGCCTGAGGCCCAGGGGGAGAAAGCGCACGGCTACGGAGAAGCAGAGGAAAGGGGCTCTGCCCGGGCCCCCAGACTCTCCTTTAAGCACAGTAAGGGAGCAACAAAGACCAGGGGTCGGGTAGCTGCAAGGACTTCCGGGGGGGACCCAGATGCGCCGGGAACAGGGGCATCGAGCGCTCAGCCGGGCCCTCTGGGACAGCTCTGGACACCCCCACACAAGCTCCTTCCTGCCACCCAGCCCCTGTGCACATTAACCAGATGCGCCAAGGGCCTGTGGCAGGGATGGGTTCTCACCGCTGGACCGCGCCAGATCCCGGCCTGGCTGTGGGGCTTTCGGCAGGTGGCCACGGTACAGCTCTCCGGGCCTCAGTTTCCCTATCTGAAATGTGTTCTTGACCCCCCTCTATCAGCTGTACTGGGCACAAGGGAGAGCACACAGGTGAGCCCAGGAGCCCAAGGGAGGTGAGCTTCCATGGCAGGATGGCTCTGTGACACCAGCGCCCCCTCTCAGCTCCCCCCTCCAGGGGAGGGCCTAGGGCAGTGCTGGGGGGGGGCCCAGCTGAGGCTCCTCCATTCATCACCCACCCAGGCTAATCCACCTCCAACTGCCCTCCTCCCCTCCCCCTGCCTCTTCCACCAGGACTGTGGTGACTCAGGTTACAGCCGCCTTGGGGCCCCCACTCTCCCTAAGGTTCAGCAGGGGTAGGAAGACCAGCCTACTATGGAGTGTCAAGGAGCCCCTGGAGCAGACCCTATCCCCCTCCAAGGGTGGCCAAGCGACCTCACAAGATCCTCAACCTAAGTCCAGAGAGTCTTCGCAGCCCTGCCTTCTTGGTCAGGTGTCCGTGCCAGTTGGTGCCACCGAACCCGCTCCCCACCCACAGACTTATGGCTTAGTGGGGCTGCCTCCGGCGGGTCTTGGGGGTTGAAACCCCATCTCCGCAGGGAGACTGAAGCCGACAGACCCACCACCTGCAGCACAGAGATGCCGTCCAGGGTTTGCATCTGTGTTCCCAACCCCAGTTAAAAATACCATTGTTTGCCCCCCACATACACACACACACACACCCCTTGACGGTCCCACCGTGTCCCCAGATCACCAGAGGGAACGACTTCCACCTTCTGCTACCGGCAGTGAGAGCCTCCAGTGTCTGGCCCCAAACTCTAGGAACCCATTCCCATCCCCGCCGGCAGGTTCCAGCCTGTCCCGGGGAAAGGCAGAGCGGGTCCGCCCCCTCCCCACGGGCAGCGGCGGTGGAGGCCAAGTCCCGCCCTCGCCGGCATCCCGGGACTCAGGGCCGCCAGGGACTGGGCACCAGCCCCCCTCCCGCCCTGCCACCGCCGCCCGGGACGCGCACTTCTCCGGCCGAGCCTGAAAGGCCGAGCTGGGGTCCCTTCCGTTTCCCGAAATGCGGAACCAGGGCGACGGGACGGATCGCGCGGGCTTCGCTCCGTACCTGGGCGCTCCCAGGCAAGTCCGTCCCTGGCGCCCGCGTCCCCGCGACGGCGTCCTCGCCACCCCGCCCGCCCCGCGGCCACCAGTCCCGGCCCGCGCTCACCTGGATGGTCTGGTTGGGGTCCCCGCCCGCCACAGGGCCCCCCACCAGCTTGCAGTAGAGGTCCTCGGTGGGGCGCGGGGCGCCGCGCGCCGGGGCCTCCTCGCCGCAGGTGGCCGAGGCGGCGATGCGGGCGCCCTCGGCCAGGTTGAAGTAGGGCGGGTGCAGGCTGAAGCCGCTGTCCGCCGACTCCCGCGCCCGCGCCGCGCCCAGCAGCGCCAGGCAGACCAGGAGCAGCGGCCCCGCCGCGCGCCGTGCGCTCCCCACGCTCCCCACGCTCCCCGCGCGGAGCCGCGCGCCCAGCTTCGCCATCTTCCAGCTCCGGGGACCACGGCGCCGCGGGAGCCGGGCGGGAGTGCGGCGGCGGCCGGCCGGCTCGCCCCGCCTGCGAACGTCAGGCCCCGCCCCGGCCCGCCCGGGCGCCCGAGCCCCGCGCCCCGGGGAGGGGGAGGGGGCGGGGGCGGGGGAGGGGCGGCCGGTGGCCTTAACCCTTCGGCCCCCGGCCCCCGCCGGCCTCCCGGAAGGGGCACCTGCTGGCCCCGGGCCAGGCGTGGGAACGCGGCCCGACTGCGACCCCCCCAGGGCGTGGCTCCTGGTCCCGAGCGGCGCCCCCGGTCCCGGGCGCCCGGGCCGCTCTTCCCAGCCTGGCGGCTCAGCTCTTTGTTTCCCTAACTTTGGGCACCTCTTGGCGGCCGAGCGCCCCCGGCGGCTCGGGGACAGGCGCTGCGGCGAAAAGTCAGGCAGGCTTGTCTGGCGGCCAGGCTGACCGTCTGCCTCACCAGCAGCCCAGCCCGTTCCCACCCCGCCGCCCCAGAACCGGCTCAGTGTCCAGAGCGACTGCCCCACTGGAGCCTGGACGGTGGTTCCCTGGGACTTGATGGCGTGACCTCCACAGACCCGGTGCAGACTCTCTCCTCTCTTCGGGTGTTTGGTTTTTCTCCCCTTATACTGCCCCCCCATATCTGCCTCTTTCTGCAGGTGGAGAAGGTGCGCCCTTGCCAGCCATCAGTGGCCACGGGTGGGGGGCCCTAGAGGCAGTCCAAACTACAGAGGGATAGAAATATCTGGATTGGGGACCCCATGCGTCCCTGGGGCCGCCAGGTCAAATTCAACCCTGCTAGCTCCCACCTGTACCAGACTTGGCTTTTAAATATTCTAAAATAGGGAAATGGACCAAGAGGCACGGGACACAGGTCCCCACTGCGGGGCCCCTGTGGCAGAGGGAGGATGCTCAGAACCCTGAGGGTGCCGGGCAGATGGGCTGCAAAGGACTTCCACTGAGCACCTGCTGTGTCGGGGGGCCAGCTGGGAGCCTGCCCTTGTACCTCTGAAGTACCTGTGCTTTGGAGCACTGTGGACGCCACCATCTTCTGCCCTCCAGTCCCTCCCTGCTCAGGGCTACTCCCCCTTTTGGGCAGCCCTCCCCTCCCCACCCCCCCACCCCCGCTTTCTCTGGAGGATGCTTGGGAAATGACACAGGACCTAGAGGCCAGAGCTCGGGGTTGTCCCAGCTGTTTCTGCGTTTGGGTGGCTGTGGCCACTGGGTCCCCTCCTCCCCTCTGGCTCCTGGCCCAAATCAGCCTCACAGGGAGCCGTGGGGGGGGGGGCCTGGTGTGCAGCTGCTGGGCTGGCAGTTCCCCCCCATTCTCTGAGCCAGGCCAGCTGGGTGTATGTCCCACATGGGGCCCCCTGGGCAGTCCTGGGTGGCGGGTAGAATGAGTGCAGGGTGGCCAGCTGGTCCTGGGGGCTGTTGTGGGAGGGTGCACTACCATTCACAACCTTCTGGCTGGCCCTGGCCGTCGGCAAATCCTGTATCTCAAGGGAGCCGGGTTGGCCCCTTGGGACATAGGCAGTGACGATGACCCTCCCTCCACCCCTCCAGTCGGCCACGATTTTGTAACTTCCACCTGGGGGAGGGCAAAAAGAGGCAGTTACTTTGTAGGAGAAGTTTCGAGTCGGGGAGGGGCTGGCCCAGAGGCTGGGCGGGAGACATGGAGTAATCTGGAATCCCCAAGCAGACAGGCCAGCTCAAGAGCTAATTTATGATCCCTTGCGAGGGACAGACGGAGAGCCACCTCTGGGCAGTAGCAGAGTTCCCAGATGGGAATTTGACCTGCTTCCCCCCACCCCGTCCTCCCTACTGCCCAGAGGTCACCCCATTGCACACATCACTGCACCACGCTCTGGACCCTGGTGCCCCTTTGATAGCTGGGGGTCCTGGTAGTCTGAGGGCTGGAGGCTGGGGACCCTCCCACCCCCACCCTCACCCTCACCCCAGGTCAGCTTCCCAACATCCCCCGGAGAGCGGTGGGGGGGGCAATGGGCAGAGGTGGTGGGCAGGAGCCCTTTGAGCCCCCTAGCAGCCAGGCCTCTGCCATCCAAGGGCACAGAGCAGGCAGGAGGGAGGGGTGGCTGCCAGAGAATGTGCAGAGTCAGCCAGGGCACCCGGTGCGGGGAGGGTTAATCCGGGGCTAGCTGCTTCCCAGCAGACAGCTGCCCCGGGAGCAACTGGTGGCCGGGAGGGTGGGGGGTGAAGTGGGCAGGGGAGAATGTGCCCACCCTGTGCCCATGCCAGCTGGTGTGCCCGGGAGGGGGCAGCTTGGAGGATGAAGATGCTATCCCAGTCAGGCTGCACACTGGGCTCTCGGAGGGGCCCTCTGCGGGCGGGTGGGCAGGGCAGGGCAGGGCAGGGCAGGGGAGGTCCATCTCTGCCCACCTCTATCCCGGCTGCCCGTGTCACATTTCCAGCAAGTCACCCCCAAATGGTCCAGTGATGTCTCCCATCTTCCTCTGACTCCCAGGCTGGCCAGCCGCTTTTCCTTCTTACAAGTGGGGAAACTGAGGCCAAAAGGTCCAGGAGTCAGGAGGGCAAGTTAGCAAGGAAGAGGGACTTGGTTAGTCATGCATTTTTCTCCCCCAGTTATTTATTGGGCATCTTTTGGGCACTGGTCCCTGATGAAGGGTCCCCCTGCCCTGCTGGCAACCCAGCAGCCGGGCATTCTGTCCTTCAGTCCTGGGTGGGGGTGGGGTGGGGGTGGGGGTGGGGCAGATTATCAAAGGAGTGAGTTCGGGCGGGGGGGGGGGGGGGAGGGGGGAGGGGCCTCCGAAGCAGCCTCTCTTCCTCCTCCTACCAGACTCTGGCCACCACCAGATGGGAGGCCCCAAACCAGAGCCCCTCCCCACCCAGCCATAGCGTAACTGGGACCTGTGGGAAGTTGGAGACAGGAGGAGGAGGGGGCAAGAGGTGCTCCTGGCCCTGGCAGACTCGCCCTCGCCCCCGGGCCAGACAACTTGGCCTTAGAACCACCCCCTCCCCTGAGCCCCTACCCCACTCAGAGGAGGCAGCCCCAGGAGCCCCCTGCTCAGCCCCATCCCAGGACGGATCGGGGGGCAGGGCACCCTCACCGCCTGACTCAGCCTGAGCTGCAAACTCGGGAAGCCGACCTGGCTGGGAAGCAGGGGCATGGGGTGTCCACTCCGTCCACACACATGACACATCATCGTGGTCACAGTCGGTTAACAGACGACTGTGCCGGACCTCCTCTCCCCAGAGCCCAGCTCTCCCTGGGCCCTGCACTCTCGGGTGGTGTCCAAGCTGAGCTGTGTGAGGAGCCGGAGGCGGCCCTGCAGTTCGGGCAGCCACCGAGTGAGGCCACGGGGAAGGTTTGTCTCTGCAGGAAGAGGGCTAGCCAAGTAGCTCGCGCCGTGGTTTGGAATACTGGAGGGGTGCTCCCTTTCTGAGGCCTGCTCTGATGCCCTTCCAGGGAGCCCAGCTGGTGAGAACATGCACCCCGGCCACGGGCAGAGAGGCTGGTAGCAGGCACCAAGCTGAGCCCAGGGGCCGCTGTCAGCCTTGGCGGAACCCAGTCGTGTGGGAGGAGACACAGACCAGCTGGGCACCCTGAAGACTCACAGCTGGGAGAAGGCCTCATCGGGAGGTCATCAGCCCAGCAGGACTAAGGGAGTTCCTGGTCCCCTCCTGGCCATTGCTCAGCCCACAGCCTTCCCATGGCCTTTCGTGGGAGCCAGCCCAGAGCTTAGGAGCTGGGTGGGGCTGAAGGCCAGTGGGTAGAGGACAGGCCTCGAGGAATGGGGGCCAGGGTCCGAGGGCTGGAACGGGGCCCGGAGCAGCCGCTGGGCCCCTCCCCTAGGCTAGGAGCACCCCTTACCTCCGGGGCTGCCACCCGTGTTGCACCTCCCCCCAAGGGTTGCTGCCCTCGGAAGGATGGGGCCAGGGGAGAGCCCCAGCAATCCTGCATGAGAAGGGGGCCCAGGGACAGGCCCCTTGTTGCTCTGAAGGAGCAGTACTTTTTCCTCCCTCTGCCTACAGTCCCAGCTGGCCATCAGGGGGCTCCCCCTGCCCAAGAGGGCATGTGGTTCTGAGAAAGCTCACAGTCTGCCAGGCTCTCAGTTGGTCCCAATCAGGAACAGATGGTCTTGACCCGTAAGCTGCCCGGCCAAGGCCCCCACCCTGTGAGGCTTCTGACCCCAGAACTCGAGGAGGGTCCCGGTCGGCCTGCTCTATGCCCAGGCCCCAGGCCATGCTCCCCAGGATGCCCACTGCAGGCCTGACCTGTGGGCATCCTGATAGCCGGAGGTGGACTTGCACACCAGAGGGGGCAGAGGCAGGCTAAGGTGTGTCCAGGGGCCAGGAGACCAGGGCTGGCCAGTCCCCTCAATGCTTGGCTCTCCCAGGAGGGTCCCCAAAGCGGCTTTCCCCAGTTGGACTTTGCCTTCTTCCCCACTGGTGTCCAGGACAGGCGGGCTGCCCTATAAAAGCACATGACCCCAGGATGCCCGGAAATATGGGGCTTCGTGACTCTCTGTGGAGCAAGGAGAGTGACATGAATGTGCAGAGGACCCTGGACCAGGGGTTCGTAGTCCGGGGTCCCGCAGCCTTGGTGACTCCAGATGAGTGTAGGAGAGCCCTTGCCCGAATGGCATGGAGCTGCCTGGTTTTGTGAGATGCACCGTGAGCTGGAAGGAACCAGAAAGGTCAGCATTGTCAGAGGCTGCTTCTCGTGGATTGGAACTCTTATGATGACAGCTATAGGCTGAACCAGGCTGCACCCCGTCTCCCCCCAGGCCGAGTGGGGCTTCTAATTGGCTCAAGATAAAAGCCAGACCCCTCACCACAGTCCACTAGACCCTGTGGAGCAGGTGCCCCTCCGTCCAGGCGTCCTTGCTGAAGAGCGTCCCGCTCCCCTCCCCCTCTCAGGGGACTTTGGACTTGTCACCTCCACCTGGAACACGACAGAGCCCCTACCCCTTTGTCTGGCCGCCTTCCTCCTCTACTGCCTCAGGTCTGGATCCTCCAGGAGCCACCCCACAGAGTCAGTGGGCGTTGATTTCTGGTCTGATTTCTTGGACTTGCTCATTTTATTAAATTAAATCTCAGCTGTGTCCTGCCTTGTTGGCCCAGCTGTATCTCCAGGCCTGGCAAAGAGCAGGTACCAGAGAGTGGCCACACTGCGTGGAGGACCGGCCTCTTGGACTAGCCTCCCCCAGGCCAGCCAGGCTGCGGAGGGCCCTGTGACTCGGGGAGCAACTCAGAGGATGCTTCCCAGGAAGAACCCCTCATTGCTCTGCCGCAACGACCCCATTCCTGTCCCCCTCCTGCACCCTCTCCCAGCCTGGGGTCTGCGGGCTGGAAGCAAGCCCCTGCTGTCCGAGAGTAGCATCCTTGCAAGACAGGCCCCACCCCCCCCCCAGAGGCCCCTCCTTGGGCCTCAGGGATAAACTTCAGCAACAAACCTCAGGCCCCAGCCTGGAGGGAGGGGGGAAGGGGAAGGGGGAGGGAAGGTTCAGGGTGGAGACCCAGCTGCCTCCAGCATCCTTGTGTCTGGGAGAGCGGAGGAAGGGCCTGGTCCAGTGATGAGGTTGCTCTCAGGACCCCAGCCCCACGCGCCTTTCTTGGGGGGGTCCCCATCGGGGCACCTCCTCGTGCTTGCTGGGGTGTGAGGTTGCAGGTCCAGGCTGTGGGGAGCACACATGGCCACGGTGGGCCTCCAGGGCGCCGACGCTTCTAAGTTGCCGTATTTGTCCTATTTGCCTTTTGGCCCCAGGACTCTGCTACCTGCCTTCTTCACACCCGAGACTGGGCAGCCCTGGGGAAAACAGGTGAGGGGCTGGGGCTCCCCACAGAGGGGAACCCAGGATGGGGCCCAGGCCGGGGGCGGCCCCTGCTGTCCTCCCGCACAGGATCGGGCTCCAGCAGGCCCCTTCCCCGCCTCCCTCCTTGGGGGCCTGGCCAAGCTCGGGCTCCAGTGGGGGGCGGGTGGGGGTGAGGGCTCTGCATCTTCTCCAGGAGGTGCCCGCAGACGGCCTTATATGGCCAGGAGTCCTCGGCCCATGAGGAATCTGATCCCCTGGGAAAGGCAGGGCCAGGGCTGCCAGGAGCCAACCGCTGGGAGTGCCTCCAACCGCCCCCAGACCCTAGCCTCCAGGGCCGACCATCCTTTGAAGGGAGCCAGATTAGCCTGGACCCCGTCACCGGCTTTGGGGCCTCTGGTTGGGGGGTCCTGTGATGAAGGGAGTCCACCTGCAGCTCCCCACGGCTTCTGGTCACGGCGGCACAAGCAGACTCCCCTGAATCCTGCTGGGTCTGCTGCCCTGGGGGGGAAAGCCAGTCAGCCCACGCCTCCGAGCACCGCACAAACCGCACCAGTGCCCAGCAGGTGCGGCCCTCTCCCTTCCCTGCTGCCCTGCTCTGGGCCAGACCAGCCAGGCAGACAGCCCCCACCAAGTCTCCCCCTCTGCCTGGGCTGGCCCAGCCTGGCCCCAGTGCCTCCCTCAGAGCCAGCAGCAGGGGGGTCCCCGGGCCACGCCTCACCTTCCTGGACCCTTGCTTCCCCTTCATCTTCTGCCCGCTCCCCTTGTCTTTCCTGACTCTCCCTTTCTGGGTTTCTCATTCTCAGGCTGCTCTCTCTCCGTCTCTCTCTCCTCCCTGCTCGATGCCCTAGATCTGCCACCCTCAGCCACTCGGGCAGCCCTGGGGCACCCACACCCCCATGTCTGGCCTCAGAGCGTCGGTGTCCCCCGAAGCCTTGGGAGAATAGATTCATTTCCCCTGGGGGATGGCAGCAGCGGTGACAGGGCCCCTCCTGCCCATGAAGCTGCAGTCACAGGGTCCCAGCAGTGCTTGCGGGCTGGGCTGAGGAGTGGGGTGGCTGGTGAGGACACTGCTCCCCCAGCCCCTGAGCTGACAGACCCCCCTCCTGAGCTCTGAGCCACCACATGGCCCCAGGACACAGCAAGTGGAGGTGGTGTTCACCTAGTCCAGGGGGCAAAGAGGTGCCACTCCCTCCCATCCCCCCGCCGTGTGCTTGCCACCCCCCCCCCCGTGTCCACCCACCAGCACACCCAGGCTGCCACCCGGGGAGGCCTGGGGCAGAGGGAGACAAGTGCTAATAGCCCCCGATACGTGTCTGGGCATGGCCCTTGGCTGGGCCAGCTGTGCAAGGCAGGGACTCTTGCCGCCCCTGCTGTCCGGGTGAGCAGACCAGCGCGGGGGCCCACAGCGACTGTACCTCGGGGCCAGGCCAGGCCGGACCACCCTCTGTGCCTCCCCCAAGCCACTTACTCGGCCAGCTTTCCTGAAAACGATGTGGGGGCCCCTGGGCCCCTCGCGTGCCTGCACCTTGCAGACACGCTCTCAGGTGGCCGCTAGGAATCACTGTTCCATTTCCCAGAAGGGAAACTGAGGCTTGGGGAGGAAGGGAGCCAGCAAGGGGCCAGGGAGGTGCACACTCGCGGTGTGGACAGCCATCCGTCTGGGATGTGCTCTGAAGGGGACACAGCGGAAGGCTGGCGGGGGCCCATGTGGGGGTGGGAGGCCCTGCAGCACCTGCCCCATCTCTCCTGCTGCAGTTCAGACTGGGCTGGCTGGAGCCCGAGACATCTCCCCAGGCAGCCCTGGCCTGGAGGCCGTCCAGGGCCTGAGACCCACCTGCCCCGCCGTCCCCACTGAGAAATGGGGTCCCCCCCCCGCCTACTTTGTCTGAGAGACCGCTCCGCATCCCTCCCGGCACTCCAGCCTCACACATGCCGTGCCCCCTCCCCAGCACCGCCGTGATGGAGGGGCTCCTGCCACCAGGAATGCCCCCCACCCCGGCCCACCCCACAGACCACGGCCGGACCCCAGACCCCTGTCTGTGGCACATTCTTCTTTTGTTCACTCAACTACTTCAAATCTCATTGACTTCATTTCGTTTTATTTCTTTTTAATTTTATTTATTTATTTATTTGAGAGAGAGAGAGCACATGGGAGGGGGAAGGGTCGGAGGGAGAAGCAGGCTCCCTGGAGCCTGATGCCAGACTCGATCCCGAGACTCCAGGATCATGACCCGAGCCGAAAGCAGTTGCTGAACCAACTGAGCCACCCAGGCGCCCTACTTCATTTCGTTTTATTATTTTGTGATTTATCTTGCGTCTGCAGGCCCCGTGGCGGGCAGGCTGACGGGGTCCCAGCTCAGCGCCCAGCCTGGCGCACCTCCAGAGCAGCCTGAGGTCCATGGCGCAGTCCTTGCTCTGCAGCCACGGTGCCTCATGGCAGCCGGGGTGGCCTCCTCGCAGACTAAGCCCCGCGCCAGTGGGACCCAGGGACCATGGGACCCAGCCCTTCTGCTGTGGGACGTACACAGGAGAAACGGAGGCACGTGTCCACAAACATTGCGGCCCATGCACCAGTGATGCCTGTGTGCAGGCGAGTGGGGGATGCCGTGTGGCCAGTGTGCCGAGGCATGCCGGTCAGCCTGGAAAGCACCAAGTCGTGATGCCTACCACAAAATGGAGACATCCTGGGACACGGGCTCTTTGAGGAGGCCGCCCAGGGACCAGGAGAGGGCTTGGGGGACGGCTTGGCCACGGGCCTTTCCCAGGAGTCCAGAGGGTCGTGGAGGCTGAGAGGGGGTCCTGGAGGCACAGCACGGGAAGGAATGGGTGACCGGACGGCCTCAGGTACAGATGGTGGTGGCAGAGACACGTCAGGGTGCCCGTGGACCAACCCCCAACCCCGTGGCCTGCATGCGCACGCCAGCTGGTCCTGTGGGCCTGTGTTTAGGGCTGCGGCGAACCCCCAACCCTCAACAGTGGACTGACTCAGCCTGAGCATGAGATGCCACTGGGTCTCCTCTGCGGAGATGCTGAGTCACAGCCCCCCCACCCCGTCCCCAGTGAGTGCCCCACGGGCCCCACTGTGCAGGCCCCGGTCACTGTGCCGGGGGCCTGCTGCTGGCGCCCCAGCAGCCCGACTGTGAAATGAGCCCCGGGCCCCAGGCCTCACCCCTACACATCCCCCAGGGGGCCTGAGCAGGGGCTCTCCTCGGGTCACTGGTGCTCCAGATGCACCAGATGCACCGTGACCCCGTCCATCTAATGTCACCCTGATTCATACAAGGAGGGCTCTTGGTCACCAGACAGGTGGGGGAGGCACGGAGGCGCCCCCCCGGACAGCGCCTGCAGCCTCCAACTCCTGTACGGCTGGCTGGGCAGAGAGGGGTGGGCTGTTGAGAGCCCCTCCGGACCCCTCGGGGCCATCCCCTGCCCAGGGGTGTGGTGGAGGTGGCTGGGCTCCGCTCCAGGCCGCTGTCTGCCTTGGGCTCCGACATTTATAAACATGTGTCCTGCAGCTCTGGGGGGAGTGTAAACACAGGGAGGCTTGTTGGATCCGCCAGGCCGCTGGGGGCCACTGGGAGTCCAGGCTCCTTCTGGAGAGTGGTCTGGGCCCTACGCCTGGTCGCACCTTAGCCTTCTCTCAGAGCCAGCCAGGAGCGGTGGGGGAGTCTCAGGCTGGGAGCCCCGGGCGGACCCACTGCCTCCACGCTCCCTCCTGGGTGGGCCGTGCGCCCTGACGTCAGGGCCATGGCTTCCCTGGCCCCCCATGTAAACGGGGCTGATTGTGTTTTCCTGCCTCGTTGTTGTCACGAAAAGCCCATTTTGCAGAGGGGAGCACGGCCATCGGAACGGTATGTGACCCTGCCCGTTGTGGCTCTGGCCCGGCTGAGCACGCTGCACTCATAAGTCCTGACTTCATTTGCAAGGTGCTCCTTCCCCACCTGGACGGTTTGCTCCTCAGGATGTGTGCCCACAGGCTCGCCAGCAAAGGTCCACCCGATTCCCGGCAACAAGGCCCCGGCCCCAGGGAGCCGAGAGGGGCAGGGCGTGCACCACTCTCTGGCTCTTAGGCTCGCTCAGCAGGCCTGCTGTATCTCGGCCAGGAATGCACCGAGCCCCGTCTCCTGCCCACCCCGGGGAGGAATGTGGCTGAGGCTGCCGGGAGCTGAGAAGCCTTCTGGAATTCCCCAGGCCTACCCCTCGCCCTGCCCCCAGCCCAGCACGCCTGTGGCTCCGTCCTCCCCCTCCTCGCTGCCCGGGGAGGTCGCTGCCTTCCCCGACCACCCTTCAAAACCCTAGAACAGGCATCCTGGGCTTGACGCCTCCCAGGGGTCGTCCTGGGCACTGGGCTGTGGAGCAGCGCCCCTGGCCTCCACCTGCTAGCAGCCAGGAGCACCTCTCTTCCCCCAGCGGTGACAACCTTGGCACGGTTCCTGGGGAACCACCCCCGGGTGAGAGCCTCTGTCCTGGGCCCCTTCCGCGGGTCATGAACTCCCTGGGGTGGGGACCGTGGTCTTGTACACTGCAGGGCCCAGTGTCCACCCTGCGCCCAGGAGCACCGCACAGCCGCCTTCCCATAGCCACTTGCACAAGGTCATGCCCGCTGGAGGGGCAGTACTGGACCCCCAGGAACTCAGGAGCCGAGAGCGCCTGCAGAGCAGGGCTGGGGGAGGGGGTGCGGCTGCCCGCGCCCGGAGGAGCTGGGGCCCCGCCAAGTGAGACAAGCCCGGGCCAGGCCCACGCGCCTGGGACAGGAATTTGGATCCCCTCACTCTCCACCTTGGCTTTTGAGGGCGAGCACACCTTTGCCTCTGGGCGTGTTTCGGCAGGGGCTGGTGGCAGGGCTGGGCCCAGAGAGCCCGCCCTGGCAGCGCCTGGGGCTGGGGACCAGGCCACCTACCTGTCCAGTCCCTCTCGGGCCCACAGTGGGCGTCACTGGGTTGCAAACCTGCAGGTGCCCGTGCCTAAGACCCCAGCATGCACCCCATACTCCAGCACAGAGGCCGCCTGGCTGCGTTTACCTCACTCCCCCCCCCCCCCCCCGCCCCAGCTCTGTGACTCTGGGCAGGGTGGGGGGTGACTTCCTCCCCCTTAGCCTCTGTTTCCTGCTCTGTAAAATGGGCTCACAGCCGTACCTCCTCTCAGGGCCGCCATAGGACCCCTGTGGGGCCCTGATGGGTGCTAGGCCGGTGGTCAGGACGCCGCCCAGGAGGCAGCGCCGCTCAGGCCCTGGTGCGCAGGCGGGAGCTGCGAACCTGCGGTGGAAATGCCGGGTGGTGAGCTCCCTGCTCACGGCTGTCTGGCCGGGCACTGGGGACGCCACTGCCGGGGGGTCTGCTGCTGGTGGCTGTTTGCCAACTTGCACATGCTGCCCGTTCCTCCAAGGGCAGGACGAGCTGGGGCCCAGGAGCGGCTGCAGGGTCACCCCCCAAACAGGCGGGCAGGCAGGCAGGGAGCCCCCGACCTGTGTCCAGCGGTGGGGGGCAGCAGCAAAAGGGTGGGTGCAAGCGTGCCCCATGTCCCCTCGAGTCTAAGCCCAGCCCAGGTGTGGTGCGGGGCCAGCTTCACTCCCCCCGCCCTCCTTACCAGGCTCCTAGCCCCCCCCCCGTGGAACCCCGGCCTCCGCCCTTGCAGTTGGGAGAATGGCCTCACCTCCTGCTGGGGAAATGGAGGCTCAGGAGGAAGACGGGCCAGGCGTAAGGGCATGGCCCTGGAGTACAGGACCTTCCCAGGTCCCCCAGGTCCTTGCCGTGATTACTGTGCTCCCTGCCCTCGAGATGGGGCGCCTGCGACAGGGCTCGGTCTGTGCCTGGGGTCCGAAGTCAGCGTGGGCTCAGACCCTGGCCTCTGCCCCAGTGGGCTCCGCTACCTGTGCTCTGCAGCGTCCTACCTTTGCTACCTGTGCTCTGCAGCATTCTCCCACGGAATCTGAAACTGCCCCCCCCCCGGGTCTGGCTGGAACACGCCGGCCTTCCGCCAGCCCGGCAAACCCTCCGTGTGCGCGGCGGTGAGCCAGCTGGACGCTGTGTGTGTGCTTGGACGGAAGTGCCTCCTTTCCTGTCACCTGGCCCGGTCCTCTGTAGCCAGCCCATGGGAGGGGTGGGGCCAGAAGATGGACGGCCTTGCGCGTCTCCGGGCTCAGTGTCCCCCCTGCTGGAGGCTGCCCCTTGTCAGCTGGCCCTCCCGAGTGCCTCCAGCTACATCCTGGGAAGAGGCCTGCAGGAACCTCCTGGGAGTCAGGTGGGGGAGGGGACTGGCCCCAGCACTGCCTGGTCATCAGGAAGCTCTGCCTACCTAGGTGCGCACGGGTGCAAACATCCATGGGGAAACACTCAGGATCTGTAGTTGTACTTTTTAACACATGTGGGTTACATCTCAATAAAGAAAATCTAAAGTAAAATAGTAAAATGACAAAATAAAGTAAAATATCTGAAATAAAGTGAAATAAATGGACATATAAGTAAAAGAGTGAAATAATAAAATAAAATGACAAAATGAGATCATAAAATAAGGTAAAATCAAGTGAGACGGGGTGCTGCCCCGGCCCTCCCAGGCTCCCCGAGGCACTGACAGTCTGAGTAATGATGCCAGAGGCCCTAAGCCCAGGGGCAGTGATGTCGAGCCGTATGGTGGGGCTGCATGCCCACCATGACCTCCTTTGACCCTCATCGAGATTGGGGAGGGCCAGTGACTGCCCATGTCTGAGATCAGAGGGCAGTCCGGAGTCAGGCTGGGAGGCTATAGTGACAGGACCTGGTTGGTGGTGGCCCCGGGGAAGGGAGCCAGGCCTTCTCTCAAGAGAATGAAGGGCAGGCTAGAGGGCCTGGTGGCGCAACTCCTGGCCAGGTCTAGTTGGCCCTGACCTGCCGTTCACCCTGGCCCCCGCCCCAGGCCCGGAAGGAGGGTTTCCTGGTTTGGGGCTGGTTCCCTTCCACACACAATGCATTTCACACTGGCCTGGCCCCGCCTGACCCAGAAACAGCTTCTGTGGGAGGAGGAGGCGGAGGGTCCCCTGGAAGGCGGCACTGCCCCACATCTCAGGGCCTCATTCACCTGTGTCTGAGGTGGGCCTGCAGGGTGTGCTGGGGAATGGGCAGGGGCTGCTACGCACAGACACCAACCAAATGCAGCTGGCCACCATTGCCTGCCTGTGTGGCCTAAATGCGGACCCGTATGAGATTGGGGTGGTTTCAGTGCAGCTTCCTGTCACCAGCTCAGGATGTAAATCTAGCCATATGACCTGGAGCCACAATGTAACAATGATGATGATGGTGATGATGCTGGTGATGGTGGTGATGGTGGTGATGGTGATGATGGTGAAGCTGGTGAAGGTGGTGATGATGATGGTGGTGATAATGATGGTGGTGATGGTGGTGAAGGTGATGATGGTGAAGCTGGTGAAGGTGGTGATGATGATGGTGGTGATGGTGATGGTGGTGATGGTGGTGATGGTGAAGTTGGTGAAGGTGGTGATGATGATGGTGGTGATAATGATGGTGGTGATGGTGGTGAAGGTGATGATGGTGAAGCTGGTGAAGGTGGTGATGATGATGGTGGTGATTGTGATGATGGTGAAGCTGGTGAAGATGGTGATGATGATGGTGATGGTGGTGATGGTGGTGATGGTGAAGCTGGTGAAGGTGGTGATGGTGATGATGATGAAGCCGGTGAAGGTGGTGATGGTGATGATGGTGAAGCTGAAGCTGGTGACGATGGTGGTGATGGGGATGGTGGTGATGATGATGGTGGTGATGGTGGTGATGGTGATGATGGTGAAGCTGGTGAAGGTGGTGATGATGATGGTGATGGTGGTGATGGTGAAGCTGGTGAAGGTGGTGATGGTGATGATGATGGTGGTGATGGTGGTGAATGCTGGCATGCTGAGGACTTCCTGAGTGCCACACTCATTCTGAGCACTGCATGTGTTAGTCCGCTGAATGCACACAATCCTAGCCCTGTGGGGTGGCTCTAGTACCATTGCCCCACTTTACAGTCGGGAGAAGGCAACTAAGTAATTTGTCCAAGGTCACAGAGTTAAGAGGCAGAGAAAGTACAAGCTCAGCTTGTGATCCTGATGTGGTATTGATGGTCAAGGTTATCTAGAGTACTTAGGAGGGTAGAGAGGAAGCAGGATCAGGCATATATTCTTGAGTAGACAAGGGTGCACTCAGGAACCCTGACTGGCACCTCCCTGCAAAAGAGCCGCTGCTGAGCTCCCGGGGGTTGCCCTGGGATCTACAAAAAAGGGCTCAGCCTGACAGCGTCTCAGGTGCCAGGTCCTCCTGTCCCCCACTCCCTTTGTCCTTCCTGGCCTCTGGCCCTTCCTCAACCTGGAGACCCCACAGGGAGCTCAGTCAACAATTTATCCCATGGGCAAGGGGCCAGGGGTCTGAGGAAGGTGGCTCAGCCCCCTTCAGCCAGCAGGGAAGGGGGCTGGGCACGGACAGGTGAACCTCTGTTCTAGGGCCTCTCCTGCAGCTGCAGGCCGTGCCAGGCACAGCTCTTGGACACCCCATAGCGGTTGCTGGGGACAGCGCAGGGGCCACGAGGCCGTCCCTAACCAAGGCTCTTGGTATCTGTAGCCACCCCTCCCCTACAGGAGGCAGGGGCCCTACTGATGAGAGGCCTACCTGGCTCCCTTCAGGGACCACTTACTCCATGGGGGGACTGGGGACTTCAGACAGCAGGGTTTCTTAAGAGAAGGGCTCATCCAGATGTCACGGGCCATAGGGTAGGGGGCACAGAATTTCCCCTTGAAGAACTTGGCCTTGGGACTCTGCCCTAGAGGAAAGGACTATGACGTACACCTCTTTGTGTCCTATAGTCTCACATTTTTTTAATTGTTTTTTTTTAAAGATTTTATTTTATTTTTTATTTATTTGACAGAGATTGGGAGCACAAGCATGGGGAGCAGCAGGCGGAGGGAGAAGCAGGTTCCCCACTAAGCAGGAAGCCTGATGCGGGGCTCAATTCTAGGACCCTGGGATCGTGACCTGAGCCGAAGGCAGACGCTTAACCAACTGAGCCGCCCAGGCGCCCCATTTTGTTGTGTTAAAATACACATAACATGGGGCGCCTGGCTACCTCAGTTGGAGTGTGTGACTTGACCTCGGGGCTGTGGGTTTGAGTCCCATGTTGGGTGCAGAGATTACTTAAAAGTAAAATCTTTAAGGGGCTCCTGGGTGGCTCAGTTGTTAAATGTCTGCCTTCGACTTGGGTCATGATCCCAGGATCCTGGGATCGAGCCTGGCATCGGGCTCCCTGCTCAGGGGGAAGCCTGCTTCTCCCTCTCCCACTCCCCCTGCTTGTGTTCCTTCTCCCGCTGTGTCTCTCTCTGTCAAATAAATAAAGTCTTTAAAAAAAATAAAATAAAATCTTTAAAATAAACACACCTAATGAAAAACCTACTATGTTAACAATTTAAGTGTACAGCTCAACGGTATTAAATATATTAATAACGAACTACCATCACCACCATCTCCAGAACTCATTTTGCAAAACTGAAACTCTGTCCCCATTAAACACTAACTCCCTGTTCCCCTTCCCCAGACACGGGCACCCACCATCCTACTATCTGATTTTGATGACTCTTAAGTACCTTATAAAAGTGTAATTGAGCAGTATTTGTCTTTTTGTGATTGGCGTTATGTCACTCAGCATAATGTCCCCAAGATTCAACTATATGCATGTGTCAGAATTTTCTTCCTTTTTAAGGTTGAATAATACTCCCTTGTACACGCAGACCACATTTTGTTCATCTGTTCATCCACCAATGGGCTTATGGGTTGCTTCTGCCTTTTGGCTATTGTGAATAACGCTGCTACAAACGGGTGTACAAATATCCCTTCGGAGATCTTGCTTTCAACTCCTCTGTGTATACACTCACAAATGGACCTGCTGATCACTTGGTAATTCTTTTTGAGAAACCACTGTAGTATCCACCACAATGGCTGCACATGTTCTATTTCTACTAACAATGTGCAAGCGTTCCGGTTTCTCCACATCCATGCCAACATTTTTGTTTTTATAGTTGCCCTCCTAACGGATGTGAAGTGGTAACTCATTGTAGTTTCAATTTGCATTTCCCTCATTATTGATGTTGAGCAATTTTAAATGTGCTTATTGGCCATTTGTGCATCTTCTTTGGATAAATGTCTACTGGAGTCCTTTGCCTACTTTTGAATTGGGTTGTTTGCTTTTCTGTTTAGTTTTCGTTCTCTATTCTGGATATCGATCCCGTATCAGATGTATAATTTGCAATATTTCCTCTCATTCTGTGGGTTGGCTTTTTACTCTGTAGATCATGTCTTTTGATCCCCAAATTTTAAAAATTTTCATGAGGTGCAATCTGTCTTTTGTCCATCCCGTTGGTCTCATATCAAAATCATCAAGTCCAATGTCATGAAGCTTGTGCCCTACGTTTTCTTCTAAGAGTTTTATAGTTTTAGGTCCTTGATCCACTTTAATTTTATATAAGGTGTAAGGTAAGGGCCCAGCTTCATTCTTTTGCATGTGGATGTCCCGTTTTCCCGTTTCACCATTTGTTGAAAAGATCTTTGCCCCAGCGTGGTCTTGGCAGCCTAGACTATCAGTTGACCATGTATGTGGTTTATTTCTGGGCTCTCTATTCTGCAGAATGCTCAAGGAAGACCCTCCACAGACCTCTCTGTCTCCTTTCTGGCACTCTAGCTGGTCGGTCCTCTGCCTTCCAGCTACGGAATCTTTTGATGACCAGCCCAAGCTGTGTTGACCCACATACAGACAGACAGACAGACAGGCCAGCTGTGTGAATGTCCAACCACAAACGGGTCACGTCTGTACATGGGTCAGGGGGCCTGAAAAGAGCACATACCTCTCAGGGCTTGCAGGCACACTGAGTGACCTTCCAGAAGGGACTGGCCTCAGTGGCCACACTCCTGATGCCCACCTGCTGGAGCTGAGTGGAAGCAGCAGCAGACACCCTGTTGCAAGAAGGCTTCCAGGCACGTGGGGACTTGCAGCCTCAGCCCCAGCTAGGCCCAGAAGGTAAACTCTCCCATAGCCATACTGAAGCTGGCGAACATGGTGCGTGCGGCCGCGCTGACTCGACTGTGTTGTGTGCCTGCTGTGCGGAGTTCCAAAGTGCGCAGACAAGAGCCCTTGACCGCGCGCCCGAACACAGACATGGGTCAGGGAGGTGGTGTTGGAGCCCAGATGGATGGATGGAGGGCGTGCCGGGCAAAGGGACGATGCTCCTCCCAAGGCTCAGCCTCAGGGAGCCCCCTGCGGGGGAGGCAGGACGGACTGGTCTGAGAGATGAAATCCGAAGCGGAGGTGGGAGCTGAGCGGCTGCCAAGCTCACCCCCAGGCCTGTGGGGCACAGGCCCGTCCGGCTCAGCGCTGCCCGGGACCCACCCCCAGCCGTGGCAGCGCCCCCACCCTGCTCTGCTCGGCCCTCGGTTTCCGGAGGGCTGACGCCTACACGCGAGGGTAACGTCCCCCCTTCGCAGGGGACCCCAGCCCAAGCCCGGCTTCCCTCCGCCGCCTGCCCGCGGCTTCCTCGGGCTCGGATCAACTACAAGCCCTGCTCGGTCCACCTGCACCTGGTCCTCGGCCACTTGCACGGGACAAGTCCCAAGAGGGCTTTGCACAGCCCGCGTCGCCGCGCTTCCGAGGCCGAGGCCCGGGCCCTGCCACCCGCCCGACCCGTCCGCCCTCGCGAGCCGGCGCCCCGCGGCAACCCGCCCCCAACCGCGCAACACGCGGAGGCCCCGCCCCCGTCCGCCGGAAGCGGAAGTGCGCCCGAACCGGCCAGTCGCGCGGCGCGCCGGGACCCGGAAGCACTTCCCGAGGCCCCGCCCCGCTCGCCAATACCGCTGCCGGGGAGCCACAGCGCTTCCTTTCTGCGCTCGAGCTCGTGGTGGCGGCAGCAGGTGGGCCGTGCGGCCGGGCGGGGGCGCCGGGCGGGGGCTCCGGGGCGGGGGCCGGAGACCGGGGCCGCGGCGGGCGAGGGAGGGGACACGGCCCGGCCTCACGGCGCCGCGGCGTCTCGCAGGCGCGCCCTCGACATGCAGAACGACGCCGGCGAGTTCGTGGACCTGTACGTGCCGCGGAAATGGTGAGCGACCTCCGCCCCCCTCCCGCCCCCCCTCCGCCCCCCTCCCTGCCCCCCTCCGCTCCCCCTCCGCTCCCCTCCCGCCCCCCCGCCCCGTCCCCCCTCGCCCCCCTCCCGTCCCCCCTCCGCCTCTCCGCCCCCCTCCCGCCCCCCTCCGCCCCCCTCCCGTCCCCCCTACGCCCCCCCCGCCCCGTCCCCTCTCCGCCCCCCCTCCCGCCCCGTCCCCTCTCCGCCCCCCCGTTCCCCCTCCCGTCCCCCCGCCCCGTCCCCTCTCCGCCCCCCCTACGTCCCCCTCCCGCCCCCCTACGCCCCCCCGTCCCCCCTCCCGTCCCCTCTACGCCCCCCCCCCCGCCCGCTCACTGCGCTCCCCCTGCAGCTCCGCCAGCAACCGCATCATCGGCGCCAAGGACCACGCGTCCATCCAGATGAACGTGGCCGAGGTGAGCCGAGCGGCGGAGGGCCAGTCCCGCCGGGGAGGGAGCTGCCAGGGCGGCCTGCGGGGTCGGTCATCCCCGGGCCCCAGGTTCAGAGCGGAAGGTGCCTGGCGGTCTCTGTGACGCTCGCGGACGATTTGCAGGTTGATAAGGTGACGGGCAGGTTCAACGGCCAGTTCAAAACCTACGCTATCTGTGGGGCCATTCGCAGGATGGTGAGTGCGTCCTGCTGCACTTCCCGCGCGCGCCGGGGAAGGGAGGTGTGCTGGCCGCCCGCCCCTTCCTGGAGGTGCGTCGGGGCGAGGGGCGAGGGGCCGGGAAAGGACCGCCCTGACAGAGCACTCAGGTGGGCCTTGACCTTGGCGCTTGCGGGTCAGCAGAGGCGGCCTGGCCTCCGGAGGCCTCCCCCCCGCCCCCCCCCGCAGTCAGGTGTGAGGCCAGGAGACTGGGCTAGTCTGCGCCCTGCCAGCGTGGGGGGAGCAGGGGAGATGGCCTACCGTGCTTTTTTCCAGGGTGAGTCCGATGACTCCATCCTCCGACTGGCCAAGGCTGATGGCATCGTTTCAAAGTAAGTAAGAGTGTCTGTGTTTGGGCACAGAGGTCCTGGACCTTTCCAAAAACAGGGTTTTAACGTTGTCCTTATTTTTGTCCTAGGAACTTCTGACTGGAGAAGATCACGGATGTGGGATATTTGTCATAAATAAATAGTAAAACCCATTTGTGCCGGTTTGTTCTATGACGGGGTGCGTTCCTCTGGGTGTCAGGAGGGTCAGGGCTGTGCGCGTTTGACAAGAAAGGACCGCTCAGCCGAAAGGAGGTGACCAACCTACGGAGTACATTGCAAAACCACGTTTTACTTCGAACCACAAATACATTACCATTTGCAAACAAAATCACCACATGTGACTGGACAATGAGGTCAGATAGTCGCACAGCACGCTTTTCAGTCTACAGCTGCCACCAAGTGCCGAGAGCTGTGTTAGACACTCAGACCTGTCTCTCACGTCTGGGTTTGTTCCAGAGAATGAGGGGTTCAGGCTGAAGTTTGGCTTCGATACTGGCTTTGCAGTGACAGCTGAACACACGAGAGCAGCTTTCTGCACGGATGACACAAGGACACACACCAAGGGAGAAGCTACGGGTTGTACATGACGCTTGTAAACTCCAGTCTCAGCTGTTCCAAGGTCTGCACGTAAATTCCCAAGGACACGTGCCCTTTTCTGAGGTGAAGCTGTGAACTGGGATGTACGGTTCGGGTCGGTCCCTTGCAGCACTTGTAACCTAAAAATATCCTTGAGACACAGGTGGTGGGACAAGTTGCTATCCAGAAGGAAACTTCCACGTTCACCTTGGGTACATGTGGTTTAAGGGGCTGCGTTGGAGAGGACAGGGAGGTATTCCACAATAAATAGGCTTGGAATGTGGACTTGGGCTTTGACCTCCATGCTGCAGTCGCCCCTCGCCCCAGGAAGGAATGGCTGGCCTGTGGGCAGACACGGGTGCTGGGGTCTGGGTGGAGTTGCTGGTGCCTGAGTGCTGTGATGAGAACTAGGGTCTCCTTTTTGCAGAAGCACCGGTCCACACACGAGTACAGGGTGGGGCTGTAGCCTGGGCCCTGTGACAGGTTCATAGGACAACAGTAGGGAAGCAGCTAAATGGCCCAGCCAACATGGTCATTTTTGACAGCAGCTGACCCAAGGGGAGAAACTCCTCAGTTCTTCAGTGTTTGGTGGGGCAGCACGCTGGAGAACCAGGTCACAGAGTGTGCGGAACGGACACGCAGACCTGGGAAAGCAGAACACGGGCCCTGTTGGCATACGGGGCACAGGTGACGGCCACTACCCCTTGGGCTCCTTTCATGACAGCCAGGACTGCTGCTCCCTCCTGCCTGGGAAGAAACTGTGAGCACTGACCCCTTCGGGGAGGTGGTGCCGTGGGGTGCAGGGCCGTAGAGGAGCCCGTCTCCTGCCTGCTTGAGGATCAAGTGTGGTTTCAAGTCAGAACTTCAACAGATCTCATGTTTTTGTTCCCTTAAGAAAACCCATAGAACAAAATCCCAAGTAACAATAAATACAGTTTTTCTCCGTCACAATATTGCTTAAGAAGATCAAGAGCCAAGAGCAAGCAATCCAGGCATCCTGAAGGTCCAGAGTGTCGCAGGTGAGCAGGGTTTCCCGGTGAGACGTGAGGCGCGGGTCCCCCAGGGGCGGACCAGTGTCTGCGCGGAGGCCCGCCGGGCTGTGCGACGCTCGGGCACCAGGATTTCACAGTGACACGATGCTCGGGAGAGTAACAAATGAGATAAACCGGAGTCTGCTCTGGTTCACTTAACCTAATGCCAGAGCTCTGCCTGTGGACACAGGGGAGGCAGGTGGGCATCCCCGGGGGGAGGGGGGGCAGGCCGTGGGGGTGCAGTGCTGCGTCTCCACATCTGAAAACCTGAAACAGCCAAAACTAATGCTTCGTTACGTTAACTTCAGCAATTTCAGCGTGTCAGGGACGGTCTGGAAACCCAGATCTTCACTGAGATGCTTGCGCGGCAGCTGTGGTTTGCGGAAGACGCAGGGGAGACGGGCGCTGCAGAGCTGGGATGACTGCACAAGGTAAGCCAGGGTCCCCGTGCAGCCTGCTCTCAGGCATGTGTGAAAGAACACAAAACCTCCCACCTTGTTCCTGTGAAAATGCAAGCAGGCTCTCAGGAATACCATGGGCATGGTGTGCTTTGGAATGAAAGCAGGGTCCCTCCAAGGACGCAAGGGTGTGCAGAGAGGGTCGTCAGTCACAGAGGGCAGGTGGGTCCCCGCCAGGTGGGTGCTGAAGTGGGGACCGGCGGGCGTGCGTGCCCTGCAGTACCTGGGAACACCTCCCTGGCCCGCGTGAGTGCCTGCACCGGGGCTGTCTCGGCAAACAGAGGCCAGCCTCCCAGCATGCGGAGGCCAGCCTCGGCTAGAACTGCTGTGTGAGGCGTCGGTAATGAGGTAACACCTGGCTCTCGGGAAGGTAGAGCGCGAGTTCCAAGGCCACCAGCACCGTGAACTCGAACCCAATTAGATCCCGTCTGTTGAATCGAAACCTTTCTTCTAGCTTCTGTGTTGAAAAAGCGAGGAGATTATGCGGGCCCCGGGCTCCGTCTCCCACCCGGGGCAGCGGGTTGGGGTGTGGGTGCAGGCCCGGCTCCAGGTTCCCCGCAGGTGGCCAGGCCTTGTTGGGGGGGCAGTGAGGGGGCTGCAGGCCAGGCCGGGGCGGGACAGGCATACTCACATCGATGAGCTGCTTCACTTCAGTCCTGCGGAGGTCACTGCTGATCTTGGCAGCGAGCAACACGCACGCCCCAGCGCACAGCTTGCGGTTCTGCTTGTTGAGTTTGCCCTGCAGGACCAGCTTCTCAAAGTACACGTAGGCCATGGACACCGTCACAGGCTCCAGGCTGCACTCCTCAGAGAGATTCCGCATCTCCCGTTTTAAACTACGGGTTACACGGAGGTCCGGTGCTCAGGGGCCGAGGAAGTGGCCACCCTCTTCCTGCCCCAGGAGGGCCCTTTGGGCTGCTAAAAAAGCCCCATTCCCTGCAGGCAGGCACAGCGCAGCCCTCGGCCCGCAGTGTGGTGGGTGAGCCGGCTGATGTTGGCCCGTGGCACCCCCCCACCCCAGCTGTACTGGCTGGCCCACACTGTCCCCCAGAGAACACCACAGAGGACAAGTCCCTGCTGTCCTGTGGCAGCGAGGAGGACAATGCAGGGAGAAAACCGCCTGTGGAAAGGCCCCGTGGTGTAGACACGCTGAAGCAGCACCTAGACCTTCAGTGAAGCTGAAGGGGAGGGTTCAGTGGGATGCAGTGGGGCCAGATGGACCCAGGACAGGGCAGTCCGCCACTTACTCGCCGTGAGGTCTTGGGCAAGCCGCCTCGGCCCTCGATCCCATCGATCACGGGGGGGTCAGGGCCCGTCTCCCGTGCTGTCCCGGGAGGGCTAGGAGGTGTGGGTATGAGAGGCAGCGAGGTGGCCTGGCCCGCGGAGGTGGTAGGTGGGGGGCTAGGGAGCTGCTTATCTTGGCCTGGGCAGACGGCGGGGGGCGGGGGTCTGGGTGGGGCACATCTGGATTCGTCAAGCTCAGGGACCTACCAGAAATGGGGGAGGAGAGGAACGGCCCCATCGGGCGGTAGGGCCCGGAGACCTCACCTCAGCCCCCCTTACCTCCGGATCTTGCTCAGCGTCAGTTTGATGTGTGGGAACTTCTCTCGGAAAGTCTCGTTCATGTCCTTCTTGAGGTCAGAGGGCTTCACGTACTCTATCACCGTGGTCTGCAGGAGAGAAGGCAGCAGGGTAGGGAGCCGGCCCTGCACAGGCCTGGGGGCCCACCCACGCGAGCCCGTGGGGTGATCTCATGCTGGCCTGGGACTGCGATGTGAATGTGCGGCAGCTTCAGGTGCCAGCGCTGCCTCCGGACAGAGGGCGCAGCGTGGGCAGCCCCAGGCCACCAGGGCGTGGGCTGAGGGCAATGGTGACCCCAGGGCGGTGTGGTCCGCGCAGCCCTCCGGCCTACCGCGCACCCCGTCCTGTCCCGAGGTGCTGCTGGTGTCCTGGGGGTGGGGGGCACGTCAGCCCTGCCCTGGCGGCTTGCCCTCGGCCTGCCCCCAGACACCTGGGGGCGCGCAGACCGGGCACGCGGGGGTGCTCACCGTACCATGTAGGAGGCAAAGATGAGGACTCGCTTGTGCTTGCCGCAGGGCCACTGTGGGTCGTCCAGGAGGTTGGGGTTATACTCCAGCGCGTCCCCTGCGTCACTCCCTGCATGCAGAGGGCAGCCCTGACCCACCACGAGCCCCCAGCTCTGGCCAACCAGCTTCTGCCAACCCAAGCCTCAGCTGGAACCCTGGTCTAGTGCCGGAGCGGGGGGGGGGGTGGGGCCCAGGGCATGCTGCTGGGGTCTGGAAGGGGCTGCAGACCGTGGTTCCCCGTCCCTGAGGGCTGGGTTGAAGGAAGGCTGTCCAGACGAGGAGGGGCCCCCTGCCCCCCTGCCTCCATGCCATCTGTGGACATGGGATCGCTCCAGTGCCTGGCTGGATGCAGCCTAGGCTGTCTGCTCTCATGGGAGTGAGTCCCTTCTGACCCTGCTCCCGAGCCTGGCGCCCTGTCTGGACTGGGGACTGTGGGCTGGAATGGGACTCTGGTTGGCCACATGCTGTCCCTTGCCCAGCTGGTGTGACTGCCTGCCCTGCGCCCAGTTAGGGCACGTGAGGCTACCTAGTTCCGTGCCGGCTGGCGCTGACTTGGCTGGGGCTGGTTTGTATCTTGAGCCTGGCAGAGCACGGGGGACGCTGGGCCGGGGCTGGGGCGGCAGGCCGTGGCTGTCCGTCTTGTGTGCGACCAGGGCGTTGGTAGGGTACAAGAACTTGGCATAAGACACCACCTGGAAAGGCAAAGGTGTCAGGGCTTAGTCCCTATTGCCCCCGGGCCCATGACCCCGTCCTGAGACCAGAGGGCCAGAAAGCTGTGCCTTGCGCCTTCCTGCTGCAGGAGGGCCCCACACAAATGCCACCCTTCCGTGGACAAGGAAGGACCTACTGAGAGCTAATGCTTCCAGGCAGCCCCGCGCTGGATGCTGCTCACCTGGGGTTAGTGTTCTCAGTAACAAGAACATTTCAGAATGCCACCCTTGCCCTCCTGTGTGGGATGTGCAGCACAGGAGCCTTCTCCCTGCCTCTGACCGCCAGCAGAGGCGGCACCAGGACACCCTCCCGACTCAGGTCAGTTTTCGTCACCTGGCCGCTGAGTGAGGCGACGGGGCCCGTTCTTACAGGGCTGTGGGGCTTCCTCCCACCCACACTGGGCGTTTTATAAGATTCAGGGGGAAACGCAACTCCACGTGTTTATTGCCTTGGTGAGCGCAAGCTCTGTGCCCACCCACCCACCCGCCCCGACCGTGGACGGCACCCACACTTGCCTTCCCATCTGCTCCCAGCTCGACGCCTTCCAACTCAAAGACCATCTCAGAAGACACGGAGACGCCACCGGAGGGGTGCCTCTGCTTCTGGCTGTCCACCCTGAGGTCACTGCAATGCACAGGATGGGGGACAGCTGCTGCCTTCCTCTGCCCCTGCAGAAGGCCCAGCCCTGCCGCTCTGCGGGCCCTGCACTTCCTGTTCCAACACTCTAGAGGTTGGCAGTAACGAGGCAGCACCGACCTCTACCTGAGGCCACCCCCTTGGCCAGCATGGCCCAGGCCCATCCCAGGTGAAGGGTTCCCTGTTGCCAGGCCCCCTGGTGCCACCCCCACTCTGACGGCCGTGTCCTTCTTCCTGAAGTCCTGCATGGGACGCATTTGCCTGGACTGCTCACGAGGACGCAGGGCAGCATCCCCATGAGGAGCATCCCAGGCGTCTGCGCTCAAGCAGCTCAAACAGAGTAACGGCACAGACACAAAGGACCAAGACCCAGAAGGCCTTCAGAGCCCCTGAGGCGCTTTGGCGGGGCCACTCACCTGACCCGCAGGCCTTCTCCGTAGGGCAGCACTGAGAAGGCTGCACACAGGGACCGCTTGGCGCAGATGAGCACAATCCTGGGGCGGGGAGGTGTTGGTCAGAGTAGGTGGCGGGCGTTTCTGGGACAGAATTCCTCCCCCTCCCCGCCTTGGGTGACACAAGCTGCTGGCTGGGACTACTGGGCGCCTGGGCTCACTGAAGCCAGCCCAGCGCTCAGGCCGCTGCGCAGCACCAGCACGAGCCCGTCATGCTGAGGGTCATGCTGAGGGTCATGCTGGGGGTCATGCTGAGGGTCATGCTGGGGGTCATGCTGAGGGTCATGCTGGGGGTCATGCTGGGGGTCATGCTGGGGGTCATGCTGAGGGTCATGCTGGGGGTCATGCTGAGGGTCATGCTGGGGGGGGCGGGGTCTGGGCCACTGCTAGGAGAACAGAGCTCCCCGACCAGGGCCGCTGGGTGGAGGCTTGGCAGCATGGCCTCCAGCAGGAAGGGCAATGGGCTCAGATGCCGCAGGGCTGGCAGGGCAGGCCGTGAGGGTGGGTGATGGGAACCCCTGGGGCTCCCATGCAGCACCTACAGACACAGGAGCTCCGAGGGCCACCGCACCAGGCCTGTACCCCAGTTTGGGGTCCCTGCATCCTGGCTTTTAGCTCAACCACCCCTGCACTTCCCAAACAAACCAAACCCTTCCCTCTTGGCCACATTCCATCGCCACACCTGCTCTGTGTCCCTTCATCTGGGCTACCAGCGAGGAGGACAGGGTAGGACCTGAGCCCCCACCAGGTGTGAGGCGGACGCGGTGGGCAGCTCCAGGGCTACAGGCAGGGGCCCAGGATCGGATGGCAGCCCTGCCTCTGGGCGGCCACATGCCGGCCGTGGCACGTGGTACCTGCTGTTCCTTGTGTCATACTGCCTCATGTTCTTGATGAAGTGAGTCTTCTTCAGGCCCTTGTGTCTTGGGGATCCGGATATGTGTTTGGTTCTGCGAGGTAAAAGCCAGGTCACTCCTCCCTCCCTTGAGAGCCCCTCTGGCCCCGGGTCTCGGAGACCCTTACCTTTGAACTGAGGCGCACCCCACAGCATCTTCCAGGAACTCGAGAGAGCAGCGCTGGGAGGCAACTCGCCTTCTGTAAAAAGAGAGCAGGGCCTCAGCTAACGCACCCGGGCAGGGGCTGCTCTCGGACCAGACACGTGCTCTCTGGCTTCTCCCTGCCGAGGGGGGGCAGCCCACAGCCACCGACTGGGTCAGGAGCCTGTCTGGGGTGAGGTCTGAGCCTTGGGGAGGGCCACCCAAAGACCAGAGTTTGTCCGCTGCCCGTGGCCTCCTAGCTCAGCCTAGCACGTCCCAGGCGTCTTCTCTGGCCCAGGACTGGCAGGGTGGGTCGTGCCTACCCGCAGCAGGCTGAAGGCAATGAGGCGCTGCACGAAGGCCTTCCAAGGTTGGAGGAGCTGCTCCTGGAGAGCTCACAACCTCCTACCCCATGTCAGGGGAGCTTCTCAAGCCTGAAGGCTCAGAAACCCTGCGTGTCTGCACCCTCAGTTCGAGATCACAAACCCCGGTTCCTGGTACCCAGGCCACCACTGTGGTCACCTGTCGACCTCCTAGTCCTTGTGGGGCGGACATGCACATCTCACCAGTAAGGGCCACTTATGACAAAGCTGTGCAGATGGGCCCCGAGTCCCCACACCTTCCCAGCGAGAGGGAGGCTCCGAGAGGCCAAGGCTGCGTGGTCCATGAAACAAAGCAACGTGGGCGCCGCACTCAGCCCAGGCCGGCATGTGCCAGGTGCCCTGCTGTCTAAACTGAGTCCGGGCTCCTGGGGAGGGCTCGGGGGGCCACACGTGGCCGAGGACGTCACTTCTGGGAGCTACAGCCGGCCCAGAAGCAACTCTGTCCTCCTGCAGGACCCCTGGCTGACAGATGAGGCCCAGCGTTGTCAGGCCACCTCACCAGGTGGAGTGAGCCTAGAATCCACGTGGCCACCGTCATGTGCGAGGGGCCCAGCCACCACCTCCTGCCACGGAGCCTATGGGAGCACAGAACAGCTAGGCACCTGCCCCAGGTCATACAACCAGGGCAGTCCTGGGGGACTCCAAGGCTGTCACCTCAAAGCCACAGCCCAAGCTCCACTTAAGTCTTTAAAATGACAGACGCAGCAGAAACTCGTTGAAAAGAAACTAGAGTCGAACACAGCACAACCTCTAGTGAAATGCTGGGTGTCCCCCAATGCGGCTCCACCTCCGGAGAGGGGCAGTGACCGGTGGTGGTGGGGGAGGGCACCTGCCTGCCGGATGAGAGTGCTTGAGGGTGATGTGAGTGTGAGTCAATCAGATAGGGGAGCCCAGGCTGGAGCCGTGGTCTGAGGACCAGCTGGGGGGGTGGCGGGGGGAATGGGCACAGGGGCCTCTGCAGGCGGGTGTGCAGCTGCTCAAGGGACGGCAGGAGGGGCATGTCCGGCGGACACCCGGCATCCTAAGAAGCCTGGGGGGGTGGGTGCGGGTGAGTAGGTGGATGGGCAGGACCCGTGCCAAGAAAAGCCGCTGACTTAGGTAGAACCCGAGTGTCCCTGGAGATGTGTGTGTGCGGCCCTGCAGGGCTGGGCTCAAAGGCCCCGTGGAGTGGCCCCGTGTGGCTTCCTCAGGGCATTTTCCAGGTGGTGCCCCAATGGCTTCCACACACCTGGGACCTCACCTGCAGGGCCCAGGCCAGCAGCGATCTCCACAGAGGCCTGGCCCTGCACACAGCCTCTGGCCCGCTGCCTGGCAGGTGAGACATGGGCCTCTGCCGCCTCGCTCGTGCCTTCTGTTGATTCTGGGATGATGCCACTCAGCTCACCAGGCTTTAAAATCTGTTCCCAGTTGCTTTTGCAGGTACCTGTGGTTTTCTTCCACTTCTCTCTCCTCCTGAGCATTTTACAGATACTCAGCCCTCATGATAACTGCACACGATGGGCAGTGTTATTCACATGTGGGGAAACCGAAGCACAGAGCGGGCAAGCAAGCTGCCCGAGATCACACAGCTGGTCAGGTGGTACTGGGACCTGCATGCCTGTGGGCATTCTGTGCATTTGCCAACAGCAGCAACACTGCCCCCCCACCCCCCTGCAGACCCTGGGGCTGGGCTGGCTGGAATTGAGGCCACCCCTCAACCATGCCCTCGGGCGCTCCTCTGCTGAACTTGGCCTGTGTTCCAGGTGTGCTGTTTGGGCTGGCATGAAAAGCCTGTGACAACGCTGATCACCGAGCCCTGAGCTCTGAGGTGCAGGTCTGCTGGGGCACGCGGGACATGGGAGGCCCAGGCATGCAGGCCTACTGTGTTCTCAGGATCAGGATGATGTGCAGATATGGGGGGGGGCGGTATATCCCCGTCTGCAGAGGGCCGAGTGAGGGCACAGTGATGAGCTGGTGGCTGCAGAACATTCTGGAAGTACATGGTCTGGGCAGGAGAGAAGCAGCCTGCACGCTCCCAGGGATCCCAAACTCTTTGGGTGTGGAGTTGACCACGTATCGGGCGGCACCTGGTCTGCAGGGTTCTCAGAAAGTGAAGGCGGTAGGGTAGCTGGCAGTCAGAGCCCCGGTTGTGGACGCACACGACTGTCTAGGGGCTGCCCCAGGTGGTCAGGCGGTGCCTACCCTTCCCAGAACGTGGAGCAGCTCAGCTGCTCCAGGGACAGTGCCCCTTTCAAAAGGGACTGCTGGCTAGTCAACCTCTGGCAGGTGGCTCCTCTGGAGGAATGTCCAGCTCCTCGGTGAGTCCCGAGGCGAGAGCACCACGGCCTCGCATGTGGCTCCAGCAGGATGGACCCCCCAGCATGGACGGGCTCTGGCCAAGGATGCCCTGCTCAGCCTCCCTGGCAAGTGCCCCCCAGGAAGGTGTCTTCCTGGGTGGCACTTGCCAGGGAGGCTGAGCAGGGCATCCTTGGTGCGGTCAGCAGGCATGACAGGACCTCCCAGCAGCTGCCTCTGAAACAGTCCCCGCGGGAGGCAAGCCAGCGCGATCAGCAGCAGGCCGGGCACACTGCTCTCACAGCGTGCCTGGACAGACAGCACCCACGGCGGGGACTGAAACTGGCTGCGGAGAGCTTCTGGGGGACAGCGTGTGCTGCCCCCAGAGCGGGACACACATTTTACACACCCATTTAAAAACACTGCTAACAAGTACACTACAGAGAACAAAACTTGGGCTCTCTGCTACCTGAGCCGCCCCCCTCCCCTGCCAAGTTGCCCCAGCCCAGGAAGCCTCTCTGCTGAGCCACGGCCAGGGCCAGGGTCTGCAGGATGGGGTCTACTCGCCGGTGACTGGCCCGAGGCTGCCTGCATAGGACTCTTTGGGGAAGAAGGAGCCAAGGGTCAGGGGTGTGGGAGAGGCACAGGTGGCCACTGTACGGACCACGGGCCTGCTCACCCTCTGGCTCACTGTCAGAATTGCCACCCCCACCCCAGATGTGAAATGTGCCTGCCAACAGGAAGAGAAATCACTACGAGACAGTTCCCATTGTCTGAAGAACGCCCTTTGCTTTGTCACGGCAGAAATACCCAGCCAAGGAAGGCTCCCACCTGAGGTCTGTTTGAGGGCCGAGAACCACCCAAACAGAGTGAGGTGCCCAGTGAAGGGGTCAGACCAGCTGGCGTGGGCTGTTGACAGGCACTCGTGCCCACGACTTGGGCCCCCTCCTGCTCCGTGCCCATCTGAGCATGGCACCTGACCTCGCAGATCCTTGTGCATATTTGTCCAAGGAGTGGTGGTCCTGGGCACCCCATCTCACCAAGTCCTTGCCGGGAAAAGCACAACCCCCACATTCCAGCCAACTGCTCCGAGAGGCCTGAAGTTCCCCCGGTGATGGGACCCCAGGTGTGGTTTCTGGGGGCCAAGTCTCAGCAAGGCCTCTGAGCCACCACGGGAGGATGCGCCTCTAGGCTCTTACCTCGGCAACCATCTCCAGCTGTCCTCCAGCAAGAACCCCCCCAAATCAGAGTTGTAAGCAAACTGCCGGATGCTACATTGAAATTGGTTCAATTTGGACAGGAGCTTGGCAGCTTCAGGAACACGAAGTGGCTCCTGGTCAGCATGGCAGCTAAAATCCCAGGCCCTTTCTCAGAATCGTTCCAGTGTGAACTGTCCAGAGCTGTGAGGCTTTCTGCTCCCAGCTACTGCAGCAATGTCCCTGGCCTCATGGCAGCACCCCTAGCTCCTCTGTGCCTTGGACACTAATGACGGCTGTCATGGGCTGAGCTGTGCCCCCCAAAAAGTTATGTTGAAGTCCTGACCCCTGACATCTGTTACTATGACCCTGGTTAGAGACAGGGTCTCTGCAGATGTGACCAAGTGAAGAGGGGGCCCTTCGGGTGGGCCCTGATCCAATCACTGGTGTCCTTACAAGGAGAGACTAGGTTCAGACACAGACACACAGGACAAGCACCATGAAGACGGAACAGAGGCTGGAGGGATGCCTGGGGTCCCCCAGAGCTGGGGGGAGGCAGGAAGGCTCCTTCTCTGCGGCTTCCAGAGGGAGCACAGCCCTGCCCTGCCCCGATCACAGCCCTGTGTCCCCTAAGACAGTGAGAGGAAGTGAGGCTGCGGTCCGACGCTGCCCAGCTCGTGGGCCCCCCCTTGGGTTTTCTAGGAGAGGGGGCTGCGGGGCCTGAGAACCTGTTTCTGCCAGCTGGAGGAGCCCAGAAGCCCACCTGCTTGCCTTAAGTGACCGCGGTGTTGAGATGAAAGTAAACACCGTGTTAGAGGTTCTAAGAGGGAGGTTTGGACTCCAGTGACATGCTCACCGGCTTAGCAGGAAAAGCCACACCGGGCTGAACCCTGAGGGTGAAACACAACTTACCTGCTGTGGACTGAGTGTGAGCACTCACTGGGTAACCTGCTTGTGACAAGTGTCTGCTCACCTGGCCCTGGCCACGGCCACCCCTCGCTGAGCCCTTGACCTCATCTGACCTCACATAGCCCCTCAGGTAGCTAGTACAGAAGGCAAAAGCACTTCACAGGGGAGTAAACTGAGGCTCAGTGAGGCTCCTGCCCAAGGTCACAACAGAGCCCCTGACAGGAGGACCCAGGATGACAGTGCGTCTGTCCCCAGAGCCTGGCTCAAACCACCACACAAAGTACAGACTTTAGGAGGGGGCCCCACTACCCCCCACTCTGGGAATACAGCTGATCCTCAGACTGAGCCTGCAGCTAAGAGCCCCTTGGCTTGGCTGGACACCCCTCATGCACTCTGCAGCAACTCTCTTGGGCAGAGCCCGAGGAGGAACAGTTCTGCACAGGCAGGTGTGGCCCCGGAGGGCAGGAAGGAGGGAGCAGCCAGAGAGGTTCATGTCCCGGGTGGAGGGACAGAGGACGGGGGTGGGTGCAGCGGGAAAACCAAAGGGCGCCCCGACTCACATCATTTCCCATCCTGCGCCAGCATCCTCCCAAGCTCCTAGGAATGGGCAGTGCGGGGGCACCACCAGCCCCTGTGGCCTCACAGGGCTTCTGCTTACAGGTGCTGCATCCAGCACCCACGCCCCCTGCCAAGCCCTTCCCTTGAGCATGGCTGCAAGGGGCAGGCTGCCGGCTAACCTGGTTTGCAGGGTCTGGCCCACAGGAGAGTTGCCTGTTTGCTGAACAGAGAGCCTAAAACAATATGCAGTCTGCCCAGAATGCACATGCACCCCAAAAGGGGAAGGGGGCGGCCCAGCGGCAGACAGTGGATGGAGAGAGTAGACACAAACTGCTCGCAGGAAGCTCGGGTCTGGCAACAGATGAGCTCCCTTCCCTCTGAAGCCCCATGACTCGTCAACGCCACAGAGGGACTCCAGAGCCCCGGCGTGATCTGGGGACCATCCTCCGGGCTGACTCTACAACTTCAAGGAAGAGAACAAGTAGGCTTTGGGGCTCTGGTTTTAAAATGGACTGATTTCCACGGATAAAAGTTTTTTCTGAACATTAGCCTCCCCTCGGATAAGCAGTCCCGTCTCCCCAGGGATGGCAGGAGCGTGCTGCTGAGCTGCCATGTTTGGGGCCGAATGATCGCTTGGCTCCACTCAGCCCCCTAACCGTCTCTGCGGCCTCAGCCAGGCCTGCTTGTGGAAGGGTCAGGTCCACGGGCATCCTCCTGGCCTGGCCAGGAGGCAGCCGCTTCTCCACAGAGTTGGAAATACTTCCGTCTACGGTGTGACAGTGACCTCAGTAAGCACTCATCCATGGGCCACACATGAGAACTCAGAATGTAACATCAAGAACTCCGATAACCAAGCCTGCATTCTGGACTCAACCCCATCATCTTCAGCACTGTCTGACGGCCAGGGGTGTGAGGCAGCCATGATGACCTCCAGGTGACAAGAACTGCCTCTGAACTCCAGGGACTCGAGGCCTCGGCCCACCCATGCAGGGCAGTGAGCTGCAGGGCTCTGCTCTTGGCCCCTCCCTGCATACCTGCGGGGCCGGCCTCAGGAGGACCTGCCCTGCAGCTCTGTTCTGCAGACAAAGGCTAAGCAATGCCCTTCCAGAAGGACTGCGAGAGCAGCCTGTCCGGACTCCCAGGCCCAGGCACCAAATCACTCGTCACGGTGAAGGTGGGCAGTGGGAGGGTAGGGGACAGCCCCAGCGTCTGGAGAAGGGGGCCAAGGAGGCTGGGGCACCTAAAGCTGAGCTCTGGGGGCAGCTGTGGAAGGGTCTCTGGGAGAAGAAAGTGGGGTGTCTGGCAGCCAGGGGCTTTGTGGGCACAGGCAGACTGGAGGGGCAGGGGTGGTGGCTGCTCTGGGTTGGGCTGAGGGCTTCCTAGAATCAGGGTAGGGAGAGTACGTGCAAGCTGGGAATGGATAGGGCCAGGGACACTGAGCTCAGAGGGATCGGGGCGGGGGCACAGCAGTCAGCATGGAGGTAATGGGGTGGACCAGGGACCAGTAAGTTGGGACGCTGGGACGTTCGGCCTGGCGCAGAGGCTCTGAAGCCACATGTCACAGGGCAGGGAAGACTGGAGGGGCCACCCAGCTTAGAGAACACAAGGAGACACGCGAGGGATGCTTGAGGGTTCCCTGAGTCCTGGGACACTGATAAAAGCGGGCTGGGGAGGGGCGTGTCCGGGGCTGCCAGGGCTGTGTGTCCGGGGGCTGATAAGGGCTGAGGGAACCCCGAAACTCAGGTTTCAGGGGATTGCGCAGGTTGAAAGGGGCTGACAGAATTAAGGGGACCATGACCCCTGCGTCTGGGGACACGGCCTGAGGACATCTTAGACTCATGGGGCCCAGGCAAAACTCTCTTTCTAGTGCTGGCAGAGCCCAGGACACCCCAACCCTGCGTCTAGGGCTCCCAGGGGAGCGGGGTCCCCTTCTGATCCCCAAGTCCTGTGCGACCCTCTGTCATGGGCTACCAGGGCCCCAGGTGACCCTGATCCCCAAGTCCTGTGCAGATGGGGCCCTGGACCACTCCACCCCCATCGCCTGGACCCATGACCCCCAGGTCACCCCGACCCTGTGTCCTGGGCTGTCAGGTCACGCCGGGCCGGCGCGGGTCCGGCCCAGGGTCCCCACTCACCTCTGGCGCTGCACGTCCAGCCCGAGTCCCAGGCCGAGGCCGAGGCCGGCGGGCGCGGGGCCGGGCGCCGGGCTGAGCAGGCCCTGGGGCGCTGACGCTCTGCCCGCGGGCCCGGGCAGCCCTGGAGGGCCGGCGGGGGGCGCGGGCAGGGGCGGCGGCGGCGGGGCCCCGCGGGCGGGGGGCTCGGGCCCCGGGGGTCCTGGTGGTCCCGGCGGCGGCGGCGGCGGCGGCGCGGGCGGCTCGCGGGCCTCGGCGGGCGGCGGCGGCGGGGGCTTCTCTCCGCCCGGGCCCAGGCTCGGGGGCCGTCCGTCCAGGGAGATGTTGTTGAGGAAGAAGAGCGCGGCCTGGCGGCGCCGCGAATCCCCCCGCCTCCGGAGCGCCTGCGGCGGGGCCCTGGCGGCGGGGCCGGGGCCGGCGGGCGGCGGGGCCCTGGCGGGGCCGGAGCCGGGGGCCGGGCCCGCGGCTCCACCCGCCGCGGCCGCGGCCATCCTCGGACTGAGCCCGCCGGCCGGCCGCCGCCGCCGCCCCGCCTGCGCGCACGCGCCCGCGCACGCCGCCCATTGGCCGAGGCTCGCCCACATGCAAATGTCTTGCCGTCACGCCTGCCCATTGGCCCGCGCGGTGCCGTGGGCGGGCCCCGGCGTTCCGGGGCGGCTCCCCTGGGTCCTACAAGCGGTTCGGCTGCCGCCCGAGTGCGCGGGAGCCCGGCGCCCGCGGGACACTGTGCCCCGCGGGGCCTGGCCGGGGGCCCAGGGGAGGCGCTGGCCCGTGTTCGAATCCCCGCCTCGGAAGCAGCGGCCACGGGGGCGCCGGCGCCCGGTTCTCCTTGCGGGGCTGCGGCGTTCATGGTCAGCCTCCGTGCAGCCTGAGTCTTTAGGCTCCAGCGCACGTCTCCTGTGGGGTGTGGGTCAGTGCTAGCGGCTGGGGTGCGGGGCGGGGGGCTGAAGCCGTGCCGCCTGCCCTCTCGGGGGGGCGTTCAGGTTGCAAAGGGCCATCCCCTCGAGGAGCCCCTAAGACTCCCTGGAATGGTGGGTGGTGCCACCCGCCTTCCCTCACCGACCGAAGAAGGCACCTGTCTGGAATCACTGACAGGTCGGGGCAGTGCTAGGCCTTCAGCCCCAGGCAGAGTCTTGCACTTCCCTCAGCAGCAAAGTGACTTTGAGCCTTGGTGGTGCCTAGGCCTCATTTTCCTCTTCTGTACCCAGGTGCCCCTGACTTCAGAGCAGGTGGCCCCATGCTCAGGTGCTGCCTTGTGGAGCCCCCAGGAGCCCACCTGTGTCTTTGTGGGGACAGGGTCCTGCCGCCACCTCTAGGCCACTCTTCTGGTCTGTCCAGCTTTCTGCCTGGGACAATGACTTCAGGGTGCTGTCAGGATTGAGCTGGCTCCGTGACGGGGCATCCCTAGGCTGCAGATCTGGGCACTTGCTGGTGGGTTCGCCCACACAGCTCAGAGAGTGCTTCTGTGTGTAGCTGCTCAGCACACAACGTTACCCCGGGTATATTCTGTGCCCATGCTGGAGAGGGCGTGGGGCGGGGCAGGGCAGACACCACGAGAGAGAGCTTCCTGTCTCAAGTGAGGCCTACTGCATGGCCCGGCTCCCCTCTCGAACCCCATACCCCCTTCACAGTGGCCATGTCCCCTCCTACTGATCTTCATTTGCCACCATGCGTAGGGTCAGCCAGTGTCCAGCCTGACCTCTTTCCTCTTCCCTCTGCCCTTCCAAATTGGTCTTCAAAGCCTCTCCCATGCCTGGGAGGGAGTGGACAGTTTCCCATCAGGTAGAAAGTGGGGCTTGAACACGTGCCTCCAGGTGCTGATGGGCAGGAGCACTGCACCCTGAAGGCCCCTCTTGGGGAGTCCCTCTGCCACTGCTGCCTGCCGATGCCCAGGGAGCAGGGAACTAAGAGCCTCAGCTCCAGCTTCAGCCTCTTCGGCCACCTGCCAGCTGGGTGACCTTAGGTGAGTTACTTACCCTCCCTGAGCTTCAGCTCCTCTGTCTGTAAAGTGGGGGTGTTAGCTGTGTGTGCCTCGTGGGGCGCTGGCAAGGGAGGAGTGAGACCAGGGCTGTAAAGTGCTGTGCCCAGGGGGTCACGGAGGCGCAGAGTAACGGAGGAGTGTCATCTGCTCTTGCTTCTCGGCCCCACATCCATGCTTGTCTGCAGCGTGGTGACAGAGCCGGGCCCTGGAGGGTTGTTTCTCCTTTGCCAGTTGGCACTGACGTTTTGAGGGTGTTGGGGGACCCCAGGAGGAAGGTGGTCTTCTTGCAGGTCTGTTGTGCACTCTCCCTGGGACCCCACCCCATGTGGCTTCTCCACTGCCCAGGGTACCCCTGAGCCAGCCCTGGCCTGCCAGTCAGATGTGAATAGAGAACCCAGCTTTTATTTGATTTCAGGAAAATCAAAGCAACTTTTAACAGGAGGTTTCACACACACTTACACACAAACGTGCACATACACACCCCTACACCTCCCTCTTGGGAACTTAGTCCCTTTGGGGTTTGGGCCGGCCACAGTGAGCAAGGCGGAGTGGTGTTCCCATGGTCCGGCCTGTGCTTCCAGTTTGCCCCAGGCCTCGCCCAGCCCAGTTATTGCCCGGTCTCCTGCCTTTGCCTTGCATCGGGCAGTTCTTAGATTTCTCAAACTTCATGTGCAGGTTTGGCCCCAAGACCCGGATTCAGTGGGTTTGGGATGGGGCCCGGGAACCTGCTTAAGCGCCTCTCACAGCAGGTGCTCTGAGACTCACCCTCTGGAAGTGAGAATGGTTGGGGGAGCAGGGTATCCCTGAGCGCTAAGGGTGCAGTCCTGGGCCAGCTGCCCTGGGGCCCTGCAGGTGGCCAAGCGGTCCGCGGCAGATATGGGGCCTGGGCCTCAGGAGTAGCCAGTGAGGAGGGGACTCTGTGGGGGGACTGGTACGCATTTCCTGTTCTTTTCCCTGCAGCCCTGCCTAGAGGTGCCCCTCTGCAAACGGGGCTGGTTCTGTTCCCCAGGCCTGGATGCATCCCAGAGTCTCTCAAATCACTTGCGGAAGCAGGTGGAGACCCAGCTGACCCCTGAGTCTGCCAGCCGAACATGCCCTCTTTGACACCTTTGACCCTGGGTGTCCCACCTCTGCTGGGGTGCCCCACACCCTCACCACCCAGCGTGTTTGCGGGACTCCACGAGGGGGCGCCTGAGACCACCGTTCATGCTCCACGCCCTGGCTGGGAAGGTGTCGCCAGGCAGCAGGGCCCTGGGAGTCAGGGAGGCCGGTGGAGTTTGCGATGGTGAGAGGTGGGGGCACTGCCCAGGAAGGGTTGCCTATGAGCAGCCAGGGTGGGGGCTGGGCTGGGCTGGGCTGGACTGCAGCCGGAGTCACCCCTGCCTCCCCGAACCCTACTTCTCCCAAGGGAGCAAATGCTAGGGTGTGGGAGGGGCAGCAGGACCAGCTGGTCATTTCTGAGACAGGTAGAGATGGAGGAGTTCAAATGACCAGCCAAAGACCCCCTCTCGGCCTTCCCAGCCCCTGTGGCCACGGGCCGGGACCCAGTCCCCTCCTGCCCTGTGCTGGGCTGTCTGCTGGGCTGGTGGCCAGGTGGGGAGCCATGTCCGGGCAGGCTGTGGTGCCCCTGGGAGCAGCCTGCTAAGTCTCCTCCCAGCTGCTGTTGCTGGGTGAGGGGCTGCTGTCCTCAGGGTGCCTTGGGCTCCCGGACCCCTCATGTGCTGTCAGGGGCTCCCCTGGATTCCTTCTCGCTGGTGGCGGCTTCTTGGAGGCTGTGGAGAGTGGAGCACAGTTAGGCAGGAGCATAGCAGTGGGCTGGCAGCAGTCGGTTCTCGCTCCCTGCTGTGCAGGGTTCTTGCCCAGGGCTCGTTACAGGATTTAGGCGAGGGGAGTGAGCACTTGTGAGCCCACACTGGCGGAGTTGACTTGTTCCTGGAAGCAGGAGACACCCAGGCAGGGCTGGTCTGATTGAAGGGTGAGCGTGGGCACCTGGCGGGAGGGTGGGCTCTCTGCAGGTGTGTGACCCTGTGCCCGAATACCTTGCTGAAGGTCTGGGACCTTTTGGATAAATCGAGCTTCTGGGGAAATGCTCTTAGGGTGCCCAAGGCCCTGGCGGGGTGCCTCCATGGGCCTGGGGTTCAGGGGAAGACCCTTGCAGGAAGGTCCTGCTGAGATGCTGGGCCCTAGGCCCATCTCTGATGCAGAACGAGCTCAAGTTCTGGGTCAGAAGAGTCAAGTGGGAATTCTGAGCCCATGCCCCAGCTCTGTGAGCTTGGGCAGGTCATCTCACTTCTCTGAGGGCTGGTTTTCCCAGCTGTGAAACAGCGATGAACATCCCTGGGCAGGATGGTGAGCCCCAAAGGCAGTGGTTACTGTTTATCTCCACCTTGAACCTCCACCCGGGTTATCTCCACCTTGAACCTCTGCACGGACGCTGCCCTTGGCGCTGAGTGGTGCCAGCCACAGGCTGGGTCAGGGCCCCATTCTCACTGACCAGCAGTGTGTGTGTTGCAGCATCCGGGTACCTGCTTGGGAGCCCCTGTCTTGGCCCAGCGGGGAGGACCGGGGAGAGCTTGGCTCCGGGGAGGGGGATGCCCCAGCACCCCTGTGGACTGTGGCCACCAGGACAGTTTCCCAGCATGCCCAGCAGGAAGTGGCTTGAAATAAGACAGGTGTGCTGGCCTCCTCCACCGTGTGCTCGAGCAAACACAGGCCACTGTCACTTTCCCGGCAACAATGGCATATTGTGGCCACAGCCCAGCCTGCCTGTCGCCGGCCCGCTTGCACAAACACTGGGGCGGCATCCATTAGGAGCTCAGGCCTTCACAGGCGCCTGGCGCCCTGCGGAGCTGCCTCTGCGGCCAGAGCAGGAAGCGGAAGGTCGCGCTGATCCCCTCAGGCCAGCCCGCTGCCCTGCGGGGAGGAGCCCACAGGCACCACCCTTGGCAAACATCCGAGCAGCCCCCAGTGCCTCAGCCGGAGCAAACACCTCCACACCCAGAGGGCTGCACCCTCCTGCTCCTCCTCTTCGAAGGTGGACGGGGGTCCAGGAGTCCCCCCACCACGAGGGAAGGGCAGAGTGGCAGGGCTTCAGGGCCCCCAGGCCTGGGGGCTGCTTGTGGCCCAAGAGGCCCCTCCGCCCTGATGACAAGGACGGTGAGAACCACTGTCCTCAGCCTTATTCCGCGGAAATCTCACGCTGGCTCTGGTATTGCCCCCCTTTCTGGGGGGAAACTGAGGCTCAGGTTGACGGGACTGGTGCGGGCTGCACAGTGAGGCTGAGAAGAGCCAGAATTCACGCTGTCCTGACCTGGGTCCCTCCTCTTAAGGGGTCTGTGCCAGGAGAGGTTCAAGGGCTGGTTTCTGGTTCCTAGCAGCCAGAAAGGTGGGGTGGGGGCATGGTGTTTTGGCTGCCCCCCGCCCCCCATGGCCCCGGCCGCCGTACCTTTGCACCATGGGCCGGAGGGCCGCTTCCTCTTCTGTGGCAGCCCCTGCCTGCGCTCCTTGGTGCAGGAGCACCTGGACCCCTCCCCTGGCGTGCTCGGCTTGGCCCCCACCTCGGAGCTCAGGCCCACCTAAGGGGTGTGGGTGTGGTCAGGAGAGGACCTTCCCCCAAGCCTGGGGCAGCCCTGGCTCAGTGGCCCCACCAGAGTGTGTGGCCGGGGACCCACCTCGTCCGAGGGGTCCAACTCGTTCAGCTCGTCTGACTCCAGCCCCTGCACTTGGGCCTTGCTGAGTTCTGCAGGACGCAGGGTGTGGGTCAGGTCAGGCTGGGGGCCCTGGAGCCTAGCAGAAGCACAGACCTTTCTAATGGGCCAGACTAGGAGTGACAACTGAAGGAAACTGAGGCACAGAGGGACTGTACCTCAGTGTCTCCCTTACCTTCTGCAATGACCCCGCCAGCCGGGCTGTCCCAGGCTTGGTCGCTCTGTGACGGGGAGCTCACTACCTGCCCTGAAGCCCTAATTGCCAGGATGCTCTTCCCTTCACTGCCTATGATCAGAAATGTGCCTGCCCTGGCCCCCCACCTCTTCTCTGGGTCTGTAGCTGGGGTGCCAAGCCCTAGACCCAGGGTTTGGCCGGGCAGCCAGGGGACTGAGCTGGGTCCTAAGACAGGTCCCCCCACAGCTGATGCTGACCACTGCCCCTCCCTTCCCACTATGGCACCACTTCCTGGGTTCTCAGGACCCCAGGTACTCACCCTTACCTGGGGGGCCATCAGCATCATGCCTGTGTGGGCTGGGGGTAGATTTTGGCTTCCCTTTCCCCTCAGCTCCTGTCCCACTTGAAGAGGGCGTGTTTGGGTGGGGCCCTGTTAGAGGTTGGGAGGGATCCTGGGGGGAAACAAGTAAGTGGCTTGAATTCACCTGAGGCAACTACCCTGTCCCCAACCCAGTGTTGGGAAAGGCCATGAGACTCTGGCTCAGCCCCGGGCCGCCGCTGGAGGGCTAGCCATCTCCCCTCTGGTGCGAAATCAGGCTTTCTCCCAGGGACCGGCCTGATGGCGCAGAGGGAAGCACAGCCAGGACCCTGGCGGGATGCTGGCCTGGGCTGGGGGCACGTGGAGGCCAAGAGCAGGGGTGGGCCCCTTACCGCAGGAGCGGCAGACCCTTCTGGCTCTGGAGCTCTGGCTTCCTTGGTACCGTTGCTGAGTCCCCGGGGTCCAGACCGGGCGGGTGGCTCCACTCCCTGAGGTGGCGCCAGGCTGGGAGTGTGAGCACTCGGGGGGCTGAGGGACCCCGGCCGGCCCGGAGGCTTGGCGGCATGCCGGCCCTGGCCCCGGCCCCGCTCGGAGAGGTCCAAGGGCTTGTCTGGGACATAGTCTCGTGTGGCCGTGTCTTCCTGTCTCCTGGGGCTGCCTGGGCCTGTGGGCTGTATGTGCCCCCCTCCAGACAGGGCTGCCCCGGCCGCCTCACCTTGGGGGTCTTCCGAGTCAGAGCTGACTGGTGGGGAGGGCGGGGTCCCCCCTGGAGTGGGCGGGCCCCTCAGCCTGGCACTGCCCACCCGCCCCTGTGCCCGCAGCTGCTGGGCCAGGAGCAGGTGCAACGCTCCTTTTAGCCGAGGGTCTCGCACGTCCACCAGGGCCCCCGGCAGCCCCAGCAGGCCCACCGGCTCATCCCAGGCCTCTGCCTCCCCAGCCTTCGGGCCCTGGGGCTGGGGGCCACGGGGGACTGTGGCGGGGACTTGGGGGCTGCAGTGGGGGCTCTGAAGGTGCAGAGACAGGTGATGGTTCAGGAGGCAGAGGTGGTCAGCCTGGAGGGAGCGCTTCAGGGACTCATAGGCCATGGTGGGGGGCCGGGAGGCCCGCAGAAAGCTGCAGGGTGAGGAGAAACCCAACTCCTGTGGCCCTGGGTTAGCCCCCACTTCACAGGGGAGGGTCTGGGGCCCACAGGCGAGTTGCCCCAGGTCACAGGGCAGGTCGTAGAGAGGAGTAGGCCCACGTGGACGGTTGTGGAAGGGCCAGAGGTGACCTGGGGCCTGGGGCTCTGAGGAGGGACCTGCACATGGAGATCTTTCTCTGTTCGGGGCCTGAGCTACCTGCTCTGTCCCCGGCCACCTGTGTACGATGCTCTCAGACATGGAGGATGGTCTTAGACAACTTCTGAGAGGGGTTCACTGGCCTCAGTCCCCATTGCTGCTCCCACACCCCCCGACCTCTGTCCTGCCACCTCCGGAAAGGTGAGACCAGATCTGGAGACTGGGTGCTCAGTTGGAGCTGCCCCTGGTGGTGGCAGTGGGTGGGGCCTCACCTGTCCAGTGGGAGGCTGGGCTCATAGGGTGGGCTGGGCGGGCTGCTCCTGGTCAGTGGCAGTGGGGGTGTCCTGTTGGTGGAGCCCTGGTCAGCAGAGCAGGCCTGGGAGCCCGGCCGCACCACGGCGATGGTCCCGTGCAGCTGGTTGGAGATTCGCTGGGGGCTCTGCACGGGGTGGACTGGTCAGCGCGGCCCTCTGCCCTGTTCTCTGTTGACTTCGGGCAGGTCACCCACCCCCTCTGAGCCTCGCCGCCACCCAGTGGTCCCTGCACGGCACAGAGGACAGGTGAGCTGGCATAGACCTGGGCTGCCCGCCCCCCACCTGGGGCTGCCCGGCAGAAGGGGGTCCTCACCGTGTCCGGGGCCCGCGTCTCCGGCAGGCTGGCACTCGGGGAGATTCTGGCGACTGGAGATGTCCTGTACCCCACAGACTTTTCTGTGGGGGGAGAAGCGGTGTGGGCAGGGCAGATTGGGAGGCCCTCAGAGGGGCGGGCGGCTCAGCCCCCTGCCCCGCCCCCCGCCCCGGGCCAGAGGGCTCTGTGATCCTGCACGGCCCGGCTTTCTGGTCTCTTGTCCCTCAAAGCACCTTCTCTCTGGGGACTCGCACCTGGATGGTCGTCCTCGGCCTCCTCGTGGCCTCCCAGCATCTTCTCCGCGATGGCCTTCCGAGCCCCCGGGGAGGGGAGTAGTAGGGGTGAGGGGGGGTCTGAGGCACCCTCCCTGTATTGGGGCTTGAGCCTGACTCCAGAGGGGAGGGAGAGACAGGGAGGGTGAGCGAGGGCAGCACCCCCAGAGACAATCACAAGGGCCAGGGCACCCTCCTGGGGGCCAGGCCAGCCCTGCGGGGACCCTGGGGTGACCAGGAAAGAGCCCTCTCTGGACGTTGCCTGGGGCTCCATCAGTGGCTCATGCTGCAGGGCTGGATTCTCGCAAATACCAGTGTCCTCAGGGGGTTCTCGGGTGTCAGCTGCAGCGGAGCTGGGGCCCCCACCCCCATGGTTCTGTGCCCTGCTCTCGGCGCCAAGTGCCAGGGGCCGGCCGTGGGGAGGGTCTTGGCGACTGAGGGTGTTCGCCCTCCCCACTCACCGCGGGCCCCGAAGCCGCTTTACTTCCTCTTTCAGTGTCTCGTTCTCCAGCTGCAGCCGGTTCAACTCGTTGGCTGCAAAAGGCTCTGATTAGTGAAGGACGAGGGGAGGGGAGGCGGGGCAGGGGCAGGGAGGTCCCCCTCCGTGACCTGTCCCCAGGCGGCCGCCAGCACTTGGCCCGGGGCTTGCTGGTGGTGGCGGCATGAGTGAATGGGTGAGGCTGCTGAGCCCGGAGGCCGTAAAAGGTGGTGGGAGCCCCCCCCCAACCTCCGACACCAAGCTTGTCTCTGGCGCGCGAGCCCCAAGGGAAGGGGGGCTTGTGCTCCTCATCGGCAGGTGGGACCTCCAGGCTCTGCGGGACACCCTTGTTACAGGGGGGAGGGGTTGAGGTCCTGAGGGCAGGGGCACCCCCAGCCCAGGTGACTGACCAGTGAGGGACATGCTTGGGCCAGCTGGGGCTTTGTACCATTGTCTGTTTCCCCGAGACCCCATGTCAGGCTGAGCAGGTCCTGGGGGTCACTGGACCCCCACAGGAGGGGACACCGAGGTGCAGGGTGACAGGGGGCGGGGCTCACTGAGGATGAAGACGTGCTGTAGGTTTTGGAGGAGGGAGTTTTCGAACTCCTGCTGCTTCTTCCTAGCCAGCTCCTGGGTGACCATGCAGCGGTCACACAGGCCGGCCCGCAGCCTGCGGGGCAGGGGGGGTGAGAGGCCACTCTGAGGAGGGAGACTGAGGCCCACAGAGGGGCTGGGACCCTCAGCGCCTGCTCCCGAGATGTGCCCCTGCCATTCCCAAACGGTGGAAGCCCCACCCCACCCCTACCCTGTGGGCTAAGTGCACCATGTTGCGCTGGGTTTGGGAAGGAGCCTCGCAAATGCAGTTGACCTGAGGCTCTGAGAGTCCCGTGGGGGGCGCGGGGGGAAACCCCTGCCTGGTTCAGTTTGCCCCAGAGCTTCCCGAGCTCCGCCTCCCCCTCCAATCCAGAGCTCACCTGTTCTCCAGCACCCGCACGTTCTCCTTCAGCGCCTTCTGCTGCTCCCTGAGCTGATGGTTCTTGGCGCAGAGCTCCTCCAACCTCTGGGCGTCCCTGTGGGGACGAGCCAAGGTGGGTGTTCTGCTCTGCCTGGGAGCCCCACGCTGCATCCGGGCTGGCCTCGCCCGCCGCAGTAGGTCCCGGCCCGGGGCCTGCTGGGTGTGCCTGCTGTGGGGACTTCCTGGCAAGGGCTGTGCGGAACGCAGCAGCCTAGTCGTGAGCGTGACCGGCCGGGTCCACACGCCACTCATAGCGCTATGGAACTGCAGCCCCGTAAGTGAAATGGGGAGTGAGGGGCCACCCCACAGGCCGTGGGGTCTCCCAAGGAGCGTTCCTATTGATCACTGTTGGTAGCCCAGGTGCCCACCCCCTGGAGAGTCCCCGTTCACTTGGGTGGGCTTGGAGGTTCCATTCCTGGCTCCACCTGCTACTGGAGGCATGGCCTCGGGCCAGTGATCACCCCCACCCCCCACACTGAGCCTCAGTTTCCCCTCCTGCATCACTGGGTGATGGCAGGATTAGTGCCCTGGGCTGTGGCCACTGTCTTTCCTGCTGGGCCAGGGTCTGTCCGGACTCACCGGCATCTCTCCGAGTTCAGCTCCAGAAGCTTATTCTGCAGGCCTGGAGGAGCCAGGGAAGGGGTGGGGGTCAGGCCCGGTCCCACAGCAGAGCCTGGGGCACCTCCGGTCCCTGGCTGTCTGGCATGCCTGCCTGGACCCCCTCACAGACGCCCCAAGGCCACCCCACCTGAGGGGCTCCCGCTGCATGCCCCCTGGCAGCTTCCACCCAGTCTCATGGCTGCCTGGGACCCCTTGCAGTCTGGCTCTGGTTTCTGCCTGGAGGTTGGGAGGGACCCTGATGCTGGGAGTGACCGGCCACCAGGCCATGTCCCGGAGGTGTGTTTTTTTTGGGGGGGGGCACAGCAGGGTTGAGATAAAGTAGGCTCTTTGGGGAAACCTCAGCAAGAGGTTGCCTCTTTGCCACTTGGTTGCACTCAGACTCGGGCCTGCTAGCCCACACAGCCCCACATCGCTGCGTTGCTAGGGAAGAGATCCAGGCCCTTTGGGCCCTCAGGGTGGTGTGTCAGTGCTGGGGAGAGGTCTTGGGAGGGTTTGGCTGGCTCTAGAGTGAGGGGAGTGGGGTGGCTCCAGCCCTGTGGTTAGGGGGTGGAATGCACAGCTGTGTGGGCTGTGGCGGAGCTTGGCTTGGGGGTCCTGTAGGGAAGCAGAGGGATTTCAGCTCAAAACCCTGGAATGCTCTGAACAGGCCTCCGGAGCCATGAGCTCCCATTCCTAGAGGTGGGCAACCGAGCACCCCACTGCCCCACCCTGGGCGAGGGGCCCATCTCAGCCAAAGCTTCTGGCTCTCTGCTGGGGCGTGGCTTTTTATTTCTGCTCTGCTGTCAGCGCACCCTTTGGGAGAAGACCCTCCAGGGCCACACTCAGGGATGCCAATCTGCAGTTGGGCGCCTGGCTACGTGGCAGCTCTGGGCTCTGGGTTAGGACTCCCTGTCTGAGCCTGGAAGGCAGGGTCCCCAGGTCTGGCAAGAATTGGAGGTGACCTGTAGGACCTGGCCCAGGTAAGGGCTATGGACACCTGCCCCCATGGCCCCACGACACTCACCTCGGACCTCGTTCTCATGGACATCCTTCAGCTTGTTTAGTGACTCTGTGAAGCTCTCCATGGCTCCCTGCGGCTCTGGCCCAGACCCCTCTGAGGCTCCTCTCGGCCTCTACTGCCCCTCTGTTCCCAGCCTGGGGAGGAGGAAGTGGGGAGAGGTCATGCTGGCTTGGGAAGGGTCTGTGGGCTCTGGGGCCCCATATGGATGCCTGTGCAGACACAGATCTCACACACCAGCCTCATCTGCTCAAGGAAGTGGGCCCCATATTGAGAGGCTGCAGGGCTCCAAGGAGGGGGGCAGGAACCCCTCTGCAGAGAGGCCACTGATTGCTGACCCCTTCCCCCCCCTCCCCACAGGTCCTCAGAGGCACCTACTTGGGTCATACACACCCTGAGGTCCACCGCCTGAGACCGGAATTAAGGGGCCTGGAAGCCTGGGGCCTGGGCCCTCCCTTCCAGGCCTTTCTGAGACTCTGCCAGCCTGGAGAGGTCTCGGGCAAGCAGGCAGTTGGGAGCAGTGAGCTCACAGGGCTGTGGGTCCTCACTCCCTTCCCACCTCCCCTCCCCTGCCACTGCCCCTGTGGCCACAGATCGGTCCCAGGGCTGGCAGGCTGGGCCACAGGTCAGAAGGCTGGGCCAGGCCTTCAGTGACTCCAGCACCCATGGCATGCTCTGTTAACCTGAGCTGCGTGCCACACGCAGAGCCCTTCTGGGGAAGTCTCTGTCCCGGCTCCTTGAGAGGAGGGGGCGCTGCCATGGCTGGGGTGTGCGCCGGCCACCACGCCCAGACCCCTGCCCCGGGCTGTCCTCCACTCGGGCGGCGTGCATGCACTATGTGTGTGTATATCACGCAGGTGTGGTGTGAGTGTGTACACATTCGTGTGCTCTATGTGTGGTGTGTGGTGCTGAGGCCCCAGCTCTCCTTCTCCCATGTTCACCTCGGGTCTGAGTAATCACGGTGCTCACGCTGACCCTGGCCTGCGTTGACCGAGGCTGAGCTGAAGCCCTCTGTCCCCACTGCGGGGCCCATGCTCTGAGTCTCTCAAAGGACAGAGTGGGGTTTGTCCTGGCCCACCTGGGGCCGGAGCCTACCATTCTTCCTCTCTGACGTCACCACCGGCCAGGGGAGGTGGCCCCTTCTGGTCCTTGACTGGAGGAGCCCTGGGGTCTGCTGGGTCCCGCCAACAGGTGGCTGAGCTCCTAGCCCTCTGGCCGCTTGCCTGCTGGCATCCTGCACCCACCGGTCCCCAGTGACTGTTGGTTGCTTCCTACGTTCACCCAGACCTCACCTGCCGTGCCCGCCGGGGCCCAAGCTACCCTCTTTTGTAAGGACTTGCTCTCAGCCCAGCGGCGGTGTGGGCCCCCGAAGGCCTCTGCTCACACCTGCTTGCGGCCCATCCCTGCAGGCTGGGCCTGAGTCCTTGCTGTGGGCTGTCCAAGGGAGCGCTGTCTCATCTGAATTTCAGTTTGCACTGAACACATGCCCACAAGTGTTTGCAGCAGCACTCTGAGAACAGCCCCGACCTGGGAACCCCCACATGCCCCTGCCAGTGGCCTCTGCTGGGAGGAATGACCGCTCCCCACCTCCAGGGGCTAGCACGTGGTGACACCCCATGGTGGGAGCCGGCCTGATGTGGGGTTCGTGCACACGGAGCATGGCAGAGGCATGATGCTCCGGGCTCTTGGGAGCTGGGGTGGTGGACACTCTGGACGTGGGACTGGGGGGTGTCCCTGACTGAGGGGAGCAGACCCCGTGGCTCTAGGAGAAGCCATAGGTTGGGACCGCCGGGGCTTCTAGAGCTGCCCGAGGGAGACTGGACCGTGGAGTCTGGCTCTCAGCAGGCTCTGTGCACCTGAGAGGTCAAGCATCAGAGCTCTGGAAGTGTCGGCCAGAGGACAGAGTGAGGTCCCGTGTCCTGCGGTGGCCTGGCTGCGGAACCAGCTGAACAGGGCTGTCTGGGGTGTGCTGGGTAGGTGGGGCTCCTTAACTTGTTCTGAGGAACTGCCCGGGCTCCGGGCCACTCCCGGGTGATGGCCAGGGGCATGGGGGTGGCTGCTGGGAGGCTGTGTGCTGAGTGGCGAGGGCTTAGGAGGGTCCTGCCGCCCGAGCTGACACTCACCCGATGAGGGACATCCTTGCAGGTTAGGAGACCACACCGTACATCTTAGGGCTTTGGGAGCGACCAGAGGTCGAGCGGGGTACAAATGACAGTCCCGGCCCCATTCCCAAGCATGACAGACACAGTCACTTCCTTTATATCCTGTCTGCCCAACCCTGGCCACGCTGTGGGGAGCCCGAGGCCCCAAGAGGTAGCATCGTGTTCGTGGGACCTGGGGTTTGAACTCACTCTGGGGTCTGCATGGGCCAGAGATGAGGTTCCCGCGGCCGTGCTGCACAGGCTGTGGCGATGTTTACCTTACGGCTGGGCCCCTGGGAGCTCAGGCCGGGGCAGGCAGGGCGGGCAGGCTGAGGCGGCCAGGCAGGGGCTGAGCTGCAGCTGGAAATTCCACCCTGACCCGCCAGACAGGCCGCTCTCCCCCCAGCCATAAAGGAGCCGCCCGAGGGTGCCGATGGTGCCCATAGGTCTGAGAGAGGCTGTGCGGGCTCTGAGTCTGAGCGGGAGGTGGGCACTGCTCCCCACAACAACTCCAGGGTGCGCAGGCCGGGCTGGTGGGCTCCGTTCCCCCACCCCCGGGCTCCTGCACCCCAAACCCCCTCTGGCGCCCCCGGCTACTCTTCTCGGGGCATCTGAGAACAGGAGGAGACAGTCTCCTGCATGCTGGGCAGGGGACAGCAGGGACACAGGCTGTGCTGGTGGCTGGAAGCAGAGCTGGGAGGGGGGCATCATGAGGGCAGTCTCTCCTCTCACCTCCTGGGGAGGCCCAGAACCATCCAGCCCAGGGGAGACAGTGCCATGGGGATGCTGTGACTTCCCCGGATGGGCAGGTGACAGAAATGCATTGGCCAAGGCAAAGTAGACAGAGTCTCTCTCCTCGGGCAGCACCCTGCCCCAGCCTCCACTCTCCTGGAATGTGAGGAGGGTCCAAGGAAGGGGCTGGAGGTAGAGGGAGGCGGGGGTGAAGTCTGCAGCCTCTGGTGCTTTGGGGAAGTTGAAGCTGGGGGTGGAAGGAGCCGAGGCTGTGGTAGGGGCTCTGTGGGCCAGGTCTCCCCAGGAGGCTGCTCTGTGTTTGCTGGGAGGGCCGAGAGCAGCAGTGGGCCCTAGGGGTTCCAGGAAGCCAAGGTCTGGGGGGCCTGGGGGGGCTGCAGTGGAGCTAGGATGGGGGAGCCGCCTGCAGGGATCAGGAGCTAGGCTGCTACCTCTGGGCCTGAGTGGCTGGGGTACAGATGGGGAGAGAGGCCTGAGCTCTGCTCTTTAGGACCCCCGGACAGGCCCCAGGGGTACCCCACCCCTCCAACCCTGGATACCCAGACTGGAAAGTCTCTGCTGGGGCTGAGCCCCCAGAAGGAGCAGGTGGGAGGAAGAGCGAATGGGTCAGCCTCGTTGATGACCCTGTGCATCTGCCACCTACCCTGGGCAGAGTGCTCAACTTGTGGGTGTCCAAGCCGACAGCCTGAGTGGGGGTCCCCGACCTGCCTCTATCCTCTATGTGACCCGGGCAAGTCGTTCACCTCTCTGGGCCTCAGTTTCCTCACTGGGGGGTAATACCACCCCGCCCCACAGCAGCTTGTTATACGGCTCCTTTCTATCACGTGATGCATGTCCAGGTGACACCTGTCCAGGTAATGCCTTTCCAGGTAACGCATGCCCAGGTGACGCGTACTCGGCCGGAAACCCAGCAGGTCGAGTGCTCGGCTAAGTGCAGATGGAGACCCCCGTGTCCACTGCCTGCAGTCTCTCCACGGGCCCCGCCCTCTCACGCGGCCCCCGGGGGGCTCATAGCGCTGCTTACAGGAGCGCCTCCTCTCTTGGACAAGCGTGAGTACTGTAGCTACACAGATCCTTTGCAAGAGGACCAGATCCCCCACCCCAAGTTCAGGGAGGGCCCAGATTCCAGCAGGCACACACTTGCATCTTTGGACAGTTGCTCCCTCACTGTGCGGACACTTTGCGTCCACTGAGTCTTGGTGACTGTGTCCGGGGGAGGCGCCACCCAGCCCCTGTGCACAGAGGAGGGTGCCGAGGCTCCGGCTGCGGCCCCAGGCCTGGACTGGGCACTAGCGGGCTGTGCGGCAAAGCCCACTGTGATGTGGGGCCTTGCCCTCCTCCCGGGCCAGCCCGGCCCCTGGGCTCCTCCCGTGGGGCCGGGGGAGTGGGGCTCCTCACCCCTTGGCCTGCTCCCCTTGTCGGGGCTGCCCCTGCTCCAGCAGAGGCCAGCTGTGCAGGTCCCCCTGCCCCCGACTCTGCCCCTTCTCTGCGGTCGCTCCTGTCTGTCTCTCCATCCACCCCTAAAACATAACAGTGACAGCGGTAGGAGCAGCAGGACGGCTGCCCCCGAGCATCGCTCTGTGCTGAGCGCTGCACCCTCCGTGCGAGCCGGCCTCGAGGCAGCTCAGACGCTTCAGGGTCTCCCTGCACCCTCTCTGGGGGTCTCTGTGGTGATGGCCAACGCTTCCGCCAAGTCACGTGCCTGGCTGTGCCTCAGCGTCCCTGTCCCTAAAACAGACAGTGGAGGTGGATCCTGCCCTGGGCCCCTGGAGGCGCGCGAGTCCACGCCACCTGGGACCGGTCAGGACTCCTTGCACGTGGACAGGCGGCTGGTGGTCAGGGGCCAACCCGGGAGCCCCGGGTGCCGGGCACCCATGTGAGCGTCATGTGCAACCGCTCCCCGGATCTCACGCTCACCGTGAAGTAACTAGGACAACCCCATTTCACAGATAAGGAAGCTGAGGCTCAGAGTGACATCACCTTTCCACGGTCGCCAGCTTGATGGGGGCACAGCCAGGGCAGAACCTTGCAGCCTGGGCCTCCTAGCAGCTCCCGGGCCGGTTCACGTGCAGACAGGTGTCACTGCTGGGGTGGTTCCAGTATTGCCAGACCCATAGCCCGTGACACACGGGCAAGCACGTGTGATGCCCACACACACCCAGGGAGGCAAGAGCGTCCTAGCAATGTCCCAGCGCATGTCGGCGTGCACCCCAACACAAAGAGGCCACGCACACGTGTGCCATCCTTGGTCGCTCCCTGCACCACACACTCAGCCCCTCACAGGCCCAGGGACAGCCGCACACGCACGTGCACACATGCGCAAATGCACATGTAGTTGTGTAGCCCACGCACACGTGTGCACATGCACAGAGGAACAAGGCAGGTGTGCGCTTGCTTGGCGGGCTGAGGTGTTGCTTTGCGGCTCGGGTAACAGCAGGCCCTGCAACCTGACTCCTTGAGGATGGGCTGGCCCTCGGTGGCTGCGCCCTCGCTGGCTTCCACCCTGAGGCCTGGTCAGGGGAGGCTGAGCGGGACCTACGTCCCTGTTTGTCACTGTCTTTCAGGGGACACCGAGCCGGGGCAGCCGAGGGCCCCACGGTGCCCAGCCCTGAGCTGGGGGCGGCTGTGCCATGTAGTCCCCTCACCCCTATGGCTGCAGCCCTTTGCCCTGTGAGGGTCTAGGCAGTGGGGCAGGTCCAGGATGGAGGGCCTGGTCACCGGCCCATTCCCGGTGCCCCCGGAGCCTCACCAGATGACGACTTCCTGGTGCGGTGGTGTCAGGCGCGGCACTGCCTCTCTGCACCCTGACCCTCCACCCAGGAAACCCGCCGAGCCTCCTTCCACCGCTCAGACCCTGGACAGGGGTGCCCCGGGGCAGGGGGCTGTGCTCTTAGCCGGTCTGCTGACCCCTGCCTCCTGTCCAGCAAGCAGGGGCTGGGGCTCCTGCCTTGGCGGCAAGCACCCCCCAGGGACCCCACCCCGCCTCCCCCACCCGGGTTGTTGGAGCTGCCAGCCCTGGGGTCCCAGGTACTCACATGGCCCCTCACTGCAGCGACCCCCGCGACCTCGTGAGCTGAGCGCTCCCCACCTGAGGGAGACAGAAGTGAGCAGTGCGTGAACTTGCACGGGCAACAAGACGCAATTTTGACCAAACCCGCTTGACAGGTTTTGGGTTCTCTCCTCCAGGAGCAGAAAGGAGACAGAGACTGCCCAAAGCTGCCCAACGGGTTCCGCCTTCGCACAGAAAGTGGCAAAACGGGTCGGGGCTGAACCCACACAGACCTGGGATTGTTTCCCCATAATTACCAGTGGCCGAGCCCGGCCAGTTAACTACCCCAGGGCCCGAAGGGGAGGGTGGCGGGGGTGAGGGGCACAGGGCGGGCTGGGGCAGCGGACCACGAGTCTTGTCTCCTTAGGGCAGAGGCCTGCAGTGGCCCCTCTTGCCTCACATCCTGGCTCAGCACGGGCTGACCTGTCTGGCCTCAGTTTCCCTGTCTGTACGGGGGGGGGGGGGATGAGCACAGGTGTGTCCCTATGAGAGCTCAGGAGACAGAAATCCAGAGGTGTGGTTGGAAGTGTCCCCGCTGGGTCTGGGAAACGCTGCCCGTCACTGCCTCCCGCACCCCCAGGCTGGGGACACCGCCGGGTCTCAGGGCAGGCCGGGGGCGCCTGGTGGGGCTGGGCCAGGGACGGCCGCCGAGCTGCGGGAGGAGCCAGGCACTGTGGCTTCCCGCGTTTCTCCTGTGCGCGGGGACGGTGGGGTCGCACTCCTGAGGAAGTCAGCAGGCCTCCGAGGGCTGTGGTTGCCCATGATGCTGCCCCTGCAGCTTGTCCCACGCCCCCCGCTCCCCCCATGGGTCCGCCCCGCTCTCATTCTCCCATGCCCCCACCCACCACAGCCCTCTTGCCGCGAACCCCTGAGCTCCCCTCCCCACACCCCCTTCCCCACATGCTCAGAGCCTCCCCCAAGGGCACCGTAGTGACTCCAGGGAGTGCTCAGGGCTGAGGGGGAGGCCCGGGGCTCCGGGCCAGTAGAGCTGGTGAGGCCGCGGGAGGCACTCCCTGCTCCCTGGTGAGGCCCCTGTTGGCCAGCATGGCCAAACTCTAGGGTGGCGGGAAGGGGCGGAGATCAGTCAGGGCGATCCCGGGCTCTGGCCAGGCCCTGGGGCTTCGAGGAGGCCTCCTGCCCGAGGCCTGCCCACTGCCCCCTCCCGTCTGAGCCCCTTGGGAGTGGCGTGTGTGTGCCAGGTGTGTCCGTGTGTGAGGGGTGGATGCGGGAGTGGGGTGCAGCCTGATGTATGGGGACCATCGGGGAGCCCACGTCTGAGTGTGCTTGCCTTTGGTGCCCGAGGCTGTGCGTTTGATCGCAGCCCGGCGGGTTGTGCGCGTTCCCCTGCACGAGTCTGTGTGTCTGGGTGCCTTCTCATCGCGTGGGGCTGGGGGCACCGCGTGCACGGTGGCAGGTATAGTCATGTGGATGTCCTGACTTCGCATGTGTGTGCTGGGGTGGGGGCCCCACGGGGAGGGCAGCGATGCGGGCAGATCGAGCCCTCTCCCCCAGCACTGCTGACCCTCAAACCGGCCAGGGTCCCGCTCCCCGTCCCCTACCTCAGCCGGGTTTGAATCCTGACTCTGTCCCTCGAGCGCTGAGCCACCTGGGGCCAGTTACCCAACCTCTCGGAGCCAGGGCCTCTCCTGCAAAGTGGAATTTGTGCTGATAGCTGGGCCAGGGTCCACCCCAAGAGGTGCTCACCGTGCTGGTCCGCTGACAGGCAGGGGCTGTGACTGGACCATGTTAGTAATCGAACAATAGCTGGAAGTTTCTGGAAGGTAAACGCATCTGCCCCACGACCTAGTGGCCCCCTGATGCTCATGCCGCTATATTCACAGTCACCCCGGGCATGCATCGAGGGGCGGTGGGTAAACAGTCAGTGGGCTGTGCTCCCGGGGGTCACACCCAGCGATGAGGGGGGTGAGTGTCAAAGTTTCTCGGGGTGACAGCTGGGTCCCCACAGAGGGACAGCGCCCGGCTCCGCTGACGGGAGCCCCTAACAGCCAGAGGCCCGGCAGAGGTTGTCTGGGTCTGGGGTGGGGGGCCCAGTGGGCAGAAGGAAACTTCTGGGGGTGGGTGGGAAGTCCTACATCTTGATCGTGGTGCTCGTTTGCCAGAATGCAGCCATCGGACGCGTGAGAAACATAAACTTGTATGAAATTATACCTCAATAAAGTTGTTTTTTAATTAATAAACTTTGTTAAAGTAGTTTAGGCTCCTAGCGAAATAGAGGGGGAGGCACAGAGATTGCCTGTGGCCCCCCCCGCCCCTGCCTCCCCCATTATCCCCCCAACCCTGGACGTTTTTGCTGTTGACGAATCCGCACGGGCACATCCCTGTCCCTCGGAGCCCACAGTTTTGGTTAGGGTCAGCCTTGCGGTTGCACGTTCTGTGGTCACCCCTTAAAATCCTCCATGCTCCGCCTGTTCGTCCTTCACCTCCCGACGCCTGCAGCCGCAGGTCTCTGGGCCGGCTCCGTCGCTGGGTCCCGTGGCGGGCTTCGCAGCGGGTGGGGCCTCCTCAGCCGGGCCTCCGCCCCCAGGGCTGGGCATGTATGGCTCCGCCCCGCCCCTGCAGGTTTCATCGCTCGTTTCCGGTCAGCGCGGATACTCCGCTGTGCGGGTGGGGATTTGTCCATCACCCACTGAAGGGCATCTTGCCTCTGAGTTTGGGCGATTATGAATACAGCTGCCATAAACATCCGTGTGCAGGGTTTGTGTGGACAGAAGCCGTCTACGCCTTTGGGTAAATGGCAGGGAACGTGACTGCTGGACTGAATGGCAAGGGGACGTTTAGTTTTGTTAAGAATGAGGTTGATTTTTAAAAAGCTGAACGGCTCTTTAGGACCGGGACCGGGAGGTGTGGCGGTCTGTCACCCACAGGTCCGGCCAGCAGCATCAGCCCCTGTCCCCTTTCCCGGCTGCTGGGTGGATGCAGCCCCGGGCTGGCCTTGGGGCAGGACACGATGCTGGGCTCTGGCTTTGTTGTCCCTGTTTGTCCCCCCTGCCTGCCTCCTTCAGGCCTCTCCTGGACTCTGGTGTGGCCCCAGGGCTGTGGAGGGCCCACGGCTCCCCCTCTGCCTCCGGGAGGTCAATAGCTGGACCTGACACCACCAAGGGGACGCCGTCACCTCCCCCGGACCATGTATGCGCGGCGGGTGGGTTCTGGAGGACAAATATGTGTCTCCCGTTTTGTACTCAGGGCCTCCTGTTGCTGCCATCTTGCTGGGACGATGACAAGACTGTCCCCGAATGCTGACCGGGGCCCCTTCGCACGCCCTCCCCATCTGACAGGTAGGGAAACCGAGCCCAGGGAGTGGGGCACGTCACCTCGTGAGGGATTTGAGGCCGGTCTGCCCGAGAGCAGCACCTATGCTCCCCAACATGATGTGGCCCCTCCACACAGGTGAGGAGTCAGGTCCAGGGGCGGGTCCTCCCCTGGGTGGGAGCGTGGGAGGGGAGGCCCCGGGCCCCACCCGTCTTACTCCGCCATCTGTGCACCCCACAGTCTCCCTCCCCACGCCGCGTGTCCAAGCGTGGCCCTGGGGGTTCCCAGCCTGGGGTCTGTGATGCGCCATGGAGACCTGAGGACGGAGACTGTGGGGTGCACAAAGTGGGGGGGCGGGTGACCCTGGGCTGGGACAGATGAGTGAAGGCACAGGCTGGAAAGGGGATGTGCGTGGGGGGCTGGAGGGCCCATGGGGTCAAAATAGGCTGGGAGGTCAGGGGGAGAGGGTGACATGGCCCCTTCCCAAGCCCTGGCAGCCTGGGGAAGCCGTGTCTCCCCGCTCCACTGGGCTGGGCGTCGGGAGCCCTGGATCCTGAGCTGCCTCTGATCCACTGGGAGAGTCTGGTTCAGGCCTCGGTTTCCCCAGCCATCTGCCCAGGGAAGGCTGGATCAGCCTGCCCACAGAAAGTCCCAGTGGTCCTGCGGACACAGAAAGCAGAGTCCACAGAATGGCACAGCTGGGCTGCGCAGCCCCCAGGACATCTGGGGAGCATCCCTCCCAGTGTGCCAAGCTGGAGGCCCCAGGGGAGGCTGCCTTCCTGGGGAGGTTTCGCTGTCAGAACAGGGCACACGGCGAGCTCCGTCTGAGCTTCAGTTTACCCATCTGTAACCCAAAGACAAAGGTGTGAGGACTGAATGAGAGCCTGTCTTGGCACTCATTCCTTCAGTGTTTCCCGAAGCCCTAGGATGCTAGGTGCTGGGGAATGTGATGAACTAGCCCAGCAGCAGGCACCCCTCAGACAGCACCACCCCTATCACCCCCAGCAAGCAGGCCAGGTGACGGTGCTTGGAGGCTGCTCCGTGGCCCCTGTTCTCCAGCGGGAAACTGAGGCCCAGTGGCCCATGCCAGGGCTGCGGGGAGTCGGGGCAGTTCCCGGAACCCAGCCCAGGGCTCCTCTGGGCCAGGCAGCCCTCCCCCTACAACAGGACTCCCGGCCCCTCCAGCCCTGCTTCCTGGGACAGCTGGAGGCAAAATGCCTGCCCAGGGGTGAGGTGCAGGCCTCGGCTCTCACAGGCTTTTATCCCTAGGGTGGGAGGGGTGGGAGATAAGGCTTCAAAGCCACCTGCAAACGCACCTTGAAAAGCCCGGCCTGTCCGGTCTGCTGGTGGTGTTACCGGATTGATAGATGAGGGTGTGGGCAGCGGCCAGGCTGGGCCTGCCGCTGTGGCCCTCAGATAAATGGGTCACCTATTAATGTGGCCCTGTAGACGGGGGGGGGGGGATGGGCTAAAGGGTCCAGGCTGATTTCAGTGATGTCTGGGGCTGCAGACAGGCTTCTGATGACCCGGCTGGACCCTGAGGTCGTGGACCCCAGGTGGTCGTGGGCTGGCGGGGTGCGGGGTGCGGGGGGCACGTGTGGTCCTGGTCTGGGCACAGCTGGGAGGGGAGACATCCCCCCCTTCACGCAGCCTCCACACCAGGCCCCCAATTTTCCAGTTCCCTTTCTTTTTTTTTTTAAGATGTATTTATTTATTTATTTATTTATTTATTTGAGAGAACGAGAATGAGAGAGAGAGAGAGAGAGCACGAGAGGGGGGAGGGTCCGAGGGAGAAGCAGACTCCCCGCCGAGCAGGGAGCCCGGAGCGGGACTCGATCCCGGGACTCCAGGATCACGACCTGAGCCGAGGCAGTCGCCCAACCGACTGAGCCACCCAGGCGCCCTCCAGTTCCCTTTCGATAGCAGAGGCGCTGCAAGATGGCCACTTGCAAATAAGGCCACAGGCCTCCCCGTCCTCCCTCCCCGCTCCCAGGCAGCCTCTGCTTGGGCAGACTGTGCGCCCCCCACGTCCTTCCCCGTGCAGCCATCTCTGTGCGCACGGGAACACCCTCCAGGGTGTAGTTCATCTGGGGCACTCACAGTCGTGGGCAGCCACACGACTAGACTCCAGAACATTTCATCCCCCCAAAACCAGACCCTGTACTTATTAGCTGTGGCTTCCCGTGTTCCCCGGCAACGACTAACAACAGTCTCTATGGATTTGCCTGTTCTGGACATTTCCTACTACAGTATGTGATCTTCTGGGTCTGGTTTTGTTCGCCGAGCACCCTAGTTTTGAGGTTCACCCGTATCGTAGCGAGTGACAGCACTTCACGCCATTTAAGGCTGAACAGTGTCCCACGGTAGGGCGGGACCGCAGTGCTGTCCGACCCGTGCTTGCCCGTGCGTGTGCGTGTGTGCACGTGTGTGTGTGGAATCCTCCCCCCCCCCCACTCAGCTGTTCACAGACACATGGCTTCCACCGTCGGGCGACTGAGCACTGCTCCTGCCAGCATTACGTACGAGGTTTGGGTGAAAGGCCTGTTTCCAGTTCTCCTGGATGGAGAGCCGGCCATGGAACCGCTGGGCCCATGGTGGCTTCCGGCTGGACTTTCTGAGGAACTGTCCCCGGCTGCAGGACTTTAAAAACGTCTCAGGTATTTAATTGTGCAGCTAATGAGAGTCGCTGACAATCTTGAGTGCGACGTATCCCGCACACCGTGATGGAGTCAGCGGGTCCTTGCTACAATCCCCTGTGTAACTACTATGGTGCCTGGAAGGCGGGTCAGGGAATGACAGGATGGGTAGGTAGATGGAGATGGGTAGACGGACGGATGGACACACAGATTGGTCTATGGATGGACGGATGGACGGATAGACAGACAGATGGATAGAGAGATGCTAGATGCCCAGGCCCTGCCCTGGGGACCGGGGGCCAGCACGTCAGAGGTGAAGCTCGCAGGCAGTTTGTATAATCGGGTCGGTCCTAGAAGCACGATGTCACCCTCCTGTCCAACGTGGCGTCCCTCAAGATGAACGTGCTCACTGTATTTAGCCGTTTCCCAGCCACAGACATTCACGCTGCTTCGGTTTCTGAGCTTTGGTTTCCCCATGACAGTGTGCCACATGGCTTCTTCCTTGAGCCCGGGTACGGCTGATTCCCGCAGAGAGCCGAGACGTGGAACCCCGAGGGGCCTCCCTGCGGTGGAGGGCTCCCAGGACCGGTGCCGGGCTCTGAGCTGGGCCGTGGCGGAGACCCAGGTGCAGGAGAGCGACAGCGAGGGGCTGGGGTGGGAGGGTGGCTCGGGGGTCAGTGCGCTGCAGGGTCTCTACCAGGGCCGGGATCCAGATGAGGAGAATGTGTGCAAAATTGAGGGCGGCACCAAAAACTCAGTAATCGAGAGAAATAACACATTGTTGCATTTTGCTTTAATTAAAAAAAATTTTTTTTTAAAGATTTTATTTATTCATTTGAGAGAAAGAACAGAGGGAGAGTGAGAGGGAGAAGCAGACTCCCTGCCGAGCAGGGAGCCTGATGTGGGGACGGATCCCAGGGCCCTGATCATGACCTGAGCCGAAAGTAGGCCTGTAACCGGCTGAGCCCCCAGCCGCCCCGCTTTAATTAAAATTGTTATTGAGACAATTGCGGAGTCACTGCAGCTGTAGCAAGTAATCAAGGGATTGAAGAGTGTGCTTTTGACACAAAAAGCATCACCCCAGCCCGTGCTTGCCCGTTGTGCAAGCACATGCGTGGGCGTACGTGTCTGCACGTGCGTGTGTGAAATTCTACAGCTTTATCTTCTCTGTGGGTTTCTGCAGCCACCACCCATGTTGAGGCAGAACGTTCCCAATGCCCTTTTGTGACTTTCCCCTTGTCCTTTTATCAGCACACCGCCTCCCTCCCTGAACCCTGGTGGTCGCTAATTAATGTGTTCTCCGTTTCTAAAATTTGTCATTCCAAAAATATTGTATAAATGGGATCATGCAGTAGGTGACCATTCAGGACCCGCTCTTCCCTTCTGCATGACGGGCTGAGGGTCCCCAAGTTGGTGGGTGTGCGTCCCAGAGCTTCCTGCTGTGGGCTGCTGAGCAGCGCGGCGCGGTGCGGACGGACCAGCGTGTGTACCCCACAGGGAAGGGCAGCGGGGCCGAGGCCTCCAGCGGCTGTGGGCACTCGGACGCAGGTGTTGTGTGAACAAGTCTTCAGGAGAGCACTTGCTGAGTCGCATGGTAGTCGCCCGTTGAGTTTTTTAAAGAAGTTGCCAATACTACTGCAATGCAAGATTTTAGAAGATCAAAATCAATAGAAACATTCCACAGTGACCAGGGTATGCAGTTTTAAACAGAGACAGGGCTGGGGTGAGGGAGCAAGGTGCTCCGTCTCAGGGCTGTGTGAGGGTAGGGTTGCCTCTGCGCTAGGCCCCTGCTGCGGAGCCCTGAGCCGACCTGAGCAGCCGGCCTTGCGCCTCTGCTTTTTCATCTGTAGGAGGGGCTGACCGCGTGTCCACCTGTCATATTGCTGGGAAGAGAGGGTGTCAGACACGTGGCCCAGGGCCAAGTCAACTGGGGGGGGGGTCCCTTCATGGGACCTTCCCTGTTCTCCATCTGCCACCTCCCAGGGACAGCCCTCTGCTTTTCCAGTCCAGCAGCTAGGGGTCTCCTCAGAGCCTTGGGTCTGATCTCCCTGGACGGCCCTGCTGATGCCCATAGACCAGCCCCTCTGTGGCGAGTCCTCCCCCTGCGTCGCGCGAAGCTCCTCAGAGCAGCCCTTCTTGGCTGCAGAGAGGTCAGGCCCTTTCTCAGGCTCGCGTGGCTACTTCCTCTTGGTTAGCAGGGTAACCTCAGGACGCAGTCCCCCAGCCCCACCACCTGGCACATGGTGGGTGCTCCCGAGGACATCCCACCCAGGGAAGATTTGGTCTGTTATTGAAGAAAGAACGTAAGAAATGGTCCCCAAGTGGAAGGACGCGTGTGTCCACAGAGGAAGTCCCTTGAGGGCCAGAGCAGGGACATGAGCAAAGCCCCATGTCTGGACATCTTGGGGCAACGTTTCCAAGGACCTGGAATCAGGAGACAATCCTGGGAAGCTTCCAAAAAGAAAGGAAGAGGTGCTAGGTGGGGGATCAGGCCCTCTCCCCAGGGGTTCTGGAGCAAAGCCTCGCATTCTCGAGACCGTGGTTTCCAACCTGGGAGTGTCTCCCCAGCTGCTCGTCAGCTCGGCGTTAGGACCGGAACGCACTTCCGAGGTAGGAGGCGGCTTCCTGGGCAAGCGGCGGCGTCTGTGTTCCAACAACGAGGGCGTCAGTCGGGAGCAGAAGGCTGGGCTCCAGGACAGGGGTCCCCACCTAGGATGGAAGTGAGGGTGTAGGGAGGTGGCGCCAGGGGTGGGGGCCGCCAGCTGCAAGGGCTGGGCTCAGGGGTGCACTCGAGTGGATTGAGAAGGGGTGTAGACAATTGCAGGCAGGTTTGGGCGGTATTTGCTGATAGGAAGACAGAATGAAGACAAAAGACAATAATTTGTTTCCGGGTGTTCAAAAGTTGTGCAGAAAGGGGGAAAAAATCTTAGCACATTCCCAAGCTCAGCTCTGAATAGTGTTGGTTTTCTTGTTTTAAAGTCTATGTTTTAGGTTCACAGCAAAACTGAGTGAAAGCACAGAGGTGTCCCGCGTGCCCGCTGCCCCCACACACACGGCCTCCCCGTCGTCCACATCACTCACCGGAATGGTGTAGGTCGCACAAGGATGAGCCTGCACGGACACGCCGTCATCACCCCAAGTCCGTGGTTCACCCCCGGGTCACTCTGGGCGCCGTGCGCTCTGCGGGCGTGGACAGACGCATCGTGACGTGCGTCCAGCTTTAGAGCGTCACACGGAGTAGTCTCCCTGCCCTGAAATCCCCCACTGCCCTCACCCCACCTCCCGCCACCCCAACGACCACTGGTCTCTTTACGTCTCCGTCCTTGTGCCTTTTCCGGAAGGTCGCAGAGTTGGAATCCCACGGCGTGTGGCCTTCTCAGATGGGCTTCCTTCACCGAGTGACAAGCGTCTGGTTTCCTCCCTGTCTTCTCAGGGCTTGAGAGCTCATGTCTTGTCAGCCCTGAATCCTATCCCATCGTCTGGACGGACCACGGTGTAGTTGTCCATCGCAGGCTGAAGGACGCCTTGGTCGCTTCCAAGTTTTATCAACTGTGAGTAAAGCCGCTTTAAACACCCGTGCGCAGGTTTTGTGTGGACGTGAGCTTTCAACTCTTTTAGATAAATGCCACGGTGCATGATTGCTGGATCGTATGGTGAGAGTATGTTTAGTTTTGCAGCAAAACACCAAACTGCCTGCCGAAGAGGCTGCGCCATGTTGCCTTCCCGCCCACAACGCATGAGAACCCCTGCTGCCCCGCGTCCTGGCCCGTGTTCGGTGTCGTCGGCGTTGTGGGTTTGGGTCCTTCTGATGGGTGTGTAGACGTCTCGCCGCCGTTGTCATGGGCATTTTGCTGATGACACGGGACGAGGAGCGTGTGTTCGGGTGCTCCTCTGTGTGTCTTCTGTGGCGAGGGGCCTGTTCGGGTCTCGGGCCCATGTTTTAATTGGGTTGATTGTGTTTTTGTATTTTGGATGACTGTCCTTTATCGGATGTTTCTTTGGCGAATGTTTTCTTCCAGGCTGTGGCTTGTCTTCTCACTCTCGTGGTGTCGTCTTTTGGAGAGCAGACGTTAATTCTCACGTGCTCCAGCTTGTCAGCTTTCTCTTTCACGGATCCTGACTTGGTGTTGTGGTCATTGCCATCCCCAAGGTCACTTGGATTTCCTCCTGGGTTATCACCTAGGAGTTGATAGTTTGCACTTTACATTTAAGTCTGTGACCCACTTGGAGTGAATTTTCGTGAAGGGTGTGAGACTGCATCTAGATTTGTTTTTCTGCAGGTGGACGCCGGGTGGGCTCGGCACCGATTACGGAAGAGCCAGTCTCTGCTCCATTGCGCTGCCTTCTCTCCTTTGTCAAACATCAGTTGACTGTATTCCTGGGGCCTGTTTCGGGGCTCTGCTCTGCCCCACTGGTCTGTCAGTCTCTTCTGTGGGACACACGGGCGTGATAGCTGTGGCTTTGCCGGAAGTCTCGCCGTCGGGTAGTCACCCTCCAGCTCTGTTCTTCTGTACTGCGTTGGCCGCTCTGGGTCTTTTGCCTTCTCTCCGTGTGAACTTTAGGGGCCGTTTGTCAATATCCATAAAATAACTTGCCGGGAGTTTGAGTGGGATGGCAGTGAATCTCCCACTGTCCCAAAACAGACTTCCCTGGCGGCAGGGCGAGGGCCCTGGGGAGGGGGCAGAGGGGCCGGGAGCCATCCCCCACCTCTGTAGCCCCAGCTTCCTTTCTGGGACAATGGGGGCTCCCAGCCCACCACGTGCCCTCCTAAGACTATTTTATTTGTTGCCATTTTGTGGCTGAAAAGGGCCCAGACCCCTCAGCCTATCGGCCAGGCGGGACATGGGCTTAGGGAGGGGGTTTGTCAGCAAAGGCCATCTTGCCCCTGAGCACAGTGTCCTGGTCACTTGGGCTGCGACGCTCACCTCAAGACCCCGCCCAGAGCAGGGCCCGCAGTTCTGGGCCTCCTCGTCGGACTCCAGGAAGCTGAAAACTTGTTTTTCTGCTTACTTGTCCCAGGATATAAACAGCGTCGACGGCCAATGGCAGCACTCCCAGGCCCTGCGTGTGTGCACAGGACGGCCCTCTGGCTTCCTGAGCTGCGGGGATTTATGCAAGCGCGTAATGGGGATTGTTAATCACCGCAGGTCGGGAGAACTCCATCCATGATTCTAGGAGGGGAGGAGGGGGTGAGGAGGTGTCCGTGACGGGAGTGATCCCAGCCTTGAGCTGGCTGTCCGTCGGCACATCACAGATAATAAAACTGCATCTTCCTGCGGGGCACGGGCAGAGTGTGTCAACCCGAGATGCTGCAGCTGACGCCTCGTGGCCAGGAGCATCCCGTCAGAAAGCCGAGGTCCATGCACCACGCATCCCGCACACATCATAAAGATATAGTAATGGTACGCGTGTCTTTAGAGAAATACCAATATTGTTGCTTTATGGGAAGCAAGAGTTGAAAATATTAAAAGTCAGAATTTTATTGCCAAAAAGGAAGTTAAATGATGAGGATGTGGGAAGGGAGATCCAAATATCTCTTGCCACCGGTCCCAGCGTCCTGGAGGCGGGAGGGTGGGAGGCCACCTGGGTGGACCTGCGGACTGGCGAGGAGCCGCCTCCTACTCGGGAAGGGCCCGAAGATGCCCAGAGAGGCCAGAGAGTCGCAGGCCAGGGAGAGGGGCTGAACGTGCCCGGGGCGGGGGCACGGCGGCGCCAACCTGGCCTCCAGTGAGCACAGGGTCTCCTGGCTCTGGACAAGGGCAGGGATGTCCCGACGGCTTGCTTTCACTCCAGATCTTTCCAGAAGGAAATGCTTCTGGCTACCATGGGCTCCTGGTTGGGTGGTAATGCACCATGGGGCAGGATTTAAGTCTTTATTTTATGGATCAGCTTGAACAACCCGATGAAAGGAGCAAATCAAGGGGCCAGGGAAGCTACTGGGGATGGGCGGGGTACCAGGTGGGTTCCTGGCAGTGCCCCAGCCCCCCGGCTCCGGGAGTTGTCCCCGTGGGTGCGGAGGGACCAGTGATGGGTGTGTCTGGCTGTGGCTGATGTTCCCCCCCAACCCCCTCGGGGTCTGCCAGGGACAGAGTCCTGAGCTCTGAGCACGGCTCTCCGGGCCCTGGCGGGAAGGCCTCCCTCATGTGTGCCCTGGGACCCCGCACACCCAGGTTCGAATCTTCCAAAATTTTGCTGAGGTTTATTTTTTTTTTTAAAGGTGAGGTTCCCATGATTTAAAATGAACCATTGTGGAGTGAACGACTGAGTGGCGTTTAGCGCCTTCACGGTGGTGTCAACCGCACCCTGTCGCGCCTACACACTTTCATCACTCAGAAGGAGCCCCGCGCCCCATGAGCAGCTGCTGCCCGTCCTCCGGCCCCAGCTGGCCTGCTCTGGACGCTGCCGGTAGATGGAGCCCCACGTGTGGCCTTGGCTCTGGCTTCTCACCCTGGGCAGCACGTGTCTGAGGCTCGTCCACGGGGTGACCGTGCCGCGTCCCCTCTCGCAGCCGAGGCGCGCTCCAGGGTGTGCGTGGCGCACCGTGATTCCGGCCGGGGCTGCTGTAGGGCTCGGACGCGTGGAGCCCAGAGCCTGCTCTCAACCCTTCTGCGTATTTTGCTCCGGAGGGAGACACATTTCCTTCCCAGTCCTCGGAGCTCCCGACTAGCCGCCGCCGCGGTGGAGCTTGGCCTGGCGGCCCGCGGTTCATGCAGCGGCACACTTGATGGGAAGCATTCGGTTTGAAGCCCTTTGGACCCTTCCCTCTCCTCGCTGCTCCCTCCCCCTCCCGCCACGCAGCCCGCTCTGGTGACTGGGGTCTCTTGCAGCGCCCTTGAGCCTACCGTGTGCAGCCTCCCGGCCAGAGTGATGTGTGCGAGGGCCGTCCACGCTGTCACTTTCCCCGCGGCGGTCCCTCCCTCTCGCACGACCACTCCCCGCGCTGTGCCTTCCACGTCCTTTGGGAGCAGCATGTCTTGGCCTCTGCACCCCACGTGACATGCAATGACTAATACATTTGAAATGACAGCAAGTAGCCATTCACACCTTTCTGTTCTGCCAGAAAGGATGGCCCGGGAGGGCAGAAACCGTGGCTGGCCTGCTGCCCTGGTGGCAGGGGGCAGGAGTGAGCTGGGGGCCTTGCTGGTGCTGCCCGCTGGACTCTCCGTGCCCGGATCGGAGCCCACCGCCCTGAGGGACACCTGCCCGGCCCCAGCACCTGTGCAGAGCACCAGGGAGGCAGCCAGGTGTCTACCTCCAAAGAAAGCCCCAGCCAGTGGGATTGTGAGTGGACACTTCAGGGTCTGTGAGGACATGCAGGACAGTGTCCCCACCCCAAGACAGGGGCTGGAGGCCAGTGCATGGAGAGCCCCTCCAAATCTTCAGTAATGCCTCCCACAGGGAGAAAGAGCTCCTCCCTGGCCTTTTGCTTTAGGGTGGCGGTGGGCGGATGCCTTCCTCCCTACCTGACACCGGTGGGTCACTAGGTGGCCCGGGGCACGGCTCCCTGACTGTGAGCAGTGGTGAGAGCCCCAGAGCGGAGGCTGGGAGGCTGCAGACGGGCCCTGGGACCCTCCCTTGCCCAGGGAGGTGTGGCCCCGGGGCTGAGGCCTGTGTGGTCCGTTACGTCCCATGTTGCTTTCCCAAACACGCACAGTTACATAAACGATGATAACACTTCATAAACATTTTTCTAACATGCGGAATGTTTGACATGAATTTCAGCTATTTTAGAACTAATAAACAATTGTCAATGTCACGGTCGACATGGAGCAGAAGCCACAGCGCTTTATGGAAGATCAAAGGCGTGAGCAAAGGTCTCGTCTTTAAAGAAAAAGAGAGGATGGGAGGGAAGCACACCCTGGTCCAGAAGGCAGGGGCTCTGTGGCTCTGGGCACTTGGCGGGATCCTTGGGCCTGGGCTGGCGGGCAGGGGCCCTCGGAGTCCAGAGGTGCTGGGCCCCCTCCCGAGGCGCCGGCTCCCTCGGGCTCAGCCGACCAGGTCCTCTGTTCGGAGGTGCCTCTAACGGCTCACCACACTGACATCCGTGCCTGTCCCAGCGAGGGCTTTCTGGGGCGGGCTCTGCCTTGGTCAGTGTGCGCCAGCAAGCTGCCAGGCAGCTCACAAGCTGCCCGGCCTCAGAGCCCAGGGCTGGCGCCAGAGTGCCGGCCTGCAGAGGCCAAGCCACCGCCCCAGCGGGCTGTGCCACGGGCTTGCCTCAAAGATGTGCTCCATCTGTGTGCGGCCCAGGGCAGCCCTGGGAGTCAGGACACCTGAGTGCAGGAGGTCCCAGTCGGCCACCGGCCCAATGGGCCTGAGGGCTGCTGCTCTGGTCTTCCCATGTGTCATGTGGGTGTCATTGTGTCACTGCTGGGGCTGGGTGCTGCTCAGGACGTGTCGATGATGCTCAGAGGACCCTGAGCCAGAGCGAGGCAGCTGCCTTTATAGGGCAGGGATGCTCCGAGCCCAGGGAGCAGAGGGGACCCCAGGTGACCGTGCAGGAACAGGTGTGTGGGGGTTGCCCAGAAACAGAGACCCCACACTTATGGGGGCAACGTAATAGGGACAGATGCATCACCTGTTTTCCTGTGAGCCCCAGGGAGAAGTGGACAGACCCTTCTCACCCTCTATGTCCACGAAGTCAGGGCTGGGCTGAAAGAATGCCTGCACAAAGGAGGGAAGGAGGCTCTACCTGCCTGGCTGCTGGCTCTCAGCCACTTCCCTGAGCGCTCCTGGCCCCAGGGACCCTGCCCCAGCTGCAGTGACTTGTGGGTTCAGGGTCCCATTTGCACCTGAAGTGGTCCCAAAGGCTGCAACCTCCCAGCATGTATGTCTTCTGTCCTACTTCCCAGAGGCCAGTGAGAGGGTTTCACAGGCAGTCCGTGGCCACTTCCCACGGGCACAGCATGTCCCCCTGAAGTCTGTCCCAACCCCGAAGACTGTGTCCCTCTCTCCTCCGAATTCTGCACAGCCCCGCCTTTACTCAGAGAGGCAGAGTCTTCCCAGAGGCCGGCAAGGCGCCGTGACCTGGGCCGCGCCCTCTGTGCTCTCCTCTAGCCTCCTGGCTCCCTCTTCCCCGCCCCTGCCTCAGGGCCTTTGCACCAGTTGTCTGCTTTTCTCATTTTCTTCTTCACACATTCTTCTGTCCTGCCCTCACTCCAATATCCACTCCAGGAGGGGAGGGGCTGGCCGCCTTCGCAGATGCCTCTGAAGAACCTCAATGGGACTGGCCTGTGTTGTGGGGTGAACTGTGTCCCCCAAAAGATATGTTGAAGTCCTAACTCCCAGAACATATGAGTGTGGCCTCATTTGGAAGTAGGGTCTTTGCAGATGTGGTCACATTAAGATGAGGTCACTAAGGTGGGCCCTGATCCGACGGCCAGTGTCCTCCTCAAGGTCACATCCCGGGGCCAAGGGAGGATGGGGGCAGGGTTGGGAGGGACACGGCCACAAGCCCAGGGGTGCCTGGGGCCTCCAGGACCTGGGGGGTGGGCAGGACGGACCCTCCCCCTGGAGGCTCCCTCTGGAGGCACCCGATTTCAGACATCCCGCCTCCAGAACTGGAAGGGCGTAGATTTCTGTTGCTGCTTCCCCAGGAGACTAACAGCACATCCTCAACGATGAGTAAATATTTCAGAATGAACTAATAGTTGAGGAAATGCAGAATTCCTTCCTGTGACATCCGCCTCTGCCAGTGACGGTCCCGGTTACCCTCGGGGCCGGGGGCTTCCCAAGTTGTGCTCCCTCGGGGACAGGCTGTGTGCCCTCCGTGGCCCGGCCGGCTCTCGCCACCCCCACTCCCCACCCAGCCTAGCACCCTCCACCCTCCTTCTCCCTGACTCTCCCCTTGAGCCTGGGGCGGGTGGGGTCAAGGTGGAGGCGAGGAGCCAGCCCAGCCCATTTCCAGGGTCCCAGGGCTGGGACAATTTGATCTTCACACGTGGAGCCTACAATTACCCAGGAGAGTGACAGACCGGTTTGTAGCCTGGCTGGGGAATTCAGAGAGAATGTCCCGGGAAGTGTAGCCGCTGCTTCGGCCTTCTGTTACTGTGGGGAGGACCCTGCTGGTCGCTGCTGGCCTCGCCTGCCAGTCCCCCTGGCTGTCTGGTGGCCCCATGCACCTGAGGGCTCATCTGGGAGGGACCTCGGAGGGAGGCGTGGGGCTGCCGGGGAGCGGGACGCCCCAGGGATCACCCTTCTCTCTGTGGCACCCTGGATTCTGCCTGGGCCTCCCCCCCCAGGGTCAGTAGCACAGGAGCTCCCACTCACGTGCGTCGCACCCACGCCGGCCGGAGCCCAGTAGAGGGTGTAGTGGGGGCACGCCTCACTCCGAGCCCTGGTGTGTGGGGTGCCACTGCCGGGCAGGCGAATGGGCAGCGTGGCCTGGCCACCAGCCTCCGCTCCATCCCTCTAGAACCTCATCTGCGCCTCGGCCCCAGAACGCAGACCCTGGGAGCCGCCGTCTGAGGAGGGCCTCATTCGGCAGTTTGGTTTTTTGCATGAAGTGGACTGTCCCGAGGACTTCCTCGTGTGGGGAGCCCACGGCCGTGCTCGCTTTCCAGCCCCTCCAACCATAGCCTTGGGGGGCTGCCAATCTCTGCAATAATAGGCAGAGCTGTGATAATCAGAGGCACAGAGAGGTTAAGTGACTTGCCCAAGGCCACACAGCTAGGATGTGCAGAGCTGGGGTGTGGCCTGGGTCCCGGCTCCTACCCAGCCTGCACCTGTCCCACCCCGATGGCATGTGACATCCATCGAGGCTCACCTGCTTGTGTGGAGGACCCGCGGGGCCAGGGCCGGCCGTCTGTGCTCACCACTGTCCAGTTGCTGGCCCTGCTGCTAAGGTGTGTGCAGGGCCCTGGCAGCACTAATTACGGGGGTGGGGCAGGTGGGTTCCAGAGGACACCGTGTGGCTGCACTTGTCCACGCTCCGTATGGCCCTTCCTATGTGGCCCAGCGTGGGTAGTGGGAGCAGAGTGAGGAGCCCACGGACTACCTCCTGGTGCCTGGAGCTGGTCATGGCCCTGGGGGAGGCCGTCATCCTCTCAGAGGAAATGTGAGACCCGGCAGACCGGCCTGGCACTTCCTCCTCGCCCCCAGGCCCACCTGGGCCCTGCTGACCTGCAGCTGCAGCCCCGGGGTGATAGGGCCCTATCCTTTCAGCTGGGCACCCAGCAGCCCATCACGGTGTTCTCATTGGAGAACGCGGTCTCCCCTCCTCCTGGCTGTCGCCCCCACCAGGCCCCTTCCTCCCCCGGGCCATCAGCAGACACCTCTGCCTGGCAGCAGAGCCTGGCACGACCCCCACCCTGCCTGGGTGGCCCGACTGCTCTGGGGTGTTGGCCAGCAGGCTGCGTGGAGAGCCCACCCCATCTGTCACTGACAGAGGCTGTGTCCATGGACCTGGGGGTTCAGTCTGCGGAGGCCTCGTCCCCAAGTGCTGGCTCGACCTTCCTCTTTGGGTGGAAACTAACCACAGGAGTCCAGCTGGCCCGGTGTCACGGAGGGGACTGCGGGGGGCCTAGGCTCTGCCTTCCTCTCCCATACCTCGGGAAAGGGGGCAGGAGGGGGTGCAGCCTGGCTCCCGCCCTCCCCCCTACCTGGCCCCCTGCCCGCAGAGCTTGTGCCACCTGCACCTTGGAGCCAGGTACGCCCACACGCCCCAAACTGCACCGCGCCTCCTGCCCGCCCCGCCCCGCCTCCTGCCCGTCCCTCTTCCTGACTGCCCCGCCTCCTGGCCGCCCCGCCCTGCCTCCTACCCGCCCTGCCCCGCCTCCTGCCCGCCCCGCCTCCTGCCCACCCCACCCCACCTCCTGGCCCCCCCCCCGACTGCCCCGCCTCCTGCCTACCCCGCCTCCTGCCCGCCCCACCCCGCCTCCTGCCCGCCCCGCCTCTTGCCCGCCCCACCCCGCCTCCTGCCCGCCCCGCCTCTTGCCCGCCCCGCCCCGCCTCTGCCCGCCCCGCTTCCTGCCCGCCCCTCTTCCTGACCGCCCTGCCTCCTGCTCACCCCACCTCCTGCCTGCCCCGCCCCGCTCCACCCCGCCTCCTGCCTGCCCTGCCCCGCCTCCTGCCCGCCCCGCCTCTTGCCCGCCCCACCCCGCCTCCTGCCCGCCCCGCCTCTTGCCCGCCCCGCCCCGCCTCTGCCCGCCCCGCCTCCTGCCCGCCCCTCTTCCTGACCGCCCTGCCTCCTGCTCACCCCACCTCCTGCCTGCCCCGCCCCGCTCCACCCCGCCTCCTGCCTGCCCTGCCCCGCCCTCCCGCACAGGTGCAGACCAGGGCCTCGAGGCCAGCTTGGGTCACTGCACGTTCATCCACACGGTGACTCTTTCATTTAGTAGCAAATGCGCACAGGTGTCTATAGCGCCTCACCCTTGCCTCGGTTTGGGGATAAAGCCCCGTGGAGCTGTCTCTACCTGTGCTGTCCGCATGGGGGCCCTGCGTCACTCGTGGCTGCTGAGGACCAGCCGGTCCCAGCGGAGCCGCCCGGTCCGTGTGGAACAAACACGGGACTGCAAAGACCCAGCTCAGACACGTTCGAGAACCCGGAGGGTCACATCAGCACTTTCTGTGGCACTAACGTGCTGAAAGGGTAACAGTTTGGGTACACGGGTTAAAATAAGTTATTACATACATCCCGCCGGTTTCTTTCCCGTCTTCATGCGGCCTGGCATTTTGCAGTCACGCACGCGGCTCGAGGCATGGCTGTACCAGACAGCGCCGGGCTGGACAGCACACAGACACGTGTGTGATAAGGACATTCCAGATCCCGGTGATGGCCCCACAGAAGAAAACGGGGTGGCTCACTGAGAGCGGGATCAGGGTCAGCTCCTTCTCTCAGACCTGTGCACCCTGCTCTGCCTCCATGGGCCTGTGACTGGAGTGAGCCGAGTCCTGGGGCCGTGGCTGACCCACCGTGGCCTGGATGAGGGACCCCTGCCTTCCCGTCTCTGGGGGGCGGGGATGTGGTCTGGCCACCTCACCAGCACGCCGAGCAGCTCAGGAGAGCTGTGGCTGTGAGGTTCATGCACTTTGAGGTAAAAGGATCTGGGCCCATATGGGCATATGGGTCGTGGGTTTTGCGGCTGCCAGCAGCAGGGGGAGGCCTTCTCTCCTGGGGGGACCCTCCAGGTGGAGGAGCGGAAGGGTGGTGAGCTGGCCTGGGACGTGAGTGTCCTGGGGCCACTGGAACAAAGCACCATGGGTGACGGCTTCAACAGCAGAAAGGTGGGGGGCTGGTTCCTTCTGGGGGAGAATGTCCCAGGCTTCTCTCGAGCTTCTGGTGGTCACCAGGTTCCTGGGCTTGTGGAAGTGTCATGGGTCCCTGCCTTCATTGTCACATGGGCTTCTCTGTGTGTGTCTGTGTCCCGATGTGCCCTTCCTATAAGGATCCCCGTCACCTTGGATGAGGGCCCATCCCAATGACCTTGCCTAACTGAGTGCATCTGCAACAACCCTGTTTCCAGATGAGGTCACGCTCTGAGATGCAGGGGTTAGGCTCTCAGTGTGGGTCAGGCGGGGCACAAGTGCAGCCACATATGTGGGGGGAAGAATTCGCAGCCCCCAGCTCTGGACTCTGTGTGCAGGGGGCCCCAACCCTGACTTGTGCCCGACACTGGTAAAGAGTGGGGCAAGCAGCCCCAAGGTCAGCAGGGATCTGTGCTGGGACACCTAGTGCTGAACAGACTCTGCGCCCCTGCTTCCCTGGGGACCCACGGGGTCAGCTTCCCCGGAAGCAGTGCCTGTTCCAGCTCTCCCATGAGAGGGGCGCTGGCGAGCAGGTGGTGCGGGAAAAGATAAGCAGGTTGGACCCCCAGGACAGCGGTGGCCCAGGCCTGCCCAGCCCTGCTCCTGACCTCCCCCGGGGCCCCGGCTCTCAGTGGCTCCAGGGAAGACCCTGCTTTTTTCATTTTTTTTTTTTTTTTGGTCTATAGCTAGATTTAACTGTAAAGAGCAATAAATTATGAATCAGGAAAAACATCCCTTGTCCCCACAAAGGACGTGGCTGTCCCCAGATGACTAATGACTCTGAATTAACATTACTTAGTATTTATAACTTCCGCCGGACAGGACTTACAGATGTTCCTGGGAAATCCTGCCTGCCCCTGGTGTATTTTTAGAGCCCATTGTCTGTTCTGACCAGGTCCTCCTAGAGCTGTCTCGGCTGAGCAGGGAGTGTGAGAGTCCTCCGGGTCTCAGGGGAGCCCCAGTGGTGCCCAGCCCTCTCGCTGCAGGATGGGGGTGGGCCCTGGGCCCCTGGGCAGGTTGCACCTCCATCCATCTGGAGTCTGCCAACAATTCCATCCTGTACTGGTCTTTAGTGAGCACCTGCTGTGTGCCCGGCCCTGAGCTGGGGGCTGGGGGCGATGGCAGCAGGGAGGAGCCCCTCGGGGTAGAAAGCACATGTGTGAGGACTCCGGGAAGGCTGGGGGAGTAGCCAAGTCTCAGGAGGGGCTGAGCAGGGCCGAGGCTGAGAGTGGGGGGAACACCCGCAGTCAGGGTGGGGTGGGAGTGATGGAGAGTGGCATCGAGGGGGCCGTGGAGAGGGCCAGGGGGTGCCGGGGATCTGTTAGCACCTCCTCTTCTCCTGGGTCCCCAGGGGCTGCACCTCCTTCTGGGAGTCACAGGGAGGACCCAGAAATGGGCTCCTTCTCTGCTCCAGAGCCGGCCCAGGATGGAGCTGTGCGAGCCTGATGACCGTGACATCCCCCTTGGTGTGGGGCTCCATGCTCCCCGCACAGAGCTCCCCACCCCTCCACCCCCAGACCCCCCAGCCTGTTCCTGTCCCAGACCGGGCAGCTCTCCTCGCCGGGGCCACCCCTGTGGCCTGGCCGTGGGTTCTCTGAGGGCCCCCCCCCAAAGGGCTGGTGTGGTAAGTGTCTCTTGGCCTCGGGTGCGTTGATGTACTTTATTTGAGTATTTAATGTCCTCTCTCATTCATAAAATAAACAAGGGAGGTTTATCTGCAAGTGGCTGTGAACTCCGGCGGACGCCCCGCAGAGCCGGGGCCAGGAAGCCTTCAGAACTTGACCGAGGGGAGGCGCAGGCCGGAAGCCGACAGACCTAATATTTTACCGAGGAAGGTTAATGGGGCTGGGCTGCGGGGTCTTAAATCTTCCGCCAGAAGACCCTGGAGGAGCTCCGGAGGGGCAGCCATCCATCAGCTCCGTGAACGGCACACGCCTGCTCACAGAGCCCTCGACTGGAGGAGGCCATGGTGCTAGGGTTTTCCGTGTTTGGTTTACAAGCTCCGGAAAAACTCCGTACGCTCTCCCTAAGCTGGGCTCCAGGCTCTGCACTGAGGTACTCAGAGGGGCTTCCGGTGGGGGTGACTATTCCCTACCCCCATACTTCTGGAAGCCACTGGAGTGTCATGGAGGGAAGGGACCCCAAAGCCCTTACACTTGGGTCACCCTATTCCATGTGTCTGGGATTGACTTCCCGGCCCCACTGAGGAAGTGACCACGGTCCAGGGTCAGGCTGCCGGCCCGCAGCCAGAACCCCTTCTCCCCCTTCCCCGGTCCCTCACCCCCAAGGGTGGGAGATGGGCCCGTGGCTGCCACGTTCGAGCAGACGACCACTGCCCATTCTCCTTGGGGACGCCATGTCCAAACCGACCAAACGCGGGCCCCGCGTTTTCTTAGGAGGCTCAAGTCTCCAGGACATGTTCTGTCAGCCTCAAGCCGGCCAGTGCCCTGGGATGACCGGGGAGCATTCCCTGGAGGGCCGCAGTGGTGTGGGGCCGCTCCTGACTCTCTGTGCGTCCCCCATCCCGTTTCGGAATTGCTGGAGAGAGATTCCCGTAGGAGGGATGTGGCTGGGTCCTGGCCCGGGATCGGCCATGCTGACCGACTGGGCATGAAGGGCTTTGGGTGCTTCTGCCAAAATCTTCAGGAAAGCTCCTCACCTGCTGTCCCTGTGGCCGGTGGGCTCTGCCTCTCGAAGCTGCGGCCCATTGTCCTCTTCAGCCACCTGCCTGCCTTGCCTTCCATGGGGAGGTGCTGACCCGGCGGCTCCCGTGCACCCGGCTGAGGGCAGGCAGGAGGGGCCGGGCGCTCCTCGGTCCTCCCTGCCCCCAGCGTCCCCCCCGGGGCTTGTCCAGCAGGCGTCACACAGTGGGAAGGGACACAAGCCCCAGGCGAGCCCCAGGACGGGCCACTGGGAAAGGGGGGCTGGGCCAGGGGGTCAGGGCTGTGTTTTGCCCGTCTCTCCGTCCCCCTCTGTGTGTCTGCCTCTCCGTCCCCGGCCGCCCTCTCCCGGCCCCACCCCTCCTCGTCTGCACAAGCAGTGGCTTCATCATCCCCATGCAAGGGCACGACTGCTCTGGGTCCGACTTGACCCGCCCCATTCCTGGCCACCAGAACCTCTCAGAGGTCAAGGTCAAGGTCAAGGGCGCTGCCCGCCTTGTTCTGAGGTCTTCTGCATATTATTAAAAAACGAAGAAATGCCAGAACAGGGTTTGAAAGTTGTGTAATCTCTAAAATGTGTACGTTGCACAACTTGGCACATTTTACACTCAGGAGACATGACTTAGAAAAGATGGATTTGAAGGTCAGACGTGAAGCCCTGCAGCCACCCCACCCTCCCGGAGTCATTTCCAAATCTCTGGGAACCGGAATCCCTCGGGCTCTGCCTTCTGGCGGGAGGCCTGCCCCACCCCGTGGCCAACCTGAGTGTGCTTGGCTCCGAAGGCCCCTGGCATGGGTCCCCATTCCCACCCCTGGTGACCCGGGCATGGGAACCAGCCCTGCCGAATTCCTGACCCTGGCCAGGCTCGCGGGCCCAGCTGTTGGAACTGGCCCTGGCCGCGTGTGCTTTCCCGCCCTGCGCGTGGAGCAGCGCCCATCCGAGGGCCCGCGGACCCAGACTGGGGTTCCTGAAGCCCTTTGCTGCGTGCATAAGGCCGTCCCGGTGGAGGGTGGACGCTGACGTCTACACCCGGGGCCACGTCCTCACTCGAGCACCTGCGGGATTGGGCTGGGGCTGCGAGGCCTGGAGCAGCACGGCCGGGCACTCCTCTCCCCACTCCCTGCCACGTGTCTGGATCACTGCCACACAGATGCCCCCTGGGAGCGTGCTTCTGGGGATCCTGCCTCACCCAGTGCCCCTCACCTCACATCTGCCTTCCTGGGGACCCTAGCACACCCCTCCAGTCCCCGTCTTTGGCTGTCCTCAGCAGGACTGAGCCCTGCAGTGTGACCGGGGACAGACAGAAGCTCCCCGTCCCCACGGCGGGTGGTCCCGGGAGGGGCTGGGCAGCCTGTCCCCCCCCCGAGCCAGCAGGGGCACCCGGTCCATTCACACATGGATCCCACCATCACCAAGTGTTGGCCAAGCACTTTGCGGCCTCCTTCCTGGTCATAAAAGCCTTGGACAAGGCTTGGGGAGACAAGTTTTAGAATAAACTGTAACTGGTCAATGCTCTCAGGAGCTCTGATCTTGAAGGCTCAGTCTTCACAATCACTCAGTTGCCTCTCCCACCCCGCTTCTCGGGCACATGGGTGTCTCTCTTGTGCAAGGGCAGCCCCAGCAGTGGGGACGGCTCTGTTTGGAGAGACCTCCTGGCATGGCCTGAGGAAGACTTCCTGGAAGAGGTATCATCAGTGGGTCTTGACCCCTGAGTGCATGTCACCAGTTAGGCACACAGGAGAAAGAGCATCGCCGCCCAAGGGAAGAGCACGTGCAAAGGCCCAGAGGCATGGCACGTTTGGATGCTGACAGGTGTCCCCTGTCCGTAAGAATTGACACAGGTGTGGGGAAGGGGAGCCCTGAGGTCATGGGGTGGTCAGGGTTTTGGCCAGCTGTGCAGTTGCTGGGCTGGTACCTGGGTTGAGTGTTTGGAAACAAAGAAGAAACAGGCCCAGATTTGCATCATGGAAAATCTGAGCTTTGAGCCAAGTGTGGAGGGGAGGGGGATGGGCAGCTGGACGGGAGGGGCCGATGGCGAGGAGGACCCTGGCTGGGGTTCTCCAGAGACCATGGGGGCGCAGGTCTTGCGGAGTGTGACTCTCAGACAGGGAGGCCCAGGGTCCTTCTGTGCAGGCGCTGGGCTCTCCTTGGCCTGCTGGCTTGGGAGCAGTGAAGAAGGAAAGCCGCTCACCAGGAAAAGTCCAGATTCCTCAGTGCGTCCTGCCCCAGAGTCCAGTGTGGAGGCCTGCTCTGGCCTCCTGGCCTCCCACCCACCGCCTCCCTCCCCCAGGCCCCAGCACGGCCAGACGCCGTCCACCAGCGGTGCCGAGAGCCCTTTATCAGATAATAAATAAGGCGGCTGGAGCCGTCCGTGTCAACATCTTGGCGGGCGTCGCAGGGCATTGTAGGGGGGGGCTGCCTGCCATGGCCTCCGAGTGGTCGTCGAGGGCCGGCCACCCCCACCCCGGCTCCGGCAGGACTGTGGGGCTCGGCCAGCCCCCTCCCCTTTGGGGCTGCTTCAGCCTCTGCCGAAGTGCACGCGAGAGGAAGGGCGGACGGGGACCCCTGGTGCCTCAGCCACACAGCCTCGGGTGCCCCTGGCCTCTTGGCCTCCGTTAGTCAAATGGGGGTCCACTTGGGGGCTGGGACCCCGAGGCCTGGCCGTCCTCCGTCTGTCCACACGGCCTGGAGGATGGCAGCCGGAGCCGCCACGAGCCGTCCACGGTTTGCAGCAGAGGAAAGAGCGAGAAGCTATAAAGCCGTCCTCCCGTCCCCGGAGACAGCGGCGGCTGCGTCTGGTGGCAGAATGGTCTGTGTCTGATGATGTTGACAACAGCAACTGTGCTCTTCTAAGAAATGTCCTTATTTGGTCAAATAAAACGTTGGCACCCTGCATTGCTTACCCCAAAGAACCATTTTCCCTTCTTGAGAAGCACGTTCCAGTTTTCAGCTGAGCACCTTAGGGAATTTGCACCCGTTTTTCAGTGGGCAGTCTTTGGTGGAAGCCCTGGCGCCCCTGGAAGCCCTCAGGTCCCGCCCAGCTGCACGCAGTGCCCCGGGCTGCGCTGCTGGGGTGACACTGGGGCAGGTGACTGGCGGAGGTTCGGGTGAGGCGGCACCAGGGCCCGAGGGCACAAACGTGCACCCCGGGCTGGGCGCCGAATACGCTCTTGGCTAAATGCAACAAGACTCGGAAAAGCAGGGTGAGCCATGGCCGCAGCTGTCACCGACCGCGGCTGGGTGCCTGACGACCTGGGGGTGGGGTCCCCTCGGAGGAGCCCTGCCAGGGGTCGCTGGGTGCTTTGGACCTCCGGCTCTGTGCCTGCAGAGAAGTGTTAGGGCTCTCAGCGGGTGGGGGGAAGGGAAACCGACCGAAGGGACCCAGGTGTCTCCCCTTCTTCCGCGCCCTGGACGCTCAGTGTCTCGGCTTCGGTGACAGGGCCCTCTCCCTGCCTCAAGGCACCCAGGACGGACCCGCAGGGGCTCAGGGTACACTTCCGGGGGCCAGGGGAGTGGCAGGATCCAGGGTCCCTGCTTCAGCTGGGAGGTGGTGGGCATGGAGCGTGCGGTCAGGCAGCACACACCCAGCGGCCCTTCTATGTGTCCTGTCCTTGCAATAGTGGCCGGGCTGCCCACGCCACCAGGCTCCCCAGCTCATCCGGTTGTTTATGACCAGCCGGGCGGAGCCGAGGGGTGAGCTTGCAGGAGGAAGAGCTGCAGGAAGGGGGCTGCCGGCGGCTATATTAAGGCTCTGGGTCCTGACAGCTTCCGGCCCTGAAGGGGCACTGGGGAAAAGGTTTAAATTAGCAGCAACACCCATGCCCAGAGGTAGGGCGCCTGGCCTCCCTCATCCTGGGCACGACACATTTAAAAAATGACAAAAACAGGGAGGAGGTCACTGCTTCCTTCCCTCTTCGTCAACCCTCCCCCCTTCCTGTCGAGGACCCCTCTTCACGGGCCGGACGCCTGGGGCCGGGGCATCCAATCCCTCCTCTTCTCTGTGGGGACCCCACCTGGCCAACAGAGGACACCTCCAGGAAGCCTCCTTGAGTCGGGTAGTGCAGAATGCTGCTTCCATCCCCAGAGACCTCCAGGCCCGGACCAGCTGCACACGCCTGTGGATCCCAGACCTGACCCTAGGCACGTGGCATCCTCCTCGACCTACGGATGGGGAAACCGAGGCTCCAACAGAAGCCCTGGGCTCCCAAGTGGTAGCGCAGCTGTATGAGGATGCTGTGCTGTCCCTCCCTGCCCAGGCCCTGTCATGCTGCCACGTAGTCCTCGAGGGTGCTCTGTGGCCTCCTACCGTCTCCTGCCTCTCGTCTCCCTCACTCTGGGGCCCGTTACCCTCTCCCGGAGCCTGGGGTGCCCGAGGACGGGCTGGGCAGGAGGACAGACGTGTGCCCCCAGTAGCTGCTCAGGGCTGGGCAGGCAGAGGAGGGCACTGCCACTTGGTTCCCTCAGAGTAACGATCTGGGTCTCCCACTCGGGGACTCCCACCCTGGCAGGGTGGGAGGAGGCTCCACAAGCAGGTGGGAAGGGGCACGGCCCTGCCCCCGCCAGATGGCTGCTCACCTGCTCCCCGTGAGCGGTCTCCCGGGAACGGCAGCCTGGAGCCTGTGGGCATGGAGACGAGATGGCAGCAAGCTCCCCGCGCCCCGTGACAGAGGTGTGATGTCCCGGTTGAGCCCCGTCCCCTCGGCACGTCTGCCCACGGGCACAACCCTGCAGGTGCGACTCCGTTCCCACCTCTCCTGCCCAGCCTGCTTTCTGAAAGTGCTGTGACTCGCTGGACAGACTGCACCCCGGGGGTCTTCCTCTGCAGCCTGGCCCTGGCCACAGGGCTCCCAATGTGGCTCTGCAGGGACCCGGGTGCTAGCCCCCATGCAGGCTCCCGGGCCCTGAGAGTCTGTGTTTAACGGGCCCATCGGGTCACCTAGATCTGGGCGGCCTTGCTGAAGCCCTCCGTGTAGCGGGGTGGGGATCCTGACTCACAGACGGGGGCCGAGGCACCAAGGCTACTTTCTGGGGACATTCGGAAGATGAGAGGCGGCAGCACCCGGCCTGCTGCCTGCCTGCCTGCTGACTTGCAGGGGGAGCACAAGACCTACATAATGGGGACACGGGCTCCCAGTGCCCCAAACCTCGTCTTGGTCCCTGTCCCTTCCTCGCCGGCCGGCGCAGCCATACGAGGCAGGGCGGCGCCTCAAACTCCAGTCCACCTGACCCTGGAGTGAGGACTTCTCCACGTGTGGCCCCCCAGGCTGACCCCGTGTCCCTCCCCCATGCGGGCAGGCGACCTCGAAGGCACTGTGCTTAAGGGTCTCCTGGTCGACTTGGAGCGGCCAGCGAGGTCCAGCAGACCAACGCGTGGAGACAAGTTTCTGAACGAACAGACAGCCTGAGTGAGCACCAGATGGGGAGTCGACCCGGCCGGCGAGAACTGGGCTGGAAACCCCACAGGCGTTTGGGAAAAGGAAATGCAAAATCAAAGTCTTTATTTTACATTTTTTCTCATGGCATCATTTGTCTTTGATAAAAAAAAAAAAAAAAAAAAAACAGACAAGATCAGGTGTAAATCGCGCAGCTTGACCTCGAGGTGCCAGCTCAGGACAGGCGGACGGTCCGGAAGCTGGCGCAGGGGGACCACCGTTCTCCAGTGTGAAAGACGAGCCAGGGCAGCACACGCGGGCGCCCACAGCTGGCTCACTGGACTCACTGGCGAGACTCAGCCACTGAACAGAAGCCAGGGTGTGGCCCTTGGGCACAGCGTGCCCCACTCCCTTCCCTACCGCCTCCCCAGCACCAAGCTAGTGGTAGTCTTCCCGCTCCCTTGGGCAGCGCTGTCTCTAGCCAGCGCGACCCACTAAGTTATCACCCCACTCCGTGAGGGGAGGGCTTCCACGGGGGCAACAAACGAAGCTGGGCTGACCGCAGGTGAGCCAGGACATGTGGTCACCCCGCCCCTGGCCCTGACAGTGCCTTTGGGGTCAGCACGGGGGCCCCAGGTCCTTTACTTTGCCTGTCAGAAACTGTCACAATACACAGATTCAGTCAGAATGAGGACCCTTACTGCCCTCTCTGGGAAAACCATCCAAATAAATATACAAGTAGATGATGACTAGGGTGTGAGTGGCTTGCTCTTGGGCTGGCATCCTGGTACAGTGCACAACCTGAACATCTGTCCCTGGCAGTCCCTCACTCATAGGAGGGAAAGTTCTCTGTGCCGTGGCTCTATCCATCAGATGTGAGAAAGGGACAGATCCTGAGGCTTGAGGAGGTCCCGTGTCTGGCTACTCCCCTCATTCATGTTGCTGGCCTGACCTCGGCCGTTTCGTTTGTGATCCTGGTTTTATGACAGGAAGTTAGGTTTTTTTCCCAGCTTCTGCAACATGTAAACATGGCGATGGCAAATGTTGACAAGTGAACTCAAGTTGGCGGTGGGCGCTCCGGGTCAGCCTTGGCTGGAGTGGCCCGGTCAGAGCCTGGCACAGCATTTGGGGGGAGTCTCCTGCTGTCTGCGGTGAGGGCTCAGGCTCTTCTCATTAGCCTTCTTCATGCTCTGGGGCCTGACTGCTGTCTGTACAGAAGCCTCCCCCCCCACCATGGCAAAGGACGCCCAGCGCCTCGAGGTCCCTCGAAGTCCCACTGGCCCGTCTCTTCTGGTGGGTGGGCCTGGTGGTCTCTCTCTGCTGTGTGCTGGAGCCGAACAGGCAGCGAGATGGGTCTGGTGGGTGCCTAAGGACCTAGGCCAAGGCCAGTGCACACCAGGCCTCCTGGCGCAGGGTCCTGCCGAGGCCAGCCTGGGGGCCCAGGGCTGCGGAGGGGAAGGCAAAGTCCTCGGGCTCGAATTTGAACTCCAAGTGGCTGGGGGCCAGGGGGTCATCCGCCTGGCCGGAGGTCTGCAGGGAGAGCATGGGGATGCATGGGAATGCAGGAATGGCCAGTTGGCCTCGCTTGGGGTAAGGGGACCTCGGGACCAGGCCATTTGCCTTAAGGGGCCTCCTCAGGCCCTGGAATTGTGGGGGACTCCTTGAGATTTGGCAGGATGACACATGTGGGGCTCAAAGCCCAGCGTCTGCCACACGTCAGCTGCTGGTACCAATGACCACTTGTGTGCCCAGCTCTGAGCTCCTGGGAGAGGCCCTTGGGGGCCGTGATGGGGGTCTGACCTGGTCGGGGAGTCAGGGTTCCCTGAGGAGATACCCAGGGGTCAGCTCTGGGCACCCCACTCCGCCCTACCTCCCTTACCTGGGAGGTGACGCTGGACCCGGGGCATGAAGGGGATGCCAGGCTTGGTTTGGGTTTCAAAGTAGCCGCTGGGCTCTCAGGGTCTGGGACCGAGGGCGGCGAGGCTGTGCTGTTCCCTGAGCATCCTGGAAGGTGGGGCATTTACAGAAGCCGTCAGATCGAGCTGTACCGGTCACTTAACGAGAGGGCCTGGGTGTGGCATCCTCAGCCTGCCCTCCTGCCCCTCAGCTGGGTGGGCCCTCACCACCCACCCCCCCGCCCAGACCAGACGAGACCAGGGCAGAATCAGGGGTGTTTGCACTTTAGGAGGACAGTGCTTGAGCCGAACATGTAACTGTCTAATGGTGGAATTTGAGACACTCGAAGTGACTCCACGGGGCGAGGGCTGACTGGGCTCCCTCCCGGCATCCCGACGGGCCCTGGCTCCACGCACCTGAGGAGCTCTTGGTCTTCACAACGTTCTTGGGTTTCCGTTTCCGTGTCTGGATGCTTTCCTTCTTCATCGCCAGGGGCCGTGGCACCTGGCAGGGGCAGGCAGGGGTGGGCAGGGGCGGGTGGCTGGTCCCGTCCCTGCTCACCCCTGGGCCCCTTGCATGGCCACGTGCCCTAATGTCAGCCCTGCGGAGCTGGCCCCTCCAGGAGCCGAGTGTGTCCTCAGAGCCCCGTCTGGGGAGCTGCTGGCCCTGGCGTGGCCCCTTCCTCCAGGCAGGGCGGGCAGGAGCCGGTCCAGGCCAGGCCCCCGCAGAGCTGTAGGGGCCGGGAGGGCATTGGGGGCAGACAGCATACCAGGGGGCCTAGTCCCTGTCCCAGGCTGAGCCTCAGTGCGCCCGTCAGTACCCGGCAGTCCGTGGGGGCCACGCGGGAAACACACCGCCCCCTCTGCGCCCCGCGCCCCGCCCCCGCTCACCCCATGCAGCTTCATGTAGAGCCCACAGGCGTTGCACACCGGCTCGCCCTCCGCGTTGCGCCGCCACAGCGTGGTGGTGGTCGTGTGGCAGTTGGTGCAGCAGAGACCGGCACGGCGGGACGAGGACTGTGGATGGGGGCAGGGAGGCCAGTGTAACCGGGGGCTGCCCTGGGCTCCACCACCCGGAGGGGCTGTGAGCGGGACTCAGGACTGACCGGCAGCCAGGCCCGGGACCACGTGGGGCTGGCGAGAAGGTGTTCGGGGCACTGAGGTCCTGAGGTCTGCCCCTGACAGGGACCGCCTGCATTCCCTGGAGCCGTGACTCCACGCACCTCGAACCCTGGGACGGGTCACTTCACCTCTCTGGGCCTCAGTTTCCCCCCAGTAAAGAGGGGGTGAGAACAGACCCACCTGTCGTGGGGTCAGGACCCCATGAAGAACCCAACACGAAAAGGCAACTGCTTTTCTGGTGCTGCTCTCTCTTTCTCGGCCAATGCTGGGCCTTCACCCCAGGCTGCTAGGATGGAGCACAACCCCGTGGGGCCCCAGGGTGCCCCCTTGGAGCTCGGGCCCCAGGGTAAGCATGCAGGGCACCTGCCTTCCAAGACAGGATCTAGAGCACGTGCTCAGCTCAACCACTCTCGGGCGGGGGGCGGGGGAGTGGGGGTGGGCTGACCTACCCGCACCTCCCTCCTACTGCTGTGTCAAAGCAAGACTGGACCCATCCAGAACCTTCCTGAGGCCCTGACATTCCTGAGGCCTACCTCCTTCCCACGTCTCCCTGCAGGACTGACCCCCAATTCTGTAGGTCTCATCTGACCAGGGACCCCAAACCTCTCCGCACTTGGGGGCCTGGCAAGGCCCAGACAGCACCAGCTCCGGGGATCCTGAGAGAGTGGGTCATTTGGGGCTCAGGAATCTGGATCTAAGAAGGCCTGGGAAGGGGCTCTGCCAAGCTGGCGGGCTGGGGTGGGCCTGACACAGGGGCTCTCCTACCCCCTCAGGATTCCATGAGCTGCCAGAGCCCAGCCCGCCCCCCGCCCCGGCCCTCAGGTGCCCGTGAACCTGATCAACCCTTTCCCCACTTGCTCTGAGCCCCTGGACCACAGCGATGTGATGCAGGGTCTCCGACCCGTTCTCCCCATGGCACCGGTGTCAGACCGGGCCACATCTGATCCAGTGTTTCAGTGGCACCCTGGGGCACCAGGACAGACGCCCATGAGGACCCCATATCAAAATCGTCCCCTGGATGTGTTCTCCAGTCCAGGACGGAGCCGGGGGGCAATCAAAAGTGAGGGGGCCGAATGCAACCACAAAAGCGATGTGTCCTCGGCTAGGAGTGGCAGACAAGGGACCAGGCTCAGCTTCGCCATCTTTCAACCGTCTCTAGGACCCTTCCATCTGCAGTGGCTGAGCGTGGCCAGCCTTGCCAACCATCTCCTGCCCACCCCTCTCCTCCAGGCTGTGGTCAGCTGGTCGAGGGTACAGGCCGGCCCCTGGGAATGGCCCGGGAGGGAGAGCGGGAGCCGGTCTCCAGCCCTCTGCCCAGCCATCCCCAAGAAAATCCAAGATATGAAAATACCTCCTTGCCCTCCCCCCCTTCCAGGTGCGGAGGCTGCCACAGGCTACAGAGAATTCTGCGCTGTTTAACGGAAGGCTTGGCGTCCAGTCTCCAGCCAGGACTCTGCCCCAGGCCCCAGGATGAGCCGCTAGATGTGAACTTCAGACAAGCAACGAGTACTCTGAACCAGTGTGCCTCCAAGCAATATTTGGGACATAGTTACACTAAAATGCTAGTTGCTGTTTATCTGAAATTCCCATTTAATTGAGTGTCTGGTATTTTATCTGGTGAGGTCCCCACCTCCTGCTGCGCCTTCGCTCTCCCCTTCCAGCTGGGACCCTCAGGCACTTCTACCAAATCTTTGCTCCCTTAGAGCTCGTACTGCCATCCCACCTTCCAGAAAAACCGCACCACTGTTGAAAGATGGGACTGCCATGCCTCTCACCTCCTTGGGCCATCAGCCCCTCCTCACTAAGTCCTTCCCGCGGGAACACTCGAGTGGCCGGGGCGCAAACACGCCCACGCGAGCCTCGAACCCAGTGCTCGTTTTCGGTGGCACTTGCGAGCACACACTCAGGCTCGCCCCCCCACAAATGTCCCCCACAGTTCCCGTGCGTCTCAGATGGGCACGCAGCCTCCCCAGACACAGGCGTGGAGGCAAAGGTGGGGCCCGTGCTGTGTGTGCGCCTGGAAAGCAGCCCCAGGAGCTCACGGACGTCACTCTGTACCCTGCAAGCGCGAGGGAAAAATCGGGAACCCGGATTAGGAGTGAATTACTTTTCAGTGGACATAAATAAAAATTAAGAAAATGGAAAACAATTTCAAAGTGTTTGCTCATTCATATTTTCCTCCTCTCGTCAGGCTGCACGGTACAGATGGGACACAGAGGCCAGAGGCGCTGGGCGGGCAGAGCCGCCTCCCTCAGCTGAGCACACGTCAGGGACACGTCCCGGTGCCGTCCCTCCCCGCCTGTCCTTCCCCACCGCCTGGACAAGCAGCCCGGCCTGGCTGCACCCGCTCTCAGGGCCCCCTCATGGCCAGGCCTCCCCTGGCTGAGTTTTGTTTTTCCTTTTTGGTCTGTCCTTTTCAAAAGAAGTTAAACTTCAAAGCCCGCCTGCGCAGCAGAGCTGCCCTGAGCTCTAGGCCCTGCACGCGCCCAGACTCAAGTGAAGAATTCGGGGCAGTGGGCAGTGCGGAGCCAGGGGCGGGGCTGGCGCTGCGCAGCTTGCAGGGCTGAGGCGGGCACGCACAGAGAAAAACACTTTGGAAAGTAAGCACCTCGGCTCCCAAAAAGCAGCAGAAAATGGCCCGATTTTGAGTGGGTCCTCCCAGGCTCTTGGAAAAGGATACGTCGTGGACACTTAACCTGATACCACGTGTGTCCCCTGCTGTTCAAGGGCGAACCTGCCAGGGCGAGTCTACGGGGCGGGCCATGCAGGAAGGAAAACCCAGCGTCCTCGTCAAGGTCTGGATTTGCTTGGTGAAGGCTGCCGGGCCCCACGCGGCACTGGCCACTTCCCGGAGCGTCCCCTGGCCTTGGCCGTGGGGCTCGGACATGCGGGGGGGGGCGGTGTGAGGGGCTCTAGAGCACCTGGCTACGCATGCACACGCGCAGCGGTCTGCAGAACCACAACTGCCTACTCGTCCACACTGACAGAAGCCTCAGGTCGACGGCTCTGGCCTGGGACGAAGGATGCACGCGGAATGCAAAAGGGCAGAACAGATATGAGCTTCTGCTGGGAGGGAGACGCGTGCCTATTACTGACGAGCTTCTAGAACTTTCTTAGTCATTTAAAAGGACATTAGGACAGTTGTCTCCCGGGGCATCAGTTCCGGCCACACGTGAGGGAGAGTGAGGCACTGCTGGGGGGCAGGTCTGGGGCCACTGGCCAGTCCCCCCATGGCTGGGAGCCCTGTGGGCCGGGCTCTGGTCCCAGCACTCTCCGAGAACCTCTGAGTTTCCGCATGAGCCTGGCCCTGCCGGACCAGCCACAGGGAAGCGGTGGGGCCACCCTCCCTGAGTGCCAGGCAGGAGCCCAGCTCCTCTGACAGGAGCCCGTCGGAGGAAACTCTCACGGGACAGCTCAAGGGCAGACGGGAGAAGGATGGCCACGTGAACACCCCCCGGACCCCAGTGCCACTTGGCATACACCTCCCAGGCATGTTCCGCACTCAGATCGGCCTGGGCCTGGACACGGGGGTGACCGGGCTGTGCACCCTCCGAGGCCTGCCGCCTTGGGGAGACAGGCGGGCCACAAAGGGATTCTTCGCCCCAGGAAGCTTCCTTAAAGCTCAATATTCTTTGTCCCCCAGACCAGGGAGCACAGACCTGACCAGGCCAGATGCCATGTCCTCAGCCAGTCCACAGAGCTGGCCAAGGCCTAAGTGTCCTGCCTCATTTAATCTTTACAACACGGCAGGGGGACAGTGTGTGCAGGGGCCACGGGGCCAGGAGCCCCCGGACAGGGCCAGCAGGCTCCTGGTGAGCACGAGGCAGACGGTCCTGCTCAGAACCCGGGGCCCACTGTGCGCCCTCCGAGTGTCTCTGAGCCCTGGGGGTCATCATCTGGCTGTTGTGAAGGTAAATGCCTCAGTGCCTAGATGGTGGCCTGTCTGCTCACCCCCCAGGGCAGGAATTTCTGCTGGGAGGTGAGCCCTGTGAGGGGTGGGGGGCAAAGGCAGGGAGGCCCCACACCTGTTCCCGTTTACCAGTGTGTCCGCAGGGGGAAGAGTGGATGGAGCACGGAGGGGCCGGCCTGCGGCTGGGGCTGCCGCCCCCCAGGACACTCCTGCTGCTAGCCTCAGTCTCCCTCTCAGGGAGGGCCACATCAGACACCAAGGCCCTGCAGCACATGTCGGGATGGGGGGCGTGATCACAGGGACAGAGGTGAAAGTGAGGGGGTGACACGGATTCTGAGGCAGCCCCTTCCAGGAGGCACAGCGTGGGTGGAGGGAAGTTGGGGGGCCTGCAGAGCCCCAAACACCAGGCTAGATCAGGGGCGAAAAACAGTGGTTTCCCCCAAACTGCCTGAGTCAGCCCTGCTTCCTGCCTGCTTAGTCTGGGGCCTTGGAGGGTCGGGGGCTCCCATAGCCCAGTAAAGGTGGGCTCCTGAGGACCACGCAGCCCGGGGCTGGGGGGCGGGGGGACCAGCCCCCCACCCCACCCCCACTGGTCCCAGGCACCAGAACTGGCCAGAACCAGCTGACTGGCCCTGACAGGGCTCCTACCAGCACTAGACTAGAAGGGAGGCAGCCCCAGACACAGCCATGCCCAGAGCTCGGACCCTGGAGCCACTAGGGCCTCCTTAACTTTAGATAGCTCGCAAACAAAGGCAGCCCCTGCCACTTAGCAAACTCCTTGAACATCCGAGTTTGCCTGTGGGATGGTGTAGGATAAAGTAGCTTTCAACCTTTACGCAGCTTCTGGGGACTCTGCCCTCCCTGTTTGGGGCAAAAGTCGAGTTCCCAGTCCTCCACTCTGCACCAGCCACACACCAGAAAAAACCAAAAGTGAAAACAAGTTTGGTGCCTTGAACAACCATAGACCCGGTCTCAGCCCCAACTGCCTGGTATCGGGTGGAAAGTGCTCCCCAAGAGGCAGGGCCCCAAAGCCCCCTTCTGTGTAGGATTTCTACGTCCTCCAACAAAGCAGCCACCTAGCAGCCACCCTCCCTGCCAGACCCATGCCTGGGCCAAGACACCCTGTGCCCCTGCCACCCCAGGAGCCCCAGGGCTGAGCCCCGGCAGGCCGGCTGCGACCCGGGGCGTGCAACCTTAAGCTCAGGGGCCCTTCGGTCCCTTTCTGTGGAGCAGCGGGGCAGCTCCTGTCGTGGGGCCTGGGCCTCAGCTCCCCGCTGTTGGAGCAACCGGCTGCCCCCTGTTCCTCACCTCCTGGCCCTGCCCTGCCACCCCACCCAGGGTTGCTTGCGCGGGGACTCCGGCCAGGCCGCACACTCACCAGGCGCTTCTGCGGGCGCACGAGTGGCCGGTTGACGCCATTCATCTTGTGGTAGAGGCCACAAGCATTGCACAGGTAGTGGCCAGTGCCGTCGCGACGCCACAGGGGTGTGGACAGGGCCCCACAGTTGACACACTCGCGACCCTCGCCGGGGAGCTCTTCCAAGAAGTCCGACACTGCGGGGACGGGCAGCTCGTGGGCCGAGGCTCCCGCTTCCCCCGAACCCGCAGCATCTGTTGCATTTGCCTTGTTTTGTGTGCACCCTGAATTTATTTTATTTTAAAATTTATCGTATCTAATTTTATTTTAAATCTTAACTTTACATACAATAAAGTTGGTGGCAGATTAAAAAAAAACTGGTTAGGGTTGCCTTTGTAGGGTGGGGGAAGGTTAATAAATCAAACCCCAGGGTGCACAGCAGGGAACCGGGTGGAACTTCCATCCCCTGGGGAGGCAGGATCCTCAGCATTGGCAGAGGGAGGCGGCCAAGGGCCTTGTTCTCTGCAACACGGGACATTCACAAGGGGCCGTGGTGGTGAGGCCGAGAGGGTGGGGATGTCCCACAGGGGCTACGGTGCCTGTACGTCAACTGCGCTGTGGGGGTGACCACGATCCTCGCCAGAGCAACAGCGAGGTGGGGCCTCGCCGCCCACTTGGGGGCCCACGAGGGGCGGGGGGACGGCAGAGGCACTGGGCCAGGCACCCTATGGGGGCGGGGTGGGGATCAATCTTCGTGGGGCTGCGCTGGGCTCTGGCGGAGGGGAGCCCGCTTCCTGCGCGGGGGAGCCAGCGGGGCCCAGAGGCTGCTGGAAAGTGGGCCAGCGAGGCCTCCTCCAGCGGGGTAGGACCTGGTCCCTACGGGCAGCAAACACAGGCCAGGCACGGCCGCAGGGGTGAGAAAGTGTCTGGCTGCGGGCTACTCACAAACCGGGTGGAGCAAATCTCTGCCTTCCAGACCCAGAATCCGATTATCCAAATTTATACCCCAGGGGGAGCAACTGAAACCAGGTCACAAATTAGAATACGTAAACATTCTAGAACAGAGATGAATGTGGCGGCTTACATAAATAATCCGGTATTTTGAATTTTATAAAAATCACTTCCCAAAACTTTCCGTAAGAGCATTTACGAGGTAGGCTCTAAATTGGCATGATCCAGAATGTGGGGCTCAGATGAATGAAAGGTAGAAACACTTTCTTACTAACGTGTAAAATAGTTCAGGACCCGTGTTTTTCATCCCAAGGAGGGTGAGCTTGTGGCAGACATCTATTCTGCCCCGGGTTTACTTGTCCCCGCACTTCTGGACCTGGCCGGGAAGCATTCGTAGGGTGCGGGTTTGCGCCAGCACCCCAGTCTCGCACTCACCGAAGGTGGCTCTGCGGCCGGGGAAGCCAGCCGGGTGGCTCTGTAGGCCGTGCAGGACGCTGCCGTCGAAGGGTCCGGATGTCCAGGACGGGGCCACCTCGCTGCTCACGTAGGCCGGGTAGGCGGCGGGGTACGGCGCGCTCACTGGCCGGCGGAGCGGGGCCGAGTACTGCTCGCGGGCCAGCAGCGCGCCCTGGTAGGCGCCACCGTCCGGGGTCCCTGCGCTGCCACCGCCGCCGGGCCCTGCGGGGCTGTGCGGGAAGGGGAAGGCGGTGGGTGCGGCCGGCTGAGCGGCCGGCGGGTGCGGGCTGCCGGAGCCGAAGGCTGAGGAGTCTGCTGCCGCCGCCTGCGCCCAGCCGGGGTGCGCGGCCAGCCCCGGGGCCTGCGGTCCCGGCTCACACGCCGGCAGGTAGGGCAGCATGGAGGGGACGCGCGCGGGCGGCACGAACACCGGGGAGCCGGCGCTTGGCGCGTGCAGAAACGCGCCGGAGTCCGCGTAGGCGGCCTGGCCGGGGCTCGGGGCCAGCGCCAGGCTCTGGTACATCTTCCCCCGCGCGGCCTTGACCTGCAGAGAAGAGGGACGGGCGTCGAGTTCGCGGCTGCTGCGCACCCCGGGCGGCGCCCGCGTTCGTGCCGCGCTCCCCGCTCCCCGGCCGGCGGCGGGGTCAGACGGCGGGGCACGGGTGGCCCCGAGCTGCCGGCGGGACAGCCCCGGCGCAGCTGCAGCGCCGAGCTCACCTCCTCCACTGCCGGGCCTCGGAGCTTCCCGGGGTGGGCTCGGCAGGGGCCGAGAGGGAGCGGCCGCACGCCCGCGGGGCCTGGGCGCAGGGGCCCCGCCGCGCTGCGAGCGGGCGCCAGGCCGGGCCGGGGCTGTCCCGCGGAGGGCGCGGCGGTCTCGGCGGGCCGGCGACAAGCGGGCTGGAGACTGGGAGCCCGGGGCCGCGCGGTGCCGCAGGGAATCCCGGGCGCCCCGCCGCCCCTCCGCGCCGCCCCGGCCAGCCCCGCTGCCCCTCCCTCCCTCCCTCCCTCTCCTCTCCTCTCCTCTCCTCTCCTCTCTTCTCCTCCCCTCCCCTCCCCGCCTGCGGGGTCAGCGCTGGGGCTGCGGCCGCTGCGCCACGTGACCCGAGCAGGCCCGGCTCCCCGGGCTCGGCGGGAAAGGGGTCGGGGACGAGGTGCGCGGGGCGCGGGACACCCAGCGCTCCGTACTGGCTGAAGCGGGCAGGAGGGACCGGCCGGGGCTCGGTGGGGTCCTGGGCTAGCTGGGACACGGAGACGTCCCTAAATTTGTTCCAGGGACTCGCGGATCCACACCCCTCCCTCCTCGCCAGCCCGGCTCCCAGCGAGGCTGGCCCGGTGTCCGGTAGGGCTCCTGCGGACGAGCCAGAGAGCGGGTCAGCCGCGCTCCCGCACACGCGGTGGTGGGGCCCCGTCGTTGGACCCAGGGCCCAGCACCAGGATCCGGCTTCCATGGGGACGCCCAGCTCAGTGTCCCTGGGCTCCACCCGGGCCCACGAGGGCCACCCCATGCGCGAAGTGCAGCAGGAGTCCCAGAGTTTCCTCAGTTTCTGACCAAGCAGGGCAACTTCAGGCTCTATCCCAGCGTGAGGGTGGGGGGCAGGGGTTTGGCCGTGTTGGTGGGAGCTACCCGGATACCTGGATGCACTCCCTTTGCCCCAGTTCCGCTCCCTGCTCCCCGCCTCCACCCCTAGGTGGGACCTTTCGCCTGACCCTGGCAGTGGGGAGCAGAGTGGGGTCACAGGAAGATCTCCTCCAGAAGCGAGAAATGGGGGGTACGTGGGAGGCCACCAAGGTCATGGAAGTGCCCTCTGGCACTCCCTGGGTGGACCCGTGGTGGTAGCTGTGCGGCAGAGGGGGCCACCTGGGGCTTCAACAGGCCCCAAGCCCTCTGAGGGGACAGCTGCAGTGGACGCGGGGTGATGCTGGCTGGGCAGGAGCAGGGCTTACCAGGCAGCCCTTGGCTGCGGTGCTCAGGGCTGGGAATGTTCCTGTTTATAGCAACAGGCCCTTAGCCCCTCCATGGTGGGCTAGAGCCCAGGGGCTGTTGGCCTGTGGAGGGTGCAGTGGTCCCTGGACCCCTCTCCCACACTCTCTCGCTGATAGCAGGCAGGGATTTGGGGCGCATGTTGAGGCATACGGGGTGAACCTGGCTGGGCTGCCCAGGAAGGACCATTTTAGAAGGGTGGCAGGAAAGGCCCCCGCTCACACCCTGGTTGGAGATGCCACAGAAGTTTCCAGGGCAGGCCCCGGACTCTCCACAAGCCTTGCTGGGGTGCCGGTGGGAAGGGGAGCAGGTGGCCTTTGATACTGCCCCCTCCACTGCAGTTCCTAGCCCCTCCCCCACACTCCCCCCCTCCAACCACCTGCCATATGGACTCCTGTGGCACACTACCTTCTGGGGTCTGAACCGAGGGGCCCCTCCTTGCCCCACCCCTCTCTAGACTTCACCAGTGGATGTCTTTCTCTCTTTCAAAGTGGACTCCCAACAGGTGACCCCGTACTACTCAGGGTCTTAGAGACTCTCTGTGCCAGGGGACCTTGGCAGTGCTAGAGGACCCCGAAGCGGGTTGAACCCGCACAACTCCTCCTGCACTCAGAGCCCCGTTTACTGAGACAGTGGATGTGAAAAAGGAAGCTGCCTCACCACTGGGGTTGAAGAGAGGGAGACAAGGGAGACCTCACCCCCACCCCCAGAAACAGCAAGCCTGGGATCCCACCGGGCTGTGGGGGCAGGGCTTGTATTTTGCACCAGGAATAAACTCCAGTCCCGTCCTTGAACTTGAATCCCAGCATCGGTGGGCAATCGGCTTTGTCCTCTGATGTTTCCTCTTAATCCTCCTGTCAATCTTGGGATGTAGATGACATTATTATTCTTCCCCGAGTCCCAGAGAGGTTAGCTCACGTGCCCAAGGTCACACAGCTAATAATTAAACCAGGTAATTAAAACACAGGAAGGACGCAAACTATTCGAAAGGGAGGCGATCTCTGGTCACTTTTTCTGTATTCACAAATCTCTAAAATGGGTGCGTATTAGTTTTACAATTAAAAGGCCGAGACTCCTCTCCCAGGAGAATATGTGTGTGGGGGGGGGAGGGGGGAGGGTGGTGGTGGTGAGGGCTGCAGGAGCTACCTCTAAACCCTGGTCTCCAAGGAGGAATTTTGCTGCTCGAAGCCTCCTCCGCGCTGGCTGGACACCATACAGGGTGGTCTGCAGTGTGCCTGGGACCACAGCACTCCCCCCCCCCCCCGCCCACAGCTGGGATGTGCGCTCACTGCCCCGAGCAGTGGAAGCAGAGGCTGTGCTGGTATCCCCCACCCTGCCAGGCTGCACACCCTGCCAACCCTCACCGGCCTTGGCGGGGGGGGGGGGTGGCCACAGGGTGGGAGGGGGCGCTGGTTGTCTGTGACAGTGTCTGGACGTCTTCACAGATCTCTTCTACTCGAACCAAAAAGAAAGGCGTCTCAGTCCAAACTGCAAAGCCCAGGTCCTTCCCCACCCCACCCCTGCCTTGCCCAGCCTCCCCCTACCCGCAAAAATGACTTTCTGATAGTAAAGGATGCGTTCACCCTTCCGTGCCTCTGCCCCTCCTCCAGAGGGAGCCAGGTGTCCCAGTCTGCTAGGACCTCAGTCTCTCTGCTAGCCCACCCAGCCACAAGCCTGCCTCTCCCCTAAGCCTTTGCCCACACTGCTCCCCAACTTGGAAGACTCTTCCTTTGCCCTCTTCTTTACTTGCTGAACTCCTACACATCCCTCAAGACCCAGCCTGAAAATCCCTTTGTGGCTTTCCCTGATGAATTGCCCTCTCTCCTCCCTTATGCCTCATCATATTTTTTGGTCCATTGGCCGCATTCCTGCTTTGCCTCCTCAGCAGACACTGAGCCTCTAGGAAAACTTCGGGACCAGCAGGTCAGAGCGTGAATGAGAAGCAGTCAGATCTTCGGGGCTCTGCTTTGCCATCTCAAGGCTGTGTGACCTTGGGTGAATTACTTTTCTTTCTGTACCCCTTCTGCTCTGTAATGTGGGTGTGACGGTACTAGCGGGTTGAGGTACCCAGGAAGGTACTCTGTGGGCACTGGGCTGACGGAAGCCAGGTGAGGGGAGCAGAGCCCCGAGGCCCAGGATCTCAGCTGCAGTCAGTCTGTGCTCCGGGGGCCCTGAGAGCAGGCCCGGGGAGGGGCAGGAAAGAATTTCAGCCCCAGAGATCAGCTGTGACTGTCCCCGCCGGCCGGTGGGGGGGGTACCCATCTCTGCTGTGGGGACCCCATTCCCGTGCAATAAGAGGTTTGACCATTAAGCCCCTGCTGACCAGGCGGAGAGGAGTTCCTACTCCAGGGCTGTGAGGAGCTGTGCTCAGGGGCCTTCAGGGAAAAGATCTCCAGAGCCAAGATGGCAGGAGGGGTGGCTGCCTTCTCCCAACCCCGGAGCTTAGGAATTACTAACTCCAACACATCTATGGACAGAAAAGAAAACAGTCCCCATTGTTTGGGGGGAGAAGGGAGGATTAGGGACTCTGAACCTGCTCCCAAGAGGGACCCAGGCCGAGGCTTGCGTTAAGATTGAGGGGCGTGGCCCCCTTCCAGGGATGGTCCCAGGCGGGGTTCCTGCCCTGCACACACTGACTTGTGGCCCAGGCAGCTGTCTGTCCAGCACAGGGGAGGGGTGCAGTGCCCAGGAAGTAGGCCCTGGGGCGGGGGCTGTGTGCGTCACCCACAGGAGTGGGGTGGAGCTTGGCCTTGCCTGAACCCCAACCACCAGGGGCTTGCCCCTCCTGCAAGTGTTGTGGGGGGGCAGTTAAGGAAAGGAGGCCTGGGGGGTACGTAGGGGGGGTTCGGGAGGGGCTAGGAGCTCAGAGGTCCTCCCCAGTTATTCAGCGAAACCCCACGCCTCCCGGTCCCCAGGGTGGTGAACAGCCAGTTCAAAGCCCTTTCACGGAACTCTACCTCTGAAACTAATACACTGTATGTTAATTAATTGAATTTAAATTAAAAAAATAAAGTAATGCACTAGAAAAAAAAAACAGCTTACTCCCTGCCCTCCAAGTAGGCCCTTCTGCCCAGGCTCCGCCCTCGCAAGGCTGTGACCTGGACTGTCCCCAGGGCCCCAGGGCTGCTGCTTGGGGGAATGAGGTGGAATCCACATGGAAGATTCCGGGGTTTCCCACCACGCACGACTCTGAGCCACACAACTCAGCCCTAGGAAGGGGGTCAGGGAGGATGGGGGCCTCTGGGGGCAGGGCTGGGAGGGGCGGGGGCAGCTGGGGGCGGGTTCAGTGAGGACAGGTGAGGGGGCGGCCGTGTTCTTTCCAGCACACGCTGGAGCTCCAGAGCCTGAGGTGGCCCCAGGCCCGCCTGGACCCCTGGCCGTGCCCCCTGTGCCCCGAGCTGGGGCTAGTCTTGCTACTGTTGTTGTCAGCACCTCGGTGCAGCCTGGGCCTGGAACACCCTATGTTTTAACTCCTCTAGGGCTGTCGGCCCTCTGGTGGGTGGGGGGTTCTCACCCCCATTCCATAGATGGCAGAACTGAGGCCTCCACGGAAGGATTGTCCAAGGCCAGGGCTGGGCAGAGGCAGAGGCAGGATTGGAGCGACTTGTCCAAGGCCAGGGCTGGGCAGGGGCAGAGGCAGGATGGGAGCCCGGCTCCCGGCGACTCGGGGCTCCGTGGGCTGCCGCCCCACCGGCCCGCTTCGGGGCCCCTCCCGTTCCAGGACCCGTGGGACCGGCCCGCTTCGGGGCCCCTCCCGTTCCAGGACCCGTGGGCCCTTGGAGGGGCGTCATCGTCCGCCCCGCCCTCCAGGCCTCGGCCAGCAGGAGTCTCGGGGCCTTATAAACAGCCTGCACTGTGAATGACCCAGAGGGGCCTCGGGCCGGCTGCCGGGAAAAGGGGAGCGGGAGAGGAAAGCAGTTCGCGGGCCGCCGTATCACTTATGTAACCTAATCTGGTTTCAAAGCCCCTTCCTGACGTCCCTCAGCATTAAACCCGGCAGGCCAGGTCACCAGACAGCCCACTTAGAGAGGGGTCCTCTGGGGGGGGACGTGAGGCTAGTTTGTTTTCGGGGAGATGTAATCACCCTCCGAGGGGCTTATCTCCCCGTTTGGTGGGAGTGGGCGGTGTGACTGCAGCTTTGGCAAATGTCCTGTCACATGATGAGATATTTACGACCGGCTTCCAGGCCACGGAGCTCCCCCAATGGGCGTGCCCCCAGGGAGGACGTTCTGGAGCCACGGGGCAGGAGCAGGGACAGAGGGTCGGGCAGGGCCCAAGGGTGCTCCGGAGCTGGCCATCGGGTGGGGGTGTCTGGTTCCTCTGGGCCCGAGCCCGCGGAGGATGGGCAGGGGGCCGGCTGGCCGGCTCGGCAGCCCCTCACATCTCGGAGGTGTAAATTACTTCAGCATGAGTGACATCACGTGCAGTGCCTGGAAACCAGGCTGGGCCACGGGTAATAAAACAGCCCGACTCCCAGGCCGGCCTCGGGGACGGACGGACGGACGGTCGGCTGCCCTGTCAGATCAACTGCCAGCCTGACCTTGAACAAAATCGTGTGGTCCCTGGGACCCCCCAAGGCTCTGTGTCCCTGACTTTGCCAGAGCAGATGAAAACAAAACCATATGCTACCCCATGGAATTAAGCTCCTGACTTGAAAGTGACGCCCCAGGGCTCCCGGCCAGAGGGGCTTCCCTGGCAGGGAAGGCGGCATTCCTGGCCAGTCCTTCCCTAGACCACGGTGTTACCCCAAGCAGGTCAGGATGCAGGATCCTTGCTGATCGCCCCCTCCCCCATTTTTGTGCATGAAGTCTTGCCCCACCCCCAAGGGCCCTTCCCCTCTGCAAACACTCCCCTCCAGCTCGCTGCCTTATCTGGAGTTGGAAACGCATGCCTAGCAACCCACACACACTTAGACGTAAGAAGTGGCCAAGGTGGTGGGGGTCTTGGGAATTTTGTTTGTAAAAATTAACCCCGAACCGTCTGGCGGTCCATGCCATGCTTCGTCAGCTGGCTCTAACGCTGGGGTGGGCCTACTGCCCGCCATCCTCACCTCGGGGGCGGGCACGTCCCATCCCTGCCTCAGCCCGCGCCCCTGCCCGTGCAGCTCCCAGCGCCGTGATGAGCCCGGTGGTGTGGGACTCACATGGGTGACCTGGGCAGCCCTGGCCGGTCAGCATCGACAGGAAAACGGCACAGTCAATTTCTTGGGCTGTAGATGGGGCTCCCTCAGGACATCAGGATACCCACATCCCGTGCTCCGGCACGCACACGAGGTCCCGTGTGGCAGTGGGAGCCACGGCACCAGCGAGCACAATCCCAGCACCGTGTGCTGGCAGCTCAGGGGCCCACCTGGAGCTCAGCTGCACCAGCTGCACCTGCTTTGCGGGGGGCGGGGGTACCATTCTAACCTCCTCTCCGGCTCAGAGGCTCAGAGCAGGGGACAAACGGCCCTCACGTGGGTGGGAGGTGCTGGGGTCAGGGCCTCACCATGCCCGGCCCTTCGGCTCCGGGGACAGCCCCTCTGTCCTGTGTCACTGAGGCCCAGCGGGGAGGGTTGGGGTCCTTATGGCCGTTGTAAGAGTCTGTGCATGGTTTGTGTTCCTGAGGGGAGGGCTGTGGCTGGCCAGTCTGCTTCAGGCCTCAGAGGGAGGCCTGGGGTGCGGAGCTCCTGCCCTGGGCGCTGGGTGGTGACGCTCTCGATAAACCCCCAATCATAAACATGCTTGCACACACAGGCACACTTACACAAGCACAATCTGCCTGCACATGTCCATCTTGATGGGGGGAAATCCCCGGACAGAAACCAGCTCCAAGAAGTCGGATGGCTCAGAAACCACCCCATCTTCCTGCCTTCCCCCCCCCATGCCCTCTTCCCATTTCCAAAATGATGTCAGCTGGGGTTCCTGGAAAAATCCAGATGTGCTCCTTTATGCCCCACTAGTGGGCCGGTGGGACTTTCTTGCTGCTATTTGGCCCGAAAGCTCGTGAATGAGAGTGACCGAAGTCCCGGGCCCCTCCCTGCCTGTTGCCAGCCTCATGGGTGGAAGGACCCCCTGGGAGGGGCCAGGATGGCTCCCAGGGAAGTGGGGAGGGGGCCACCCTTTCCCAGAGGCGGGACAGAGCATTCCTGGGTGTCACGCTGGGGCTGAGCTCTCCCGATATCATCCCGATCCACTCTCACCTCAGCCCTGTGAGAGGGTGATGTGGGTCTGATGCCGGCACCTTCCTCCAGGGAGAGGACTCTGTGTGTCACCGCAGCACAGGGGTGTTGAGGGGGAGGCCTCAATGGCCAAGAAGCGGCACAACCCGAGGGCCCTCCCAAGGGGACACCCAGCTCTTCCTGCCCCTTCCCTGGGGAGTGGCCCATTTGGGGGCTGGGAGGGGCTACCTCCAGGCCTTGGCCCCGGTCCCCTCCTGGTCCCCATGGGGTAAGGCGTCCGGCCCATGCCTGCCCCTCCTAGTCCTGCCTCTGTCAGCGCAAAGGCACAGGAACTTCTGCTCTATGGATCCACAGCGGAGGGACAGCTCAGAGCTGGCCGGTAGAGAGCAAGCAACAGGTCAGCCAGGTCCAGCCTCTCCCATCCCCCTCCCCGGCCGCTGGACCCAGGAAGGAGGCCTTGTGGGGGTCGGTGGAGAGGCCCCAAGTGAGAAACAGAGCGGAGGTGGCGAGAGTCAGGAGACAGAAATACAGGCTCCCAGTTAAACTCGAGTTTGGGATGAGCAGGAGACAGTGTTTCAGATTAAGATGTGTCCTGCAGCGTCCAGGACACGCTGATGCTAAGAACGTGCTGGTGGGTTAGCTGAAGCTCGTGTTTGACGGGAGGGCTTGTGTTTTATCTGGCAACCCCGAGAAAAGCATGGCCCCCGCACAGTCTGCTGAAGGAGTTCAGGCAGGGGCTGCCCCTCTAAGAACGGTGGCTGGGGGGCCCTCGGGCCACCTGCCCTTCAGCCTGCAAGGTGGAAATGCGGGCTCCCTCCCCACCGGTCAGGCCTTGAGAAGTGGGTGTGGGTGGGTTGGGGTGGTCTGGCCACCCACGGGCTGCAAGATGGATGGGTGGGGGTGCCAAGTCAGGGTCAGACTTATGCCCCATGAAGTAACCCCTCATGACGCTCAGAGCAGCTCAGGCTCTGAGGATGGGCCCAGCGCTGCCGGATGGGTCTGTGCCCCATAAGGGGACTTCCCAGGGCTTCCCAGACGCCCCTCAGAGGCCAGTCCGATGGCTGACTTCAGATGGTGCCTGGGTGGGCAGGTGAGAGATCTCGCTCACCGTTGGGCACATGGTCTATTTTGCTAGTTGTAACTGTTCATTTGAGTGAAGCTTCCAGAATATCCCCCTTTTAACCAGATAAGAGTAGATTTGGGGCTGCTAGGGCCTTGAGCCAAAGGGTCTGCAGGTTCTCTTGGTGAGCTGCCTGGGCCCCCCATCCCCCAAAGTCAGCAAAAAGCACGTGGCACCCCCTTGGCACTCACTGGGGTTTCCCAGATGGCGGACTCGGTGGGGATGCAGACAGGGCTGGGCTGGGTGATGCCCCCGGCC